>NW_005871318.1:1491275-1499121 GCF_000147115.1 Myotis lucifugus
GCTGGGGAAAGAGGAGAGGCTTGGAGCTCAAAGGACCAGTTAGGGTCTAATCATGGTTTTGTGAAAAATCACTGGTGGGAACCTGGGTGCCTCATTCTGCCACCACCCAGTTATGTGGTGACCTTGTGAAAACCCCTTAACCTGTCTGACCTCAGTTTCCTCACCTCTAAAATGAGGGTTGGAACCAATGTCTATGCCCCCTTCTTTGATTTCACCAATTAATGCAGTTTGTGAGTTAACTCAGGAAGGATAAGAGCAGCATGACTTGACGGGGGCTGGTGCCACACCATGGTCTTTGTCATCTGCACTCCTGCTCCCGTTGCTTATTATGCCAACAAAGTCCAGGGACGGCCCTCTCTGTGTGTCCTTTCCTCATGCAAAGTCACTCACACACAGTAGCACATCCTTCATTGTGCCTTCATTTGCCATATATACGGCCTATGGGGGCAGCACCCATTCACCTCTTGTGCTTTGTCTAGATTCCCACAGCGCTGGGGCAAGGAACGGAGCTCATTCAATACTTTGTCACATTCTAGGTCCAAAATATCCCTAATGGCTAAAGACGCTAAGCCCAGACATCCCAGTAAAATAACAATTAGGATTCGATTTTTTTTTTTTACTCAAACTTTGATCTGAGGAGCAATCTGAACTTTTTTTTCTCTTCTCTGATTTATTATTTCTAGAAGTCTGATCCCATAACCGGACCTTGTGGGAATTTTCCATCTTGTCTTGTGTTGACCCAAGACAAGGCACTTCCCTTCCCCAGGGCCTCCGATTCTTCCTCTGCAGAATAAGGAGGTTGAAGGACATAACCCCTAGGGTCCCTTTCAACTGGCATGTCCTCCACCCCCTGGAGGAATCTGATCCTATTTAGGTCCCATGGACTCCCTTTCAGCCAATACAACCTTTCAGTCGCAGTCAGTAGGTAGAAATAATGGTTGAGATTGATTTCACAGCAGGAAGAGGAATGAGGAGAGTTACCGGCCATAACTGCAATAAAGCACAAGAAGAAGAGAGTTCGAAAGGCTACGGAATTTCCCTTAAGATCTCAGAGCAAGAAGTTTACCTATAGCCCCAGCCAGGTTGCTCAGTTGGTTGGAGTGTCATCCTGTACCCCAAAATGTCAGGGCACATACCTGGGTTGTGGGTTTGATCCCTGGTTGTGGCACATACAGGAGAAAACCGATTGATGTCTCTCTCTCTCTTTCTCTCCCCCTTCCATCTCTCTCTCTCTCAAAAAAAAAAAATCAATTAAAACATATCCTCAGGTGAGGATTAAGGGGGCATGAGAGGGGGAAAGAAGTTTACCCATCTCCTCACAGATGAAGGAAGGTTGATGACGTGAACCCACAGTCTGCCACCTGGGAAATGTATGTAATTGATGTGGAAGGGACATGCTTGGTAGCCAGAATACCAGGGTTCTCCCCTTGACCTCACTTCCTGTTAGCAGTATGATCTTAAACAAGTAACTCCGCCTCATTGAGCCTCTATGTCTCACCTGATTAGATGGGGTTACCTGCAATGTCTGTCACAAAAGATCTTTGTATCAAAAAGGATGGTGCACGTCAAAGTGACTTACAGAACTTTGCTATATAAAATAGGGCGACCACGGCTTTCTCTGGGAGCTTGTTAGGAATGTAAAATCTCAGGCCCACCCTAGTTCACCTTTAGTACTGAATCGGAATCTCCCTTTTAGGAACTCAAACAATTAATAGCAAGAAAACAAATAACCCAATTTTAAGATAGGCAAAGGGCTTGAATAGACAATTCTCAAAAGAAGACATACAAATTGACAATAGATACATGAAAAGATGCTCAATATCATTAATCATCAGAGAGATGCAAATCAAAACCACAACGAGCTATCATCTCACACCTGTCAGAATGGGTATCGTTAAAAAGGACAAAAGATAACAAGTGTTGGCAAGGATGTGGAGAAAAAAGAACCCTTGTGCACTGTTGGTGGGAATGTAAATTGGCACAGGAATTATGGAAAGCAGCATGGAAGTTCCTCAGAAAATTAAAAATAGAACTATCCTTGGTATTTATCAAAAGGAAATGGAATCAATATGTTGAAGCAACACCTACACTCCCATGTTCATTGCAGCAACAATCACATTAGCCAAGTTATAGAAACAACCTGAGTGTCCATCAACAGATGAATGAATAAAGAATATATAGGATATGTATACATATGTACATATCCTATGCAGCAATATGTTAATTAGCTTGACCAAAGTAATCATTTCACTGCATATCAAATCACCATGCTGTACAATTTAAATGTATAGAATTTTTATCTTTAAAAATGCATAAATAAAAGCGAAAACATAAAATTAAAATAAAAAATAAAAGATCCCCAGGTGATTGGTAGGGACAGCACAGTATAGCAGTACAGTTTTAGCAGAATTGTTATAAAACATACACAGATGTTAATCTTAATTTCTACCAAAATAATTAAGGTAATGATACTCATTCACACACACACACTCACACACACTCCCTTGCAACTACATTTCCTCTTCTCCCTTCATCAGATCCCCACCACCACCAGCACCATTTCCTGCAAGCTCACAGTGCCACCTTCTGGAAAGACAGGGCAGGACGACTGAGCCACTCCACAAAGAAGCCCACAGAGGATGTGCTGGGGAGCAGGGGGCACCCTCAGGCCTCGAGGAGCCTGCAGGGAAGTGGCTGTGCTGTGGGACATGGTAACCACTAGCCACATAGGGGTACCAGGCATTGGAAATGTGCTAGTCCAAACTGAGATGAGCTATAAGTATAAAATGGATTTCAAAGACGTGGTGTTAAAAAAAGAATGTCAACCCTGACTGGTTTGGCTCAGTGGATAGAGTGTTGGCCTGCAGACTAAAGGGTCCCAGGTTCGATTCCGGTCAAGGGCATGTACCTCGGTTGTGGGCACATCCCCAGTAGAGGGTGTGCAGGAGGCAGCTGATTGATGTTTCTCTCTCATCAATGTTTCTAGCTCTCTATCCCTCTCCCTTCTCTATAAAAAATCAATAAAATATATTTTTTTAAAAAGAATGTCAAATATCATATTATTCATTGTTATATTGATAACATGTTGAAGTAATATTTTAGATACATTGGGTTAAATCCAACATTATTAAAATTAATTCCATTTTTCTTTTTTACTTTTAAAATGTAACTAGAAAATTTTAAATTACACATGTGACTCACGTTGTACTCCTAGTGGACAGCACTGATACGAGCTACACTTTTTCAGAGGCGAGGTTCCCAGGGCTCTTACTTTCTTCCCCCTGCAAAATGTCTCTACAGGGAGCCTTTACTTCCTCACTCCAATAATTCTCTTTCCAGCTTCAGCTTCACAAACAGCTTCCAA
This sequence comes from Myotis lucifugus, assembly GCF_000147115.1. Lineage (NCBI taxonomy): Eukaryota > Metazoa > Chordata > Mammalia > Chiroptera > Vespertilionidae > Myotis > Myotis lucifugus. The sequence goes on from NW_005871318.1 coordinate 1,494,640, forward strand.
CCATCCTGCAGGGCTTCTGGCACATTCTTGTAGGTCTCACCAGCCGCAGAAGAGAGTCAGTGCACAATAAGTATCTGTAGAATGAATGAATGAATGAATGAATGAATGAAATGCCCTCAAGTAGAGGAACACCTTATCCTGAGTACAGTTATACAACAAGTTCTCTGAAGACTCTCCCGAACCAGTACTATTCACACTTGGAGTCGGAGGTCTCGTTTACAAGTTCTTAGTTGCGCTTACAGGCTGGGAGGGCTGGCAAGGCCCAGTGCCTCAGAGCCTTTCCTTTGAAGCCACAGTTTCTTCGCAGCCACACCTTATCCATTAGCACTTACTTCTGTTAGCACTTCATGGCTTTTCAAGTACCTTCTCACCTCTTACTTGATTGATTTTCACAACTGCTATGAAGAAAGACAAGTAGTATTATTTATTACCACTTTTTTACAAGTGATAAGCCAACTGATTAATCACTTTCCAAAGACAATAAATCAACAAGGCCGGGAACACACCCTTTTCTCTTCACCGGCTGCGTGCTTTATCCATTGCATCACTGGCTGTTTCAGTTTCCAGGTACTTCATGTGTGCATATTCATTTTTTTTTAAGAAAAAAATGTTATCCTCAGCGAAGGATATGTTTTTATGATTTTAGAGAGAGCGGAAGGAGGAGAGAGAGAAAGAACATCGATGTGAGAGAGAAACATCAATCCGTTGCCCCCGTATAATGCCCCGACCTCGACGGGGGTCTGAACCTGCCACCTGGATATGTGCCCTAATTGGGGATGGAACCGGAAACCTTTTGGTGTACGGGACGGTGCTCCAACCACTGACCCACCTGGCCAGGGTTCGTGCATATTTTTTAGAGATTTGTCTGTGTGAATTTATAAAACTTCTCATCATGCTGATCTCCGTTTCCTTGTCTGCAAATTGGGAAGGTAGAACTAAATGATCTCCAAGGTCCTTTCTAATGCAAATCAGATAAATGTGAGAAACTTGGCTGACTGTGCACCAAAGCCAGAAGCCTTATGTTTCATTCTCTTTGCACCTGTCTTGCAGGATTTTGCACATACAGAATGCTTAAGTGAGGTTGACTGGCTTTGCCTTGAAAAAGGAGAGAGCTGGAATGTCCCTTGCCATCAGAGTCCAGTTCTGCAGAGAGAGAGAGAGAGAGAGAGAGAGAGAGAGAGAGACCTGCTGCTCTAAAAAGGAAAAAGTGTGTGGAGAGAGGAAAGAGGGGAGTCAATATTTAAGTTGTGTGAGCCAAAGCCTCCCAGAGGATCCATATCTCAGATTTCATCTTCATGAGATATTCATTGAGCGTTTCTTGCAGCTCCTGTGAGTGGCAGAGGCTGGCCTTCCTGGGCATTTCTCTCTGGGTGCAGATCCCGGGCCCAGACCTCCCTGTGCTGCTCCCATCCTGATCTTGTCCTCTCTTGCTGTTGTTCTGTCACTGTGTCTTTGCCTCCTGATCCTGTCTCTCCATCTGGATCCCAGAGGTGCCCGGAGGTCTTTCTCGGTGACCATCATGTCTGCCTTTCTCCCTTCCACGGTCACCCCTGTGCAGAAGGTGAGGGTTTTCCCCTTTGGACACGGGCCTGTGGAGCCGTCTTCTGCTTCGCCCTCCAGAGCTCCACGTGCTTGAACAGGGAGGGACCTCGGGACTGTGGGGATGAGACGCCCTGTACAGAAGAAGAGCCGGACCAACCGGGATGTCCAGAAGGTTGGCCTGGGGCTGAATCTGCTCCAAAGGAGTTGGGGGTACAGTTGAGGAGTGGGAAAGAGAACCCGCTCTGAGAGGAGATGCTGAGGAGACACCGGCTGGTCAGAAGGCCCCTCGTGGGGAAGAGAGCAGTCAGGGACCCACGTAGGGCCGCTGGGGAAATGCCCGGGGGACACACAGCTCCCGGGAGCTCAGTGTTAGCCCTACTTCCTGAGCTCTGTCACTCCACAGGTAGGCTCTGTCCTGGCCCACTGCCTGCTCCCTGTCCCCCCGGGATTCTTCACATGCCTGCTTTCCCTGTGGCTCTGAGGACACCCAGCCGGAAGAGGGCCAGGACGCATGCATCTGCTCAGGGCCTGGCCGAGTGTTCCAGGGACCCACACGCAGGCTGCAGTTCCTAGACCAGTGGTGCTCAACCTTGGCTGCACATTAGAATCACCTGAGAATCTTTCTAAAATCCTGATTTCTGGTAAATTATGGGTAAGTTGTTAGTATAACTATGTTTCAAATATTGAATGGGACACATTTATACTAAGAAACTACTCATTATTGAACTGAAATTCAATGTAACTGGGGACCCTGTATTTTTACTTGCTAAATCTGGCAGACGTTCATTGTTGTCCTCTATGATCACTCCCAAAACACACGCTGGCCCAACTCCTTCCAACTTGAACTTTTCCTGGAAGCCAACAGAGATGCCTGTGAATGCCTCCTTTTCTGTAACTCCCAAGTCGCTAGACTGAAGGGGACCCTAGCCAAAGTGTGCCGGGAACCTTCCCCTCTGTCTGTTGATCCCCACTTCCTCTCCCCTGCTCTTGTCTTCTGGCCCATCCCAGGCAGGGCCACAGTGTGCGGTTCACATATCCTCCCTCCCCGACACCAGCCCAGTGATGGGCACTGCCCCTGCCTCCCGGGCTACCAAGATGCTGGAGAGCCAAGGAGCTGTGTCCAGCAGGAACACAAGAGCTGCAAGGATGGAGCCAAAGGAACCAGGAGGGGCTATGCTTGACCAAGGATCAATGGAATGACCACTGCGCCCACGAGGTAGGAGCTGCCAGTATATTGCAGTCCCTGCACTCTGGGCCCCCACCCAATTGCTCGCTGCCCAACCTCCTAGCTGCTGGGCTCGGTCCATGAACCCCTCTCTGGAAATGCAGACACCTGTGCTCTACACTCTGAAACTGGGGAGAACTAGGGGGACCTCTCCCAGGGAGCATCCCCAAGAAATGAGAGTGTTTGTGCAGGTGTGTGCCACACCGGGAGACGCCCGTGGCTATGACCCAGCCTGGGCTCTGTCTGTGCTGGGGACCTCACTGAAGTGGAATGTGTGGCGCCCTGTGCCCAGGGGAACAGAGACACATCCTACGGCTCAGCTGCTCGGAGGACATCCCACAGATTTCCACCACTGAGGACCCGGGGGGCCAGGTACAGTGCGCCCTGGGATCCAGCCCCACGCTTGTGGGGCCACTGCTAAGAGCACAGACCCAGCACCTCTGCCTCCACCTCCCAAAGGGCGGGGGTTGTGTGTGTGAGATGCGTGTGCACAGGGACAGGTCCTGTTCATTGACCCACAGCATTGGCACAATCTCTGCTACCAGAGAAACAGCCCCATCGTCAATTTAATTTTATCCTATAGAACCCCTTGAAGAAGTCATTGCCTTCATTACAGAGGGGGCCCCATCATGGAAATCTTCCCACATGAGCACGCGACGTCACTGAATCGTGACCACAGGTTGCCCCTGCCCATGGAGCTCTTAGACCTATTCCCCCAGCCCTCCCTCCAACAGGACTCAGATGGGGCCTGGAGAAACCTGTGCTCTCTTTACCCCGGACAATGTGTGACACCCAGTGTCCCATGGGAAGAGCTGATGCTGGACCTCCTGTTCCCAGGAGTTGTACCTTCTGGACAGGCCCTCGTCACCATGCGCAGTGGGCCATCCCTGCAACCTGGACCAAAGGCAGAGCCTGTGCCTCTGTACGTGGTCAAGATGGGCGTAAGAGAGCTGGACACAGGGAGGCCCACAGCTCAGGACCAATTCGGGCCAGCCTGCCCATGCCCCGGGGAAGCGCTGCCCCTGCAAGCAGAGGCTGGGGGTGTTGGGCAGCACCTCCCCAGTAGGGCTCCCAGGAAGCACACGTGGACCTGACCCCTCGGTGCTTTAGACAGCTGAGTCCTTCCACAGGGAGATCAGAGGTGGACAGTGTCGGTTGTGTCCACGCACCAGGAGAGCTCTCTCCCAGGGCCTGGCAGGTTCAGGAGAGCCCTGTCTTGCTCTAGGGACTGGCTGCCTGGGCCTGACCAAACCAGGCTGCAAACCGCTGCTCGCCCTCGGCCTGCCCCTCAGGGAGTCCAGGCTCCCAGGCCAGCATGCAGGTGAGCCTCCCCATGACACCTGCTGCCTCCCTGCTCCTTCCCCCGCCTCCCAGGTCCTGGCGTGAAGCCATCTGAAGAGCAGCTGCTCTTCCTCATGTTCTGAATCTCACCAGGAAAGTCAAGGGAAGGACACCTGAGCCCTCCCTGGTCACCGAGCCTCAACTCCACATGCATTGAGGATCTGTCGCCCCCAGAGCCAGGCATCCAAAACCCCACGGTGCCTCCAACTCAAAGATGCACTGGCCTTCCTGGTGAGCCGTGAGCATTACTCTGAGTATGACCTGTGAGTGTCCAAAGGACCGACCATGCCACCATAGAGGTCTTGGAGGGAATGCTCCCGCACCCGCAACCACCTCTGGGAGACAACAACCCCTCCGTTCTCTGTCCCCAGGGG
>NW_005871318.1:1499221-1539859 GCF_000147115.1 Myotis lucifugus
TCCCACTAGGTAGCAACGCTTTGTTGCCTGAGCATGTCTCTCACCTCCCACATAGAATCCATTTGGAATCCTATAGTCTCTACCTTCAAAATATACCCACAATCCAATTTTTTATCATTCATCCACTGATACCACCCTGGTCTGAGCTATCATTTCTTGCCTATATTACTGTAAAAGGCTCTTCAACATGGCAGCTAGAGGAATCTTTAAAAATAAAATCCAGATCATGTAACTCCTCTATCCAGAACCTACAGTGGCTCCTCATTTTAATCAGAGTAAAAGCTAAAGTGACCCATAGGCTGTACAGGATCTGGACCCAATGGCTCTCTGAATTTTTCTGCTCCACTTTCTCCCTCAATTTCTCCTATCCAGCCATATTGGCCCCACTGTTGTTCTTTAAACATACAAATAGAGATTTTCTTTCTAGTGTTTTCTATGAAGGGAAACACTAGTTTATTTCCTTTTCTTTTGGTTTTGGCTTTTCAGTTGGCATTTATATAAACTGCCATCGCCAGCATTTGGTGAAGCAAGTCTTATCTGAAAATCTGTTTAGCTAACTCCCTCTCCTCCTGCAATGTTTTTGCTCAGTTCTCAGCTTCTTGATGAGGTCTAACCTGAACACTCCATTTAACACTCCAACTTGAACCTTTATCCCTGGAATTACAGATTCTTCATATCTTGCTTGCCTTTTTTTTTTTGTTTTCCATAACATTTATTGCCTTCTAACATGGTATAGAATTTACTTGTTTATTAGAATTTAAGCTCTGTGAGGGCTTCATTAATATACCCCAAGCACTTTGTGCCTGGAACATAAGCAGACATTTAGTAATGTTTTGTCGAAGGTATGAATGAATGAACAGATTTACTCCTTGTCACCAGGGTTCTAAACTTTCATAATGATAATGATGAGTATGATGATTATGATGCATATGCTTGTGTGTGTGTGTGTGTGTGTGTGTGTTTAAATATATTTTTTATTGATTAAGATATTACATATGTGTCCTTATCCCCATATTATCCCCTACCCCCCTACCCCCGCTCATGCCCTCACCGCCCCCCTCCTGTTGTCCATGTCCATTGGTTAGGCCTATATGCTTGCATATAAGTCCTTTGGTTGATCTCTCCCCCTTACCCCCACCCTCTCCTACCTTCCCTCCAGGGCCCGACAGTCCAATCAATGCCTCTCCGTCTCTGGATCAGTCCTTGTTCATCAGTTTATGTTGTTCATTATATTCCACAAATGAGTGAGATCATGTGGTATTTATCCCTTGAAGAATATCCTTCAGCATTTCATATAATCCTGGTTTGGTGGTGATGAACTCCTTTAGCTTTTCCTTATCTGTGAAGCTCTTTATCTGACCTTTAATTCTGAATGATAGCTTTGCTGGATAAAGTAATCTTGGTTGTAGGTTCTTGGCATTCATCACTTTGAATATTTCTTGCCACTCCCTTCTGGCCTGCATGGTTTCTGTTGAGAAATCAGCTGAGTCGTATGGGTACTCCCTTGTAGGTAACTAACTGTTTTTCTCTTGCTGCTTTTAAGATTCTCTCTTTGTCTTTAGCCCTTGGCATTTTAATTATGATGTATCTTGATGTGGTCCTCTTTGGATTCCTTTTGTTTGGGGTTTTCTGCACTTCCTGGACTTGTAAGTCTATTTCTTTCATCAGGTAGGGGAAGTTTTCTGTCATTATTTCTTCAAATAGGCTTTCAGTATCTTGCTCTCTCTCTTCTTCTGGCACCCCGATAATTCAGATGTTGGTACGTTTGAAGTTGTCCCAGAGGCTCCTTACACTATCTTCATATTTTTGGATTCTTTTTTTGTTTTGCTTTTCTGGATAGGTGTTTTTTGCTTCTTCATATTTCAGATCTTTGACTTGATTCTTGGGATCCTCTCGTCTGCTGTTGGATCTCTGTATATTATTCTTTATTTCAGTCGGTGTATGTTTAATTTCTGACTGGTTCTTTTCCATTTTTTTGGCATTCTCATTAAGATTCTTGAAAGTCTCACTAAGTTCCTCGGAGGTTCATAGAAGATTCTTGAGTAACCTTATAACTGTGGTTCTGAACTCTATGTCCTCCATTAGTTTGCTTTCTTCCAATTCTTTCATTTGTGACATGTTTCTTTGTCTTCGCATTTTTGGCTGACTGCGAGGAACCACTGTCTGTGCTGGAGACACCCTTATGTGTGTGGGTCCACCCAGCAGCGGCTACAGCAATATCAACAGATTTCTCCTCTTTGTTTGGAGTTTGGAAGTTTTGGAGCTCTCTGATTCACTGCAGTTTGTTAGGCTGCAAAAGCGCAGGTGCCTCGTTTGTGTCTCTGAGCACAGCTTGGGAGGGGATGTAGTGGGGCGGGGTCTCAGAGAGTCCCCAGGGCGGGGCAAACAGCAATGGTGTCGTCAGCAACTCCGTGACTCCAACTCCACGACTCCCCGAGTTGCCACGCGCCCCCACAGCCCTGCGAGCAGCTTTGTGAGAAAGTCACCTTCGCTTTCCGACCCGCTGCAAGACAGTCCCGTTTCTCCCGTAGGAGCCTGGGACCCCAGTGTCTCGCCATAAATGAGTTCAGTGCGTTCCAGAGCTTGTCCCCTTCCAATTGAAAAAAACCCGCACACCCAGGTGCAGCAGCCTCAAAGCGCGCCCCTGTACCTCTGTTCTTGGCACCTATCCCCTCCTACTCAGTCTCAATGCACTTTTTTCTTTCCTTCTAGTTGTAGAAGATGGGGCTTCCTCCTCCAGTCTTACCCTGCTCCCCTGCATCCCCTGCATTGCTGCCAGAGGGAACTTTCTGGAATGCTGATTATTTATACACATGCATAAGCATAAAACTGTCTGAGAGGAAGTGTGCCAACCTGTTACTAGAGACTGCATTTGGTGGGAGAGACCAAAGGAGAGTGAGTGGCGTCCTGATGTGGGGTGCTGATGGCAGAGGGAGTGAGGAATGGGGCGGAGGGAGCTTTTGCTTCTTCATTTACATACTTTAAAATGTGGTAGGATTATAACTTATTTTCTTTTTTTATTATTTTTTAAAAAATATATTTTATTGATTTTTTACAGAGAGGAAGGGAGAGGGATAGGGAGCTAGAAACATTGACAAGAGAGAAACATCGATCAGCTGCCTCCTGCACCCTCCCTACTGGGGATGTGCCCGCAACCAAGGTACATGCCCTTGACCGGAATTGAACCTGGGACCCTTGAGTCCACAGGCTGATGCTCTATCCACTGAGCCAAACTGGTTAGGGTGTAACTTATTTTCTTTTTGTATTGTTCCATATTTTCCAAATTTAAAGGTTTTGAAAATATTCATATTATCATGCCCCATGTCAGTGATGGTGAACCTTTTGAGCCCTGCGTGTCAGCATTTTGAAAAACCCTAACTTAACTCTGGTGCCGTGTCACATATAGAAATTTTTTGATATTTGCAACCATAGTAAAACAAAGACTTATATTTTTGATATTTATTTTATATATTTAAATGCCATTTAACAAAGAGAAAACAACCAAAAAAAATGAGTTCTCGTGTCACCTCTGACACGCGTGTCATAGGTTCGCCATCACTGCCCTATGTCTACTTAGAATTCTCCAATAGCTCCCCATGGCTTTCATGATAAAAGTCATATTTCTTGGCCTCAGCCAAGCCCACAAGGCTGTTTCTAATTTGTTTCCTGCCTTCCTCATTGGCCTCACATGCTGTTTTGCCCCTACCCCTTCCTCCATTCTCCTGGACCATCTGTGGTCTCACACCTGCCACCTTGGCACTTGCTGGCTCCTGCAGCCTCTCTCTGATGCCTCCTTCAAGTTTAGCCCAGGTGTAGCCTCTTTAGGGGACCTTCCTTGAACTCTCCTCCATGTAATCTAGATGGCTCTCATCTGAGCTCCCTTAACACCGTTGGAAACCGCAATCACAGAAGGAACCTACCAGTCTGTGCCCTGAGGAGGGGAGCCCTGTGTAGCTGTCTTTGCATCTCAGCACCTAACACAGTGCTAGAACATAGAAGGTCCAGCCAAGGGTCCCTCTATCCCCAAGGCAGGGACTCCAGCACCTGGACAATGGGCACCACCACTCCAGCAGAGGGATCTGTTCGAGCACCAATGACAGGACCAGGTTCCTCAGTCAAGGGGTCTACAACTTGAGCCCCAGTAGAGATTGGGACAAGACCTGTGGGATGCCAAGACCACCAATGGCTTTAGCAACCAGTGATGGGGAAAGAAGGAAGAGGCAGTCATGGGAAGAAAAAAAGGTGGCTGGAAAGGAGCTAAAGAAGCCCTCAGAACCCTCTTACCCTTTGAGGGGCTGGATTGGAAGGCTTCCTGGTGGCTACAGGCCCTGAGGGAGGAGATGGGTGGTGAGTTTCTGAAGCGCTGGTCTTGGAAAGGACTCAATTTTCTCAGTGGGGGGTTAAAGACATGGGGTCCTGTGGTTGTGCAATCTCTGAACACCTTAATTTGGGTTTCAGCAGCCCTAGCAGAAGCATCAGAATGATCCCATTCCTAGACTGGTTGTACTCCTGAGATTGACTGGGCTTTCTCTCCTGGGCTAGGTCACATTCCTAGGGCTTTCAGAGGCTTCAAGTTTCCTCCTACCTTTGCCTTTGGCATCTTCCATCAAATCTGCCAAGGGTGTGGCATCAGTAGCATTTCCATCACATTCCATGCCCAGAGCCCTGAGCCCAGGGCACCATGAGCCCAGAGCCCTGGGGTCTGGAATCTCCATCCCAAACAGGACCAGAACCAATAGCTCTGTCCCAGGACAGCACATCATGCCTAAGACAGGGGGCAGGGCCCAGGAAAGAGAAGTTAAGGGTTAAGTGCCACATGAAAGGTCTGTCCAGGCTCAAAGGACTACATCCCTGACCAGAGAGGCTTCCTACAAAGAGTGCATTTGTTCCCTTGGGAGCCCCGCTTACCAATTTAAATTCAGGAGGGAGGAACTGAGTGGTGTCAGGGTTTGGGGGAAGCTGGGAACAATTTCTAGGCCACACTAAAAAGGTGGAAGGAAAGAGGACAAACATTTGTAAGTACCTACCATGTGCCAAAAACTGAGCCAAGACTCTATATAAATAACATTTAATTTGGTCCCACAACTAAATGCCTTCAAGTATGTACTATTTTAATCCTCATTTTAAAGATGATAAAACAACCTAGCTGGTATGGCTCAGTGTTTGAGCATCAAATTATGAATGAGGAGGTCACTCTTTAATTCCAGGTCAGGGCACCTGCCCGGATTGTGCACTGGATCCCCAGTAGGGAGCATGCAAGAGGCAGCTGATCAATGATTCTCTGTCATTATAAATGCTTCTGTCTTTCCCTCCCTCTCTCTGCCTCTCTGAAATCAATTAAAAAATATATATATATATATTTTTAAAAAGATGGTAAAACAGAGACAGGATGAGGTTCAGTAACTTGCCCAAGGTCAAAGATGGTGAGGAAGGTCTTCAAACTCAAGTCAGTTCAGACCCCAAACCTGGGTCTTTTTTGTCATACCCTGGACAGAAGGAAAGAGCTTCTAAAAAGAGGGAGGGAAGATGCCATTTCCTACTCCCTCCCCCTAGCCTTTCTTGTATCAGTGCTGTGGGAGAGCTGGAGGAGTTGGGTGGGCTCCTTTCCTGAATTTGTTGATGGGAAGTTGAAGGCTGTTACAGGCATCCAAGTGAGAAGAGAGTTGAGGACTCAGGAGATTCAGGCTTTAGACTGTGCTGTCAACTAGATATGAGACTGTGGCTGGGCAACTCACATGTACCCCCTGAAGTTCAGGTTCCCCAATAAAATAGGCATCATAGCACCTGTTATGGTGTTTGGGGAGTCTATGAAATAAGAGAATATACACTTTATAAAGTGTAAGACCCAGTGGTGTTGGTAAGAGATTAAATGACAGGGATATAGCCAAGTGTTCTTGGGGTCAGGGCATGAAGTCATTGAATTCCTTCTCTCCTCCCTTGTGTGGGTCACTGGTGTGCAGGGCTGCAGTCCTGTCCCCGAGCTTATAGGCTGAGGGTCACTGAAGCACCTGGTCATTCTGGGCCTGGGGTTTCAGGGCCTGAGAGCATTCAGCCGAGGTCAGCATGTACCTATTTTGCCACCACTGGCCTCGATGTCATGCGCTGCCTCCAGCCGTCTCTCCAGTCTCCGAGCCTGCTGCAGGACCTGGTGCAGACTCAAGGCCAGTGCCTGTCTCATGTCCTTGATGGCAGCCTCCTGAAGCCCCTGTCCCCTCGATACTGGCCTCTGCTGGTACAATCATAGCACTGCAATCACTTGCCTTTGGGCCACCAGCACATTGGCATCCAGCAGGGCCTGTGACCCTCCCCCATGGGGCAAGGTCCCGCCTTCCTCTGGGGAAGCCCCCTGCGAAGCAGGCCAGAGTCCCGGTGGCAGGTGACTGGGAGGAGTTGGCAAGAAGCCCACCACAACCCCTAGCAGGTGCTTCCGAGGGCAGGGGATCTCGTCCTTTGCTGAGTCCAAGGCGGGACTCCACATTCAAAACATGGCACCGTGACATCATACTGCAGGCCAGCAGCAGCTGGCAAAGCCCTGGGAGATGGTGGTGACATGGGGCTGGGGGACGCCCTGAGCTCAGCATGCCCACGAGGTGCCCACGGGGCCCTTCTCCCACTCTTCCTCTCCAGGCACGTCCAGCATTTTCCAGGCGTGGCCTTTGCATTCATCCCCAGGCTTTTGCTCTCAGGAAGTGCTGCTCATACGCACAGCTCTGCATTTTGGTGGTTTTGTTTGTTTCCCTCTCTGTTCCTCCCATTTCTGAGGCTCCCTCTTCTGTGACATCAGACTCGCCCAGAGCTCTCCACAGGAAGCCCCTCCCGACCTGGGGGTTTCCATGTTGTTTTGGTCCTCCTCTCCCTCCTACCCTACTCCCTCCTCCCCTCCTTCCCTTCTTCCCTCCTCCCCTCCTCCACTACTCCCCTACTCCCCTACTCCCCTCTCCCTCCTCCCCTTCTCCCCTCCTCCCCTCCTCCCCTGCAGAGTGTCTTGGGTGTGGAACTGAGTTTGCAGGGCCTATTGCCCTGGAGGCAGGACCTATCGCCCTGGAGGCAGGGCCAGGCTTCCTGGGCCCTGGTTGAAGCTGAGCAGGCTCACCTGGCTGCAGCAGCTCCACCCCTGGGCCTGTGCCCAGGACCCCAGGCCTTCAGACGGTGGCCCTCCTGCAGCAGGGCCCAGGACAGGTGGCCCAGCACAGTGTCCAACTGGGGAATTTCCCTGCGTGACATGGAGGGCTCATAGGGGTGGGGGTGGCGGGGGGGCAATTCCAGGTTCGAAAGATACAGGCTGGGGTGGTCAGCTCCAGGACCTGTGAAACCAACTCTTTCCTCCCCTGGTGCAGGTCTCGCTGAGTCTGGCTCAGATTCGCCAGGTGCACACCCTGTGGGTCCTGCCCAGCCTGGGAGGACCTCGCAGGCCAGCGGGAGTCTGTCTGTGCCTCCAGCAGCCGCTGAGGCACCAGCAGTGCTGAGCAGAAGGAGGCCCACTGCTCCTGCCTGGCTCAGAGGTCTTGGTGCAGGAGCTTCAGTTGGTGCCTAAGGCTGCTGCGCACTCACCTGCCAGGTGCCCCCTCCGCCTGGCCTTCTCTGCAGCCCTGGCAGCTGCTTAGGCAGCCTGGGGTCAGAGACAACCCTGCAGGCTTATCTGCAGGGGCTACAGCTGCCAGGACAGCAGCCTCGGGCACTGGACACCCAGCTTCTCCTGGGAACTGCAGTGCGTTCTGGGCTGGCATGGCGGCAGTGGAAAGGGGATGGGAAATCCCCAGGGGTGGGGTGGGCCTAAAAACCCAGGGGCCTGGGAGCTGAACTGGTGGGAGAGCTGCTCAGGGCAAAGCCTGGGCCTCAGTGTGTATGTGGGGGCGGGGGGGTGCCCACATTTGGGCAGAGGGACCAGCCCAACCTGTTGCTGTTCCCTCTCGGGGCTCCCCAGAAACTGGTCGGTGAAGACTGGGGTGCCTCGCCCAGCACCCCTGAGCTGCTGGAGAGAGTGGGCTTCATTCACAAGACTGAGGCAGAGGAGTCTGAGCTGTGGGACAGGGTGGAGCAGCCGTGAACTGGAGCCACCAGCCACTGTGGCTGCTGTGACCGCACTGCCCCCTGCTGCCCGTTGGTGGAGGGACTCCAGAGGACAAAATGCGTAAGGACCTGCCCAAGTCCTGCTGAGGCAGGTCCTGGCAAGTTCCAGCTCGCAAATTCCGTCTGGGGAACCCCTGTCCCAGTTTCCATACTTGAACTTGTAGTGTGTTCTTTTGCTCCCAGCGTCTACATCTGCTGCCTGAATTTGCTCACCCCAGTAGACGACTGAGGACCAGGAATGGGGACCTGAGGAGACAGCTCCGTTTTACATTTAATCTGAACTCTCCTATCTTCCTTCTCCTTTTCTCTGAGTCCTTATTGATGACTGAGGATTTCTTTAGGCTCTGTGTTGCAGGAACAGTTCTCCCAGAGGCGAATCTGTTTCCAGTCCCACTTCCTTGTCCAGCTTTTCCCCTTACCTCTTCCTTGGTCTGGCTGAGTTTAATAGTCAGTGTCAGAGACTGCCTGAGACTGCCAGAGAAGGTTTCTGTGTCAAACCACTCCAGGTCACCTGCTCCTCAGCCTCCCAGCTCCCACCTACACAGGGATGGGAGGCAGGATTACCCTCCTGATGTGCAAATATGAACTTCCCTACAGATCCTCAATGGTCTAGAGACACAGTCGTGCTGCTAAAAGTGTGGTCCTTGGATGAGCAGCTTGGTTTTGCTGAGAAACCCATTGGGAATGCACAATTCCAGGCCCCACCCCACACTTATTGCAGCAGAAGAGCCCCGGGCATCTGTTAATCACTCTGAAGTGTGAGACAAACAAAAGAATTCCAGGGCTGCTATCTGAAGATCTTATTCTGAGTAGCAAGGGTAGCAGGTCAAACACCTCAGCATGACGGACACGTAAGGCCTTCTGCGATTTGTTCCTTTAGGCAGTACCGGCCATCTCATAACTTGGTTACTTCGTACATGGTTATACTATCTTTTTTTTGAAAGTTTGTATTTAGCTGTTTCTATCCCCCTCTAAATTGTGCACTCCTAGAATCTGGCAGTGTATGGCACTCGATAAATATTTATTTATTTATTTATTTATTTATTTATTTATTTTATTGATTTTTTAATACATAGAGGAAAGGAGAGGGATAGAGAGTGAGAAACATAAACATCGACCAGCTGCCTTCTGCACATCCCCCACTGGGGTTGTGCCTGCAACCAAGGTACATGCCCTTGACCGGAATTGAACCTGGGACCCTTCAGTCTGCAGGCCGACGCTCTATCCATTGAGCCAAATAGGTTAGGGCTCAATAAATATTTATTGAGCAAATGGATGAATGGACAGGAATGGAACAATAAGTAATCTAGGAAGATGACCAAAGGAAGCAGGAGCTGGCTTTGGATTTGGGGGTCCCTCTGGGATTCTAGGCCAAGTCTGTCACTCACCATGACCTTCCTCATCCCTGGGGGAATCCGAGTCTTGGTGTGATCGGCCTCTCCTCACTGACACCATCCCAGTTCCATCTCAGTTCTTGGAGAAGTGTAGGCATCCAGGTGAGGGGGGGAGCGGCCTTTGGGGCCCAGCTCAGGCCGTGACACTGAATCTGCAGGGAACATAATGGGGCGATGAGAAGGAAAGGGGGGAGTGGGGGACAAGCATCCTTTTTGAAGATGTGGAGAGGAGGAAGATCCCCGCTCAGCTGTGGTTAGGAAGTGCCCCATATATCTATCTCTTTGTGGCTTTCTCCTCTCTAATTCCACCTTATTGTTCAAGTAAAAATAAGTCTTACCAAGGTTTCCCACTTTCTCAGAATTGTTAACGGATGCCCAATGCCAGAGGATAAAGTCCAAATGCCTTTAAATTTGGAAAATATGGAACAATACAAAAAGAAAATAAGTTACGCCCTAACCAGTTTGGCTCAGTGGATAGAGCATCAGCCTGTGGACTCAAGGGTCCCAGGTTCGATTCCGGTCACGGGCATGTACCTTGGTTGTGGGCACATCCCCAGTAGGGAGTGTGCAGGAGGCAGCTGATCGATGTTTCTCTCTTGTCAATGTTTCTAGCTCCCTATCCCTCTCCCTTCCTCTCTGTAAAAAAATCAATAAAATATATTTTAAAAAAGAAAATAAGTTATAATCCTACCACATTTTAAAGTATGTACATGAAAAAGCAAAAGCTCCCTCCTCCCCCTTCCTCACTCCCTCTGCCATCAGCACCCCACATCAGGACGCCACTTACTCTCCTCCGCTCTCTCCCACCAAATGCAGTCTCTAGTAACAGATTGGCACACGTCCTCTCAGACAGTTTTATGCTTATGCATGTGTATAAATAATCAGCATTCCAGAAAGTTCCCTCTGGCAGCAATGCAGAGGATGCAGGGGAGCAAGGTAAGACTGGAGGAGGAAGCCCCATCAGGACGTTACTGCAGTAACCCAGTCATTGGCAGAGCTTCAGGAAATGAAAATGATTGAGGGTCCTCCCATACATTCTCAATCTGGTATGGCTTCAGAAACAAGATGGGTATGTTGTAGAAGGTCTTGTTAGAAGCCAAGAAATTTACATTGTAGCTCCTTTCCTAGCCGGGTTGGCTCAGTGGATAGAGCATCGGCCTTTGGACTGAAGAGTCCCAGGTTCGATTCTGGGCAAGGGCACATGCCTGGGTTGCGGGCTCAATTGCCAGTAGGGGGCATGCAGGAGGCAGCCGATCAATGATTCTCTCTCATCATTGATGTTTCCATTTTTCTCTCTGAAATCAATAAAAATATAAAAAATGAATAAATTCTAGCCCCAACTCAGTTTCACAGATGAATATGAAGGGGCGATACGAGGAGGTGGGAACAATTCCCCCTGCCTTGTGCTCATCTCACCTGGCCTCCCAAGAAGAAGGCGGGAAGAGGGCAGGGGACAGGTGACTGCAGAGTCCAGGTGTTAGAAGGAGGGAGGGAGTGGGACTAGGAGCTTGAAGAAGATTCATGGTTATTATTTTTCCATTTACAAACAAGTCAACTGCCTCACCAAGCTTAGTTGTGGATGCCCAGGGGTGGGGGAGACCCATGTCTTGAGCAGCTTTGGGCATCTTCAGCCAGACCGCCTGGGGCTGTGAGGAGAAGCGCTTGGGAGCACTAAACAAGCTGCATGTGGTAGCTGGACACCCTGGGGTGGGAGCTGAGAGCCCGGGAGCAGTACTGGCGCCACCAGGAGCAGGAAGGGGTGCGGCTGTCGGAACACCTGGGGGACCTGAGCCAGGAGCTCCTCTCCACTCCAGGCAAAGACGCCAGGCAGCAGGTGAGGCCCAGAAGCACCTCCTCACGGTCCCCACACACCTGTCGGCCCAGATGGCACACGTTTTGCTTGGAAGTGTGGAGCCCTTGACTCCCCCTGACCTCAGGAAGGGAACCTGTCTCAGGGCAGACAAAGCCCAAGGCGCCCCAGCTCCAGGTCTTAGATTTCAGTCACACCTAAGTGTCTGAGCAGGATGGAGAAGCCGGGAGGGGCCAACATGAGATGACCCAGCCAGCCCAGGACTCCTGCCTTCTCCGTGGCCCATTCCTTTGTGCTTCCTGTCCTGTGTAGCTGAGGGCTGCTGAGGACGCCTGTGTAGCCCTGGAGTCCCGCTGCCTGCAGGAGACAGAGAGGAGAGCCGAGCCCTGAGCCCACAGAATGGCCCAGAGCGGGGCCTAATCTCCCGAGGTGCCAAAGCGTGCCTGGGCCCTGATCCCCAAAGCAGAAATCTTCTGGGAGTGGTGCTATCAGCCTCAGCTGCCCAGTGAGGACTCCTCCAGCCCTCTGAATGGCTCATCTCCCCGGCTCCCAGCCAGGCCCTGGCTCTGACAGGCAGCTTCCCCTGCCCCAATAAACTACTGTCTTTTCTTCTCCTCCCTACCCCCAGAGGTGGCCACTGCCCTGCAGCCCTTCTTTCTGTCCCGGCAAGCAGACAGAGAGGAGTGGGAACAGGAGGCGCAGGTGGTGCTGGCCATGTGGAAAGTCATGCAGAGTTTAGGACAGGCAGCAGAAAAGCTCAGACAAGCAGATGGCCGGCTGCAGGGCCAGGAGAAGATGTGGCTACAGCAGAGCCACAGATCTGGAACCGTCCCAGGCAGGTGAGGCTCTGAGGCTAAGAGGACGCATGTGGGAAGAGCACGTCCTCCCACATCATCAACGTGGCTTTTCAGAGCAATGTAATACTCAGGGGTAGGTGGGCCCAGGAGCAGTGGATGGTCCGGGAGGGGCGCAGGGGGAAAGGGAAAGAAGTTCCACTTTAATTTGGACATTACGTTTTCTGAGTTCCAGGTGGTTCTGCGTCTCTCTGATGAGTTTCAGGCAGTGGTGAGGGAGAAACAGACTTCCTGGATGGGGCCCTCGGTCAGTTGCAGTACCAATGGGAACTGAGCCATCTCCAGCTCTTGCACATCCGGGTACTGACCTCTGGACACGGCACAGGTGGCGCTGGGTATGAGGAGATCTGTGCATCCATCTCTGATGGGGGCATCAGAGAGAAGCTCCCAAAGAAGCCACGTGGGACAGAAGCAAACCAAGCGTGGAACTAAGATTCTATTTCATCCTGGATTGTTGCCTCAGGAGCCCCCGTGTGTTTGGAGAATTGCCCTGGAAACAGATTTTATGGAACAGTCACCACCAATTCCCTCAGGGACCAGGCTGCCGCCTGCCCACCGTTGATCCCATTCCTGAGGAGCCTCACTGCAGCACTAGTGGAAGCTCAAGACCAAGGCCTGGGATTGGCGAATCAGGGGCCAGAAACAGGTAAGGCTACTCACTGGTCCCATGTTCCCTTCTGCTGCCAATCTGGGCCATGTTTTGCTAAAGTTCTAATGCTACAATGAGGGCTTCAGACACCATAGGGGTGTGGCCACGATAGGTTCTTTAAAAGGAACATAGAGAAACCGAATGTATTAGTTATACATTGCTGTATAACAAACTAATCCAAAATTCTGTGGCTTAAAACAGCAAACGTTTACTACCTCACAGTTTCGGTGGGTCAAGAATCTGGGTGCAGCTTAGTGAGGACCCTGGCTCAGGGTCTCACACGGGCTACATCCAGGTGTCGGCCAGGGCTGCAGTCATCTCCAGGTGTACCTGGGGAGCCCAAGTTCACTCTTGTGGCTGTTGGCAGACCTCAAGCCCTCACTGGCTCTTGGCCAGAACCATCGGTTCCTTGCCATGTGGACTTCATAGGGCAGCTCACAACATGGTAGCTGACTGCCTTCAGAGCAAGCAAATGGGAAAGGGCAAAGAGAAACCAATGGAAGCCACAGTCTTGTTGCATACTGATCTTATCACCTTTGCCTTATTCTATTCATTACAAGTGAACCACTACATCCAACCCACACTCGGGGGGGAGGGGGCATTTCACAGGGGCATGATGCACATGGGGGCAGCATGAAGGCTGTCTTAGAGGCTGTTACACCCCATGCTCTGTCTGGCTCTTTTAAACTTTGGCCACAGCTCTATGCCTTACTGCAACAACTATTTTCTTCTCCTCTGTTCAGATGCAGATGTGGACCTTACCACTCTTTTCTATCCTGAAGAAACTAGGCATCCGGTCCCAAGCCTGCAAGGAGGGATCTGAACTGCAAGGACAAGTACATCATATTACCAATAGCACCCCGTGGAACTGTGAGTCAAAACAAAATGTGGCTGGCCTTCCCTGAAGAGCCAGGTCTATTTCAACTTACCCATCTCCCAAGTGAAAGAGGAGTAATAGAAAATTAGGGCATTCTTTTCAGCTGACTCTGATGCAGGCCACTGGTAAGCACAGCTCCATGAACGTCTTTGAACTTGACCAGGGGTCAGCAAATTATGACCCACCGACCAACTCCAGACTTCTATCTGATGTGGTATGGCCCACAAGATAAAAATGGCTTTACATTTGAAATAATGCAAAAAAATGTCAAAAAGAAGAATAACATTTCTGTGGAGTACTATATAATATAATCTTTGGATATATTAGCACATTCAATCTTTACCACAACCCAGTGAGCTAGGTACTATTACTCATTTTATAGATCAGGAAAATGAAGCTTCTGAATAGGTCAAGTAAGTGGTCAAAATTATATTGCTGATGAGGAGTTCAGCTGGAATTCAATCCCAGGGATTCTTACCCCAGAGCCTGTGCTCTCAACCTGCATCCCCAGATGAAAAATTATCCAGCACTAGAAAGGCAGTGCCCACAGGGAGATGCAGACACCATATGCTGGTGAGTTCTCAGGAAGGCAGGTCACTGTATATCAGAGAAGCAAGGGATGGTATTGTAGGAGATGAGTTCACATGATGATGGGGAACAGTAAGGGTAAACCCCGATTTTGTCTCTTGGCTGGCACAGCCTAATATATTTACTCTCTTGACCCTTTACAGAAAAAGTTTGCGGACCCCTGAACTTGACCAATCTTAGTCTTAATTCTGCCTACATTTGGGGGAAACTACGCAGATGATGGGCAGAGAGGTAGACCCTCCTTTGAGAGCTTCCCCCACTACTTCAACCTTCTTTGTCTTACAATGACATTGACTTTGTAATGTTGAAAACAACTTTAAATACACCGTCTTGTTTACACTCAGAAACCTTGTAAGATAGTGAAAGATTATTAACATATTTTTATATAGATGGTAAAACTGATGTTCCAAGAAGTTAAGTGACGTTCCCAGGGTCTTACAGACCCTGGACCAGAAATCAGGTCAGTCTTTCCTACGCCATGCTACCCAAGCCTTTTGTCCTTGTGCTCTCAAGAACAAAATAAAAATAGAAAATGTTTAAAAAGTCAAGGCCCATTAGAGACAATATTATGGGGAAGACTAATACAGCTAACATTTACTGAGTGCTTACTGTACACCAGACACTGTTCTGAATATAATACATTTAATGCCCCAAACAACCTTATCAAATAGAAGAAACACTGTTGCCATCTTTTGGGGACTCTCATTCTGCCATTCTGGCTCCTCTGTTCCAATTGACGGAGACTTAATCCCTTTCCATGAAGATGGGCAGGAAAGCCTAAGGCACAGTGCGTGTGTAGCACAGGATGATGGATGGGGGGGTGGGGGGGTAAGTGGATGGAAGGATGGATGGATATACACCTTTTCCCAAGCTGAATTGTGTTGTTGTTGTTGTTAATATGTCACCAATGCACAAAAAAGTTAGTGAAATCATTACTGTTTTTTGTTTGTTTTTATCTCTGTAGCCCCAAAGAGCCCTTTGAAGGATTTCCCAAAACCTCAGAAAATGCAGAAGGAAGAGCTGATAACTGTGCAACCCACAGACCTTTCTGCCAGCGAGTTTGTGGTTTACCAGTATGGGCTCTCCATCCTGCACCTCCTCATCCCTCAGCTTCATGGAAGTGTGGCTTCTGGCCTCTCTGCGGAGTTGTCATCTTGGAGCCAAGAAGATCAGGTGACCAGGAAGGAAGCTTTGAGGTGGTAGCTATTCCTTAGGATTACACACCTAGAGCAGGGAACTTGCTAGTCTCTCCTTCAAGGGGACTAACAGGAGTCATTTTACCAACCTAAAGGCTCATCTCTCAAATGATATTCACAATAAATAGAATGAATTAAGCACTTCGTACATGCCAGGAAATGTTCTAATGATGTGCATGAATTAACTCTTTTAATCTTCATAAAAACTTATGATACACTGTTGTTTTTTCTCATTTTAAAATTGATAGGGAAAGATACAGAGTGGCTGAGTAAACCTACCCAAGACCACTCAATCAAAAGTTTAGAGCCAGGTTAGAATCCAGGCATCATGTCTGGGGAGCCCTGATGCCACTCTAGCCTACCTCTATTTAGGAAAGGAGTAAATTAATTCTTGAAGTTAGCATAAATGTCAGACACATAACTAAATATTCTTTCCACTTCCCTGTAGAGTATACTGAATTGACTTACTCTATTACAATTTAAATTGACATTCCAATGCATTTACTTCCCATTCGTTTGGTGGTGCTATGTAGCTGAGCTGCATGAGTATTTTTAGCAAAAGGATGGGTTTTGTTTTTTGTTTCTTTTGTTTCTTATTCTTCCCAGGCTCCAGAAATCACCCTGCAGATTGCTTCCCATCTTCCTGCCACAGAAGCCTCAGACACTGCCTTCCGGAGTTCCTTCTTCTATCAGGTGCTGCAAATTGAGTCCCGGGTGTGGGGTTATAGAGTTCTGGGGTATATAGTAAAGATGGAAGCAAAAAAAAAGTTATAAAACATTTTTCCCTCTCAAGTACTGACATATTGCATTCCCTCTCAGAGCAGGGAACTTTCTAAGTCATTTAGCTAAGGCACAATAAATGTCAGCATGGAAGACCTTTCTCCAATCAGTAAATTGAATACATCCTGGCCTGCACCCAGTGAATCATAGTGGCTTTGTGCCTGTTAATGACTCTCTGTCATTGTCCAAGTCCATGGTCCCAGACTCATTTTTCTCATAAGAGTTCTGATTCCAGCTCCAGGAAATCCTGCACAATCAGCATCTTTTTAAAAAGGGGATCTAAATTGTTCCTGTCCCAGTAGTTCCTCACATGTGTAGATTGGCGGTGCCTTGGTGGAGACTCTAAGCTGGTGTAGGTAGACCTGAAACACTGGTGAAAGTACATTGGTAAACAAGGATTGTGGGAGGAGGAACTGCTAATCAATGTTAAAGGACTAGGAAATGGCTTATACTTGACTAGTAGGTTGTTAGGGGATTTAGTAAGACCAAAATTACTCGTATATGGTACTCTCCAGGCACTATTTCAGGTGATCCTCAAGCAATCTATGAAGTAGGCAAGACTTTAATCCCATTTTACTAATGGGACTCATTGATTGCTGTGTGCCATGCACTTGGCCATGTGCCTACATGCAGTACCCTAAGGCAGCGGTTCTCAACCTGTGGGTCGCGACCCCTTTGGCGGTCGAACGACCCTTTCACAGGGGTCGCCTAAGACCATCCTGCATATCAGATATTTACATTATGATTCATAACAGTAGCAACATTACAGTTATGAAGTAGCAACGAAAATAATTTTATGGTTGGGTCACAACATGAGGAACTGTATTTAAAGGGCCAGAAGGTTGAAAACCACTGCCCTAAGGGGTAGGCACTCTGGTTAGGTGTTCATTTTATGAATTAGGAAACTGAGGCCCAGAACTTGTCCAAGATTACATTGTCAGCAAGAGTTTAAACTTAGGTCCAGGCGTATTTGACCCAAACTCATTTTTTAACCACTAGTCTGTGCTGCCCCCATAGCTGATTCCAGGAACAGCTCTCAAACTGTCTGATTCCAAATTATCTAAGGCTTTTCCAGGCCAACCTATTGCCTCTTAAGAGAATGAACTAGGGAGTTATTTCAAATCAATTAGGCAAGACGGGAGATCTGAGAGCCTGATTTCAATAAGGGCATGAAAGACAGAGCCTGAGAGCCCTCTAGGACAACGGTTCTCATTGTGTGGTGCTTGGGCCTCCTGCAGCAACCACGGAGGGAGCTTGGTGAAAGTGGCAACGCCGAGGCCCCACCTAAAGCCCCAAGAACAGAATCACTCCCATGTGATTCCTATTCACACTGAAGTTTGAGAACCATTGCATAAGGAGACGGTGACTAGAGGACATTGATAAAAGAACAGATACTTGAGTAATTGGCTCTGAATTTCCAAAATTTTGTTTTCTATAAAATGGGGTTGGGTAGCAGAAAATCTGGGAGACAGTGGAGAAAATGATTTATTCAAAGAGTTGAGCTAAAACAATCATTTATCCTTTATCTTCCGATTCTTCACTTCAGTAAACTTCCATTAGCCCAGGGAGTTATTCAAAGTTAGTTTAGATTCTATAAAAGTAGGGAACATGAGTCAGTGGAGCGGCTGCCTGAAGTGGACATCTCCGTGTTTGGGTATTTTCTCCATTCAGAGTGCTGAAAACACACTGTTTATTGGGAGAGAGTGTTTGGCATCTGTGGGAAGCTTCGTCCTGCTGTTGATTCACTGCCTGGCCCACGTCACTGCCGAGGACTTCCACCAGAACTCCAATCCCTCCTTCCTGAGGTCGTTTTATATGGTATTTACAACACACACAGGGCTGTTTGCTTCTCTTTCTCTGTGATGCAGACCCTATTTCCCGGGATCATCAATGATATAAACTTTGCAACATGTCAAATGGACTGAAGTCTTCTGGGTAGCCTATGGTTCCTACTGCCAGGCCAGAAAGAAGATTTCCTGTGGCAGCATCCGAGAAAGCACATGCACCACTCTGTAAGAAGTCTGGAGAGAAGCGGTCTTCCTATGAGAACTGATTCCTGTGGCTATTTCATTGTCAACACATAAGCCTCACCACAATTGCAAATGACAGTGGTAACCCATGGTGAGAACAAATAAACATGATACATTTCAAACCCCATTTTTCTTTCAAATATTATTTTAAAGCTTTAATAGCAATTGCCTAAAAGTGGTACTGAACTGTCCCTCACCGTGTCCTTGGCCAGGGGTTGAAGGCCTTTTTCAGGGAAGCATTCCCTGAAAATATCAGCAGCTTCCCGGGACAGTAAGCTGGACCACAGTATAAGTGCTAGCCTGCGGGGAGAGCAGCCCAGCTCTGAAAGAGGAAGAGATATTCTCTCTAAACTCATCGAAAGGAAGGAGTCTCACTTGGAGACAGAGGCATCAGAAGAGGTAACTAACTAACTAACTAATGTACGTAACACATGGTCTTGATTAAAATGGACTTCATCACAAAATAAATGCTTTATTGCATGACCTTTTCAAATATTTCTGACCACCCTAGGTAGTACACTGCCATGACACCCTGCCTGCTTCTCAAACCACATCTGACAATATTTTTTTTTAAATTCTCTGTTCTGCAGGGAAGACAGTGGGTACCTGGCCCTTTGAATCATGTATAGGGGTTAATGGCTCCATGTCCCACTAACACATTGTCAATAAGGAGGCAGAATCCCACCTATAAAACTCACTGTGACTCAGAGACTAAATTCAAATGCCCAAGAGTAACCTATCTACCCAAACTGACAGTGTGTTGTTTTCTGTGCAAACTAGACAAAGATGTTCTTAATACTGTGTTATTTAAAGCACTTTCAGGAAAATATTATCTCAGCTTTTTAACTATTAAAAATAAAATATCATAACATTTAAAGCTATGATCTTAAAAAGCTCATCCTCCATTAAAGGTCAATTCATTTTCGAGTTATAAATAAGAGCATATCTTTATTCATTATTTTTATAAAACTTCATAACTTTTTTTTTAAAAAAATATATTTTATTGATTTTTTACAGAGAGGAAGGAAGAGAGATAGAGAGTTAGAAACATCGATGAGAGAGAAACATCAACCAGCTGCCACCTGCACATCTCCTACTGGGGATGTGCCCGCAACCCAGGTACATGCCCTTGACCGGAATCGAACCTGGGACCTTTCAGTCCGCAGGCCAACGCTCTGTCCACTGAGCCAAACCGGTTTCGGCAAAACTTCATAACTTTCAAGGCACTTTTATATATATTGTCTCATTTGACCCACCCAGCAATCTCAGTAACATATATATGTGTAGTCACATTTTGTGCCTAAAGGAGAGATTAAGTAATTTGCCCAGAACCATGGAGCTGTTTGTAGCGGTAGGGCTGAGACTGGACTCTAGCTCTCCTGACTCCTAATTTGGTTCCATTTCTCTGTAACCAAATCTCCACTAGTTATAGAGTCACAGATGTATTTTGTGGTTGTCGATACTGATGGTGAAGTTGACCATAGATCACAGAATTCTGTTACACCCTAACTCCCACAAATCACAGAAAATGGTCAGTTCTCTGCCCTCATCTAACAACAGCATTTGGCACACCTGGCTACTTTCTCCTCATGCACTTTCTTCTCTGGGCCTCCAATTTTCCTCCTACCTCTCTGGCTGTTCCCTCCCAGTCTCCTTCACTGATCCCTCCTCTTCTCCCTGGCCTCTCGGGGTTGAAGGGCCAGGATTAAGTCCTGCCTCTTTTCTTCTCTGTCTATATTCACTCCCCTTGAGTATCTCATCCAGCCTTCAACTTTAAATTCCATCCATAGATCAATGACTCTTAAATTTTTATTTCTAGCCCCGACCTAACTTTCTAACTCAACTCATGTATCCAGATGCTTACTGGCCATCTGCACGTGGATGTCTAATAAGTATCAAACTGAGCATGCCCAATAAATATCTCAAACTGAGCATGCCCCAAATTTACCTTATTTCTAAACCTGCTCCATTCAAAACCTTCCCTGTATCAGTTAACATCAACTCTTTTCTTCTGGTTTTTCACACCTAAGTCTTCCTTGAAACCTCTCTCTATTATATACACCCCACAACCAATCCATCAGGAAGCCCTGTTGCTCTATGTTCAGAGTATACCCAGAATCTGACCACTTCTAATCACCTACACCGTTACCAGCCTGGTGCAAGTCACTGTCATCTTTTGCCTGGATTAATATAAAACTTACTACCTCATCTCCCTGAGTCCAAACTTGCCTCTTCAGTCTATTTTCAACACAGTAGTCAGAGCGATCCTTTCCAAATGAAAATCAGACCCTGTCTGGGTTGCTCAGTTGGTTAGAGCATCATCCTGTACACCATGAAGGTGGTGGGTTCAATTCCAGGTCAAGGCACTTACCTAGGTTGCAGGTTTGATCCTCAGTCAATGTGTGTACAGGAGCAATTTTCTCTCTGTTTCTCTCTCTCTCTCTCTCTCTCTCTCTCTCTCTCTCTCTCAAAACACACATACCCTCCGGTGAGGATTAAAAAAAAGAAAAGAGATCAGGTCTACTCAGAACCCTTCCATGGCTCCCTATTTCACTTAAAGCCAAAACTTCCCAGTCCCCTTGTCTCCCACCTCTTCACCTACTGCTCTTCCCCTCACTCACTCAGCTCCACCACACTTTCCCCTGGCTATTGTTCAGATGCAGCAGGTGCACTTACTCCCCTCTTAAGGGTTCCCTCTGCCTCAACACTTTAAGGCAGTGGTCCTTAACCAGGAGGGATGCTTTCCTCACATCATCTGGAGACATTTTGATTGTCCTGACTCCAGAGAGGGAGCTGCTACTGTCAGCAAGTAGGTAGAGGACTGAGATACTGCTGCAATGCAGGTGATAGCCCCCACAACAACATTCTCCATCCCCAGATGTCAATAGGGCTGAGGTCAAGAAACCTGGTCTAAGGAGTTTGAGCATATCTGAGTCTCCATCCCATCTTTGTTCAAGTGTCACCTCCTCAATGAGGCCTCCACTGACTAGCCCAGTGGTTCTCAACCTGTGGGTCGCGACCCCTTTGGCGGTCGAATGACCCTTTCACAGGGGTCGCCTAAGACCATCCTGCATATCAGATATTTACATTATGATTCATAATAGTAGCAACATTACAGTTATGAAGTAGCAACGAAAATAATTTTATGGTTGGGTCACAACATGAGGAACTGTATTTAAAGGGCCAGAAGGTTGAGAACCACTGGACTAGCCTGTCTTAATTTGAAACCTTCTTTACCCCTCTCCTTTCTTTTTATATACCACTTCTTAACATGCAGCATAATTTACTTACTTATGCTTCTTGTTTATTATTTTTCTTCCTCTTATAGAATGTAAGCTCCATAAGGGCGGAGATGTTTGTTTTGTTTCCTGATACGGCCCATGTACCAGGCTCAGAGTAGGCTTTTGATATATTTACTATGTTCATGAATACATAGATTTATACGGTCCTGATACTAAATGGTCAAACATTCCAATCTACCAGAGCTAACTACAAGGCAGATAATAGCACACATGCATTACACACGGGCCACACACCAGATGTTCTGCTAAGAGATTTATATGCATTATCTCATTTTATCTTCCCCATGCCCTTATATAATAGAGGCTACTTTTATTTCTAACTTACAGATGAGGAAACTGAGGCTTAGATATATAAAAACAACTTGCCAAGACAGAGGTCACTGCGGGGCTGGAATGTCAGTCCTCTGCCAACCACCATCTATAAAGAAGTCTTAAATTTTCTAATCCCACCCAGGGATGTTTCCTTTATTGATTTTAGAGAGGAAGGGAAAGAGGAGAAGAGAGAGAAACATCAATTAGTGCGCTTGATGACACTTCAAACAACTGAGCTACTGCCAGGCCTGGTTCTATTTTGAAAGCAGAATTACATAGAATACTCTCTGGTCAGCACACTGGCTAAGAAGATCCAAAAGTCCTTAAAAGAGATAGGAGCAAAAGTACTGATTCTGTCCTCCGCACTCTCCACAGTATATTATGACAAACAAAGATCTTCTCCTCTTCACCAATATGGAACATTTCCTGAAAAGCATCCTTGCTACAGAGCAACAATTCCCAAGAAAACCAAGAGATCAATTTGGGGGTGAAGATAAGGTGAGGTGCCCTTCGGATCTACACTATTCAGATTGTACTCTGATGCATACATTGAAGCTTTTTATTGTGTGTTTGGGACATTGAGCATGTAAGCAGAGCAAAGGATTAGAAATGAATGGTGTTGTGAATAAGTTAGGTCATCAGCACCTTATTTAAGAGCTTCCCAAGTACCAACAGATATGGATCTTAGATCTAAGAGTTGGAAAGGACCCAAACAATCACAGAATGTATCCCTCTGCCCCGAGGTAGGTAAAGTATTAATCCTAGAGAGCAGAAACTGAGACTCAGACTTGCCCCAGTTCACCCAGCTGGAAGAGGGCAAAAAGTAATTAGAGCCCTAAACCGGTTTGGTTCAGTGGATAGAGCGTCAGCCTGTGGACTGAAGGGTCCCAGGTTCGATTCCGGTCAAGGACATGTACCTTGGTTGCGGGCACATCCCCAGTAGCGGGTGTGCAGAAGGCAGCTGATCGATGTTTCTCTCTCATTGATGTTTCTAACTCTCTATCCCTCTCCCTTCCTCTCTGTAAAAAATAAAATATATTTTTTAAAAAAGTAATTAGAACTTGGGTACACCACTTCTTATTCAGGTTTTCTTTTGCTATACCATAATGGTACCTACTGCTGTTCAATAAAAAGTTATTTGTAAGCATCTTAAATGTCATATCTTTAAAAAACAATAAATATTGGAGATGTTCAACTTTAGTAGATACTACAAGTCAGACTTCCAAAGTGATTGTATAAATATATACTGCCACCAACAATGGATAGGAGTTCTGGTCCCTCTTCGTCTTTACCAGTCCTTAGTACGTTCCATTTTTATTTTACTCATTCCTCTGGGTATGTGGTTTTAATTTGCACTTTCCTGGTAGCCCATGAACCTGAGCATCTTTCATATATTTGTACAGCATTTAAAAATCTTCTCTTGAGAAGTATCTAGTCAAGTATTTTGCCCATTTCCCATTGGATCACCTATTTAATTGATTTGTAGGAATTCTTTATTCTGAAATAATTTTTCTTCATTCTGTGGATTGTCTTTTCATAAAAATAACTACATATGTCTCTCTTTTTATTTTTTAGATCTAGAGAGAAAATGGTGATTTCATTTCAGGCTGCATAATTAAATGGTATTAAATATGTCAAAACAACATCTGATGAAGCTGATAAAATATTTTAAATAGCTATAATACTCATATGTGAATCTCATTAATGTATATTATAATCATCGGTGATATATAAAATAACAGGGGCTAATATTTGGCACAGAAGATAAAGAACATACTGACATTTTCACTATGATAAAAGATCATTAGATCACATATCTTATTAAAATATCTATTAAAAATATTGACTGGCCTTCTTTCTATGTAAAATTTATATATATTATCATTTGTCCGACTGACTAACATCTAAAATTGTCTGTTTCTGAGTCACACAAAGTAGTTAGATATATTTGCACAATATTTAGTGATCAGGAATAAGAGTATATAAAATGTAGTCCATGTGGCATATACAAAGTTCACTTTGGAGGCCCCAGTTGGAGCACCTCAAAGAGATGAGCAGTAATCTGAAACTAAAGTTTCAAGGTGGATTTGAGTGCTACTCAGGAGAGACACAACCATCACATGAACCAATAGAAGCCCCCCCCCAAAAAAAAAATTTTTTCAAATACAAAACTCTAATCAAATGCCTGCTCAAATTACAAATCCAATTCCAGCAATTCAAACTGCTTCTCACGAAGATGATTCTCTTTCTTGTGCTCCAAGATGATTCTCACTCAGGGTTTTATATTACTTTAAAAACGATTTTTTAAACTAATAGAACAATTGTTACCGAGTCTATTGAGCAATGAAAGGGAGACAGGTTAGTAAAGAAACACTATGTGGGTAGATAATGAATAATAACTAATTAGTGAATGCAGTATCCAATTCATATTCAACATTTTTTAGCCCGGCAGGTCTTTTGTTATAATTAAGAAATTTCTTCACATGGCTGAAGATTTAACTCTAACTCCAACCAAAATACTAATGGTAAACTACTTTAGGGGAAATAAGTTAACGTAAAAAACACTGTGAGACAACATGACAAGAAAATTTACGATTAAGGTTATCAAAAAGTTTTAAAGTGGGTCATAAAGAATATCTGCTCAGAATCAGTTTACTACATCTAACTCCTCTATTTCTACCATCTTACACTGACCTTCAGTTCTCATTTCTTTGTTGCTAGAGTTTGCTCACCTAGTCATCTTAAATAGCCATTCAGATTAAATTATTAGATTCTTATATACACTCACACCTGCAATCAATGCACAACATTATAAGATTAAAGACTTCTCCAGTACTTTGAGATGATATAATATTGGAGTATGCACTTAAGAACTTTATTGAACTATTTATATAAATTATTAAATAAATTTCCCAGTGAGTAAAGTGAAGATTAATTATGCCAGACATGCAATACTATTTAGGATAGTTAGGCAAAAGCCCAGGGCCTCTGAGAGAGGTGGTAAAGAAAATGCTGTGCAGAAAGTAAAGCTCTTTCTTTTGTATTCTTAGTTTTGGCTGAGCAATGCACCTACCCGAACATGATCCAACTTCCTGATTTCTTGGGCCCTGCACCTGATTCCATTAATACATTAACAGCTATAAGCTTTTAGTAAGCATGCACTTTTTAATGGAAATGCCACAGATTACAAGGCAGGGACCATGTTCTCTTTCCTGCTGTCTTATGTGTATTTCTTGCTGACTTAAATCAATAAATGTGAGATTAAGTTTTGATATTTGAGTTATCTTTAAGGAATTAGCTTGTATGCACACACATACATACACAATAATAGCCCACTGAGCAGAAAAAGGATAAGAAAACCTTAACAGGTATAGAAGCCATATTTCACCAACTATTAACAAAAAGAACCCTTTCCCCAAAATATAATACTTGTTTTAAGAAAATGTGGTTTTTAACTTCAAAAGTAGTGCATAGACTTCTGTTTCCAGGAAGATGAAGTGGCATACTTTTCCCTACTCCTTCCACCAAATACAACTAAAATCCCTGGGTATTATGTATAAAAAATAAACAAGAAGATTTTGAAAGGTGTAGAGAAGAAAACAGAACAGCGAGGGACCTCTGAATCCAAGGCAGCCTGTGATGGTCAACTCCACAGATTCTCTTTTTTCTTCATGTATTCCAAACTTAGAAATAAACCCCAGCAAGCCACAAACACCAGTGAGCACAGACCAAAAGAGCTCCACCAAACCCTGCTCTCTTCAGCCAGAGGACTGAGAAAGGAGCAGCCCACTAAGACAGAAAACCTTTAGACAATGACTGCTTTACTCCAGCCCAAAGTACAAACAAACAAAAAACCCTGCCTCCACCCACACCAAGAAAAGTTGATTGGGGAGTCTAGACTTCCCCCCACTCACCAACCTGTAATAAGGCACCCCAACCTCCTCCTGTGGAGATGCCAGGAAAGATGAAGTAGCAAGCGGGGATTTTCATCTTTCATCCCCACAGGGCAGTTACAACCCCCCCCCCCCAACCCCATGATGCCAGTGGAGACCATGTGGCAAATCTAGACATCTACTAACAATATGGCAGCAATAAGTCCCCTCACCACCACCTTCCCACTGGAGTGGCATCAGCAGAGGCCAAGAGTTAGAACTTTCACTATTGCCCACTGGTAATAGGGCCACCGTCACCAAAGTATTAGTTGAAACAACATGAGGAGCTGGAATTTCCATTCCAGTCCAACAGCTATGAGGAATCCCTTCCTGAGATGGCCAGAAGACATGGCACAGACATTTCACCGAAGAGAATAAATAGATGGTAAAACCACAATGATTTGACACTATTTTTTTTTTAAATTTAAGTCATTCTGGTAACTGTGAAGAGATCAAAACCAAAGGCAGGCACCGATATGGAGAAACTACATCCTTCATACATTGCTGGTGGGAGTAATGGTACAGTCACCCTATAAAACAGTGTGATAACTTCTTACAAATCCAAACATACAACAACCATGTGACCCAGTATTTGCACTCTAAGGCACTTATCCCAGAGAAACAAAAACTTATGTTCCCAGTCGATGTGCATGAATGTTTATAGCAGTTTTATTCATAATCCCCCAAACTAGAAAACTCAGTTGTCATCCTTTGACAGGAAAATGGAAATGCCACAGGCAAATGGATATACCAACAAATCTTGGTATATCCATACCATCCTATATAATAAAGAGGTAATATGCAAATGGTCATTACGCCGTGACAGTAACGACAGATCAGCAGGAGGGCGGGGCAGTGAGCTACAGTGCAGTGGAGAGCTACTTGTGCATGGATTCATGCGCAGGGCCACTAGTGATATATAATAGGGAACAAACTACTGATACATGCAACCACCTGGGTAAATCTCCATAGAACTTTGCTTAGTGAAAAAAGCCAACCCCAAAAGGTTACCTACATATGATTCCATTTATAACATTCTTGAGGTGACAAAATTATAGAAATGGGGAACACATTAGTAGTTGTCAAGGGGGTTAAGGAAGGGGTGATAGTGGGAGGGAAGTGGGTGTGACTATTAAAGGCAACAAGAGGGATGCTGGTGGGTGATGCA
Source organism: Myotis lucifugus (assembly GCF_000147115.1). Lineage (NCBI taxonomy): Eukaryota > Metazoa > Chordata > Mammalia > Chiroptera > Vespertilionidae > Myotis > Myotis lucifugus. The sequence goes on from NW_005871318.1 coordinate 1,526,184, forward strand.
AATGTTCTGTATCTGGTTGTGATATGATAGTTTCACAAAATGTTACGATTGGTGGAAACTGGGTAAAGAGTACACAGTATCTATTTCTTAACTGTATGTAAATTTACAATTATCTCAAAAAATTTTTAAAAAAGAAAAGCTGCTAAATCCAGTTCACCAAAGATGAATCAAAATAGATTTCACAGTATAGAAAAGTTTATTGATGAACATTGAATCAGTTTTAACATTAGAACTAAGAAAAAAACTATAGGAATAATTGTTTTAGGACAAAACATAAATGTTAAACTGTAACATTAAAAAGGCCACATATTTGAAAGTTGCCAAGAGAGTAAATCTTAAAAGTTGACATCACAAGAAAAATTTTGTAACTATGTATGATGGTGCATGTTAACTAGACTTATTGTGGTGATGATTTCACAGGGTACACAAATATCCGAATCATGTTGTATACCTGAAAATAATATAATGTATACTTGAAAATAATATAATGCTATCTGTCGATTACACCTCCGTTTTTTAAAAAATGACATGGGAAATAAGGGACAAAGAAAAAATAAGAGTGCTAATTTCTGCAGCTTACATAGCAACAAATAACCAATACTGCATAAATTTTTTAAGTTTTGAAGATTATTCCAGCCTCTTAGTGTTTTCCTTTAAAAAAAATCATAAAGAAGTCTTTCAGGAAATAAGATACTTTGTGATAGAAAAGCTGATGAATATTCAACAATTCTGTTTCACTTTAGGTTTCTTTGTTTTGCTAAGATCAAATAAAGTTAAATCCAAATATTTACAAGTGGCTCCTGTAGCATGCTTTTCTTGTTAATTGTGTGTGTACAGATTCTTACATCTGTATATAGAAGAGGATGACTGGAATGATGGTCACCATTTAATGTGAATAACGGTAATTTCTGGCTGGACGTGATCGAATTTTATTTTCTTGGTGCTGTTTTTCCACTTAGCTTGAATTCTTATGATGTGCATGTATCACTCTTATAAAATAAGTCATTATTATTAAGTCTATTATGAGGTTTAGAAATAAAACCAATTTTTTTATAAAGGGAATTATGTATCTTAAAGAGCAATTTTCAAACAAGCTCTCACTGGCCTTATGAAATAAAAGTGATGGTAGGTAATAAAGTAGAACCAGAAAACTATATTATGAGGCTCACTCTTCCCTAAATGAAGACCTGCTTTTTTTTAAATGGCTAATAAAGAAAGAAACTTAAAATTTTCTTGCAACAAACTGAACGAGGAATATATTAAAAACAACACGTTTATTTAAACTGTTACTTTTCATAATTCATTAAATCTTATCACAGGTTAATATCTTCATTCTATTACCTTCAGGGTACATTCATTAGTGTTATCTAAAACTTCATATAAAATTAAATAGGAATTAAAAGTACAGCTAAGAACACTGTCATGATTTGTGTGAGAGGATTCCCATCATGCACCCTGGTCCCTAATGTTACTTTTTCTGCTTCATGAGCCTCTCAACCTCAGACTAGTTTTGTTTTAGAGAAAATAAAGTGGCCCTTCTGAGCGCTATGGCACTGAGCGCACAGCCACTGCCTTAGCGGTTGGTGTTGACCCAGTGGTACCTGTCCACCAGGCACACAGCCGCAGGCTTATGGCCCCTGCGGTTCCTATGCAGCGCGTGATAAGCATTTCTCAGGTGGCCCAGACCGCCATCCAATACTTTCTTTTTTGGGGGGATTTGGAACCAAGTTTGAAAGGGCTGTTTCAGGTTTTCAACCTGGAAAAAAGAAGAAAAAAATGATAAAAAGGTGCATAAAGATCTTTTTTAAACTAAGAAGTTAGTCCTAAGGATTAAATAAAACCTATAACTCAGGAGTTAAATGTTTCAAAAGCATAGGAAGTTCAAATGAAGAGAAGTGGACAATCATATTTGGAAAAAATTGGCTAACATTTTCAAGGGTATAAAGCAAGTCAATTTCATACCTTTAAATAAAAATAATTTTTTAATTTAAATAAAATTTTTAAAAACACACTTATGCAAATGTCTATATATTTGTATGTTCTCCCCTACCTCACCCCACCCCACCCCACTGGTGGGACCCAAAACTGTCTAATCATGATCTCTGAGTGGAGGTCAGGAAATATCCATTTTAAACATCTCAAGTGACCAATACAGATGTTTTATAGACTATACTCTGAAATGATATTGTTCTAGAAGAATACAGCTGATCCCTAAATGGAAGATGGCCTTTCTAAGCATAAAAATAGAATTAGATCTCAATCAGGAAGAATCAAAAAACCTGAATAGGCCGAAAGCTACTGAAGAAATTAAAGCAGTGATCAAAAATCTTCCAGCAAACAAAAACCCTGGTCTGGGATGGCTTTACAGGGGAGTTCTTTCAAGCATTCAAAGAAGAACTAAAACCTATCCTCCTCAGACTATTTCAAAAAATTCAAGAGGAAGGCACACTTCCAAGCTCTTTCTATGAAGCCAGCATTACCCTAATTCCAAAACCAGGTAAAGAGAGACTAAGGATAAAATAAACAAATGGGACTACATCAAAATAAAAAGCTTCTGCACAGCAAAAGAAACCATCAACAAAACAACAAGAAAGCCCCTGCATGGGAGAACATATTTGCCAATGATATCACCGATAAGGGTTTAATCTCCAACATTTACAGGGAACTTATTTAATTTAACAAAAGGAAGATGAACAATCCAATCAAAAAATGGGCAAAGGACCTAGATAGACACTTTTTGAAAGAGGACATTCAGAAAGCCAAGAGACACAGGAAAACATGCTCAAAGTCACTAATCATCCAAGAGATGCAAATCAAAACAACAATGAGGTATCATCTCATGCCTGTCAGAATGGCTCTCATCAACAAATCAACAAATGACAAGTGCTGGAGAGGATGTGGAGAAAAAGGAACCCTAGTGCACTGCTGGTGGGAATGCAGACTGGTGCAGCCACAGTGAAAGACAGTATAGAGTTTCCTCAAAAAGTTAAAAATGGAATTCCCATTTGACCCAGTAACCCCACTTCTAGGACTATATCCCAAGAAACCAGAAACACCAATCAGAAAGGATATATACACCCTATGTTCATAGCAGCACAATTTCCAATAGCTAAGATTTGGAAACAACCTAAGTGCCCATCAGCAGATGAGTGGATTAAAAAGCAGTGGTACATCTACACAATGGAACACTACAGCGCTATAAAAAAGAAGGAACTTTCACCATTTGCAACAGCATGGATGGAACTGGAGAGCATTATGCTAAGCAAAATAAGCCAGTCAGAGAAAGATAAATATCACATGATCTCACTCATATGTGGGATATAATGATCAACATAATTTGATGAACAAGAATAGATCCAGAGACAAATGGCAGGGGCGGGGGTGGTTAGAGAGCAATCAAAGGACTTGTATGCATGCATATTAGCATAACCAATGGACACAGACACTGGGGCGGTGAGGGCTTGCCTGGGGTGGGAATGGCTGGGGTGGGGGGTCAAGTGGGGAAAATGGAGACATATGTAAAACTTTAGACAATAAATTAATTAATTTAAAAAATAGAATTAAGGGCAAATATTTCACTATATAATTTTAAACTTTTATACACATAGAACTATGTACAAACTATCTATATAGTTTAGAAAACTAAACAAGCTGGAGAAATAATAGTTTCCAGTAAAATGACAAGTTAAAATACTCTTTTTTTTAAAAATATATTTTATTTTTTTACAGCGAGGAAGGGAGAGGGATAGAGAGTTAGAAACATCAATGAGAGAGGAACATCGATCAGCTGCCTCAACCGCAACCAAGGTACATGCCCTTGACCAGAATCGAACCTGGGACCCTTCAGTCCGCAGGCCGACACTCTATCCACTGAGCCAAACCAGTCAGGGCAGTTAAAATACTCTTAAAGTTTGAAGAGCCTATACTAATACATTCAGAACTTAAATGATAAGTGGACAAAAAAAGGAAATTCATTAAGATAGTAAATACCTAAAATATTTGGGGACATGGAGATTTTTAAGTTTTAAACTTTAATAATATATGTAATATTATTGTTATCAAAACTATTTTTAACTGAGAATACTCAATTTTAGGAAAAATGGTAAACACTTTCACATAAAGCTGGTTAGACTACAAATAAATATAATTTTCTAAAAGGTACTTTGGCTGTACATTGAGAATGAGTAAAATGTCCATACATTTATTAAAATGTATGGACCCAGTAATTCCATGTCTGTGAATCAAATCTCCAGAAATAATTTAAAATTCAGACATCTTTCTGTATAAGTTATCAGCTTTTTTTATATAACAATGTGGAAATAATTTATTATTGGCAGATATCTAGATTAACTGAGTAAATTACTAGGAAAGCAAATGAATATTAAAATTTTAAGTATTTAAATTACTTTAAAATGTGAATACATAAGTGATCATTTTATTTTATTTTTTTATTAATTTCAGAGAGGAAGGGGGAGGGAGAGAGAGATAGAAACATCAATGATGAAAGAGAATCATTGATCGGCTGCCTCCTGCGTGCCCTCCACTGGGGATCGAGCCCACAACCCGGGCATGTGCCATTGACTGGAATCGAACCCGGGACCCTTGAGTCTGCAGGTCGATGCTCTATCCACTGAGCCAAACCAGCTAGGGCCATAAGTGATCATTTTAAGGAAACATACAAGTATACACACATAAAGTGTCAACACAGATCTCCCTAGATCGGTGTTTTGCAAACTGTGGGTTGCCACCATTAGTGAGTCATGAAATCAATTTAGATGGTTGAAATCAATTTAATTTAATTCAAAGTGTTGGAATCATTGTACCTACTAAGGGTAGGTAGTGTTTCATGAAAACTATTTCTAACATATAGCTATGCGTGTCTTTCTACAGGTTGTGGTAAAAAAAAATAAAAAATAAAAATAAGCCGAAACCGGTTTGGCTCAGTGGATAGAGCGTCGGCCTTCGGACTGAGAGGTCCCAGGTTCGATTCCGGTCAAGGGCCTGTACCTGGGTTGCGGGCACATCCCCAGTGGGAGATGTGCAGGAGGCAGCTGATCGGTGTTTCTCTCTCATCGATGTTTCTAACTCTCTATCTCTCTCCCTTCCTCTCTGTAAAAAATCAATAAAATATATTTTTTAAAAAATTTAAAAAAAATAAAAATAAAATAAAAATTAAAAAAATAAGAAAGGCCACTAATTTTAATATTTAATTCTGAAGAAATTTAGGTGAAAGGAAGTTTACCCAAATACTATACGGAAAAATGGGACTGCAAATGATAGCATAGATCCTGATCATTCAGCCAAGTAGAGGAACTACATATAGAAGGAAAAAACAAAACACAGAAAAACGTTTTGCCAGAATATTAATATTGTGATTTTAAACTTTGTAGTTTTGGTTTTTTCCAGGTTTTCCAATTGTTGTTTCTGTGCTTTTACAGTCAGCATGTTCTTTTTAGAATCAGAATAGGAATAGAAGTAGACAGGAGACCTGGAGCACACTTTACCTGATAAATACTCCTCGGATTGCTGACTTTAGGAATTATCCGGGGCTCTCTGCTACAGCTTTCTTCATCGGAGGAAGTGCCCGAGGAGCAGTCTAGTGAGGCTCTACTGACAGCATCCAGGACTTGTCGGGAGAGCTCCCATTCCTCCCATCTGCCTTTGAAAGAAGCAACTGTAAACGGGTGATTTTTCTCACCATACCTAAGTAGGAAAAGAAAATAAAGTATTTGTTTGGGATTCAACGTCTCACAGCTCATCTCTAATTTCTTCTGGAGACAACTCACTAACTTACAAAAAGAGTTATTTTGAAAAACAAATTGAAATGACTTGACAGCAAAGCAAGTTGAGAGACGTTATGACCTTCAGCTACTGCACTGTTGTAATTGGTGGGGGTGTTCCTTCAGCGCTATCTTGGTTAACTGCTCAGAAAAAGACAAAGACTCATTTCTTTTGATTGAACTGATGGCCTGAATTGCCCCATGGTAGATAACTCCTCTTCCCCCTTGATACTGCCTGTAGGACTTAGACATAATCTACTATTGGCAGGGATTAAAATCAAATTTCAAATATTATGCAAAATCGTTGTGCTTCCCACTCCTCCTGGAAGTCTGCGTTGTCTAATAAAGTTTGCAACTAAAACCTTAACCAACCATTGCCCTCGCTGTTAACCCAGGGCACCATCTTTCACAAACGTGTACAGAACTGACTAACTAACCTAAGGTTTCCGCCTGTCAGAGGGAACGCAGACTCTTACTTCCAACGAGGTTACTCACCTGCAGCAAACTTCAAAGGGATCTACCCATAAGGTCATCTCCTTTGGAAGTCCCAGGTGAGAAAAATTCACATTACTTTCAGCACAAGCCCTCTGTAGAATGGGATCTTTATTCTGATTATTGTTTATCCGGATACACCTTAAAAAGCAAGGGAAGGGAAACAGAGGCATGTCGACAGGTGCTTTAGCAGGAGAATCATAGAAACTATCAGACATGAATGTCACCATTACCAGCCACTTCAAGGGCACAGACTGGCATATTGTGAGAACCACCACACTCTGTTTTAGTTAGGATTTAGAAGAAATATGGTTTTAGGCTTCTGCTGCAATACACAAAGCTCCCACCTCACCCCTGCTCTCCCCTACCCCTTCCCCACCCTCCAGTTTTACAAATAAGAGTGAAACCTCAGCTTTTCTCACAGCAACTCAGACTGTGAGTTGCATCACTGAGTCACACAATTCATTCACCAAGCGTTCACTGCATATCTTTCATCGTTAACACCAGTTAGAAATTGCTCAATCCACCTCACATAAGGGGGTTTGTGCTAGAATATTCAACTGCACTATCACTAAGTATCTCTTTCTTTCAAGCAAGCCCACATTCAGTCCATAAAACTTGCATTCCTCATAGGCTGCCAACAAAATCATTGCCAATGCCTGTCCCCCCCCCCCGCTTCCCCATACCCCACACTAGCTCTTACCTGAAGGCTTGCCCTTTAGAAGGGCACTCAGAGTGCCAGTGGCCTCTGTATGTTTTAAACAAGATAGTCATCAGCTTTTCTGCAAAGTTTTCTATTTGCTGTTTACTCAGTTTATCATGCTTTTTCGCCAGTCTTGTGACAAAGAAAACTGCTGTTGCAATTTCATCTCTCATGATTCAAGGGAAAAAGATCTATGAGGTCTGCAACCATTAAAAGGAAGCAAGAATAAATTAAATAGAACCAAGAGCCTCACTTACCAACATGTAGTTACTATTTGGAAATTGTATACACCTTACATTTTAATTAGAAATTATTTGCTAGTTTTTAATAACTAAATAAGCACATGAGTACTATCAACAAAACAGGCAAAAATACCACCTCTTCAACTAGCCAGTTTTTAACAAATTTCAAAGGAAAAATATCTTTTTTAAACTTTAATACACCTAAGAAACAAATAAAACTTCATTATGCAACTTAAGTAAAAGAAAAAGTCTTTATGTTGGACAGTAATTACACCAAGCCCCACTTTTAAAAAACATATTTATAGAGAGCAAACACATTTTAAAATGTGGCTCTCAGGTTGCATGCTTTAAATAAAAGTTAATATTAATAAAAAAATATTGTACTTGCCAGCAAAAAAACTTCAGCCCCAACACAAAGTGGGCCAGAGTCAGAAGACCAACTATGCTTTTAGTTTCCAACTCTCACTCACACATGCTTTGTTAGTTACAGGCGGAAATTTATAGTAGCCTGGGCCCCAAAGCCTGGTAGGTGTTTAGCCTGACACAGGTGCTGTCATTTAGGATGCTTAGCTTTTTTCGAGGGCCCCATGAAATTGCTCCTTGTCTATGTCGACAGGGTTCTCTGTTTAAAGATTTTCAAACTGCATTTGTTACTTCCATTGCACTTTTTAAGCCTTATCTGACAAATTGAGAATCAAGCCGCCCCCTTCCATATTCCAATATCCTACATTCCAAATAAGTTCACTTCTAATTGTAACTGTCACCATATTAAAGAATTTTGTCTTGAATCTTTTATAGAACTTACAACTTTCTCTGCACAGTCATATGTTGACTGCAGACATTATTTACTGATATGTTTATTTGCGAAATAAGTGGAAGAGATTTCAGAGTTTATCAACCTCACTAGTTCTCAAAGTGTGGGCCCTGACCACCTGGTTTGGATCCACCCGGCTGCTTGTTAAAAAGGCAGAGTCTTGGACCTTGGGCCGGATCTACTGAGTCAATACAGTGGGGCCTTGACTTATGAGTTTAATTTGTTCCATGACGGAGCTCGTAACTCAAATTACTCGTATGTCAAATCAAAAAGTGAACGAGTGAGACACATGATGCTGGGCTGATGTTGTGGCGTTCACTGTGACGTTTGCTGCGCCAACTAGCGGTGGGGTATCTGAAGCTGGCTCATAACCCGAATTTTAGCTCGCAACTCAAAGCAAAAAATCGGCCGAGAGACGGCCCGTATCTCGAAAAACTCGTTAGTCGGGACACTGTACTTCTAAAAGTGAGGCCTGGAAATCAGTGCTAGTTAACAAGTTCCCCCAGGTGGGCCTTATTCCACTAAAATGTCAGAACCATCACACCTGACTTATACGTCTTTAAACACCCACCATAAGAGCTCATCCAGGTTCTGATCAATGACAATGATTTCACTCTGACAAGGAAGCCCATATTCTTTCTAAACAGCTCCAAATACCAGGTGGACCTCCCTCCCTGTGAGGAGCCAAATCCACTTCTTTGATTCTCTATCTATGCAGCTTCATTCTTCCCTCTGGAGCAGCGGTTCTCAACCTTGGCTGCACATTAGAATCACCTGGGAATCTTTTTTAAAATCCTGGTTTCTGGGCCTCATCCTCCGGAAATTCTGTTTCTTTGTTACTAATGTTGTGGCCTCACCCCATAACAAAGAAACAGAATTTCCGGAGGATGAGGCCCAGAAATCAGGATTTTAAAAAGATTCCCAGGTGACCCCAAGGTTGAGAACCACTGCTCTGGAGTGTGTCCCATCCTCCACCACGTGAGGACACGTTTAAATACTAGCTAGTCAGCCTGCACGGAGACTACTCTAAGGGTTTTAACAGTTCTTCCCTGAGACATGTTACTCAGAGCCTTCCCCACGGGGCGCTCCCCTCGGGCTGGGCTTCAGGTGAGTCAGGGACCCTCTGAGAGTGTGGGGCCCACGCGCACACAGCGCTCCAGGTGGGCTCCATCTCCGCGGGACCAAGTGGGACTGTCGCCTCCCTTGCTCTGAACACTGTATTTCCACAGCGCAGCTTCAGGTAGCATTTACCTGGGTGGCAGGAGCATCAGACCACTGCCTCACATTGAACCTGCAAGTCTTCTTTTTATCTTATCATCGTTATCTTCTTGCACAGTGCGGAATGTTTACGAGTGCGGGCTTCGGAGCCAGACCTGGTGTGAACGGCAACTTTACAACTCGCTATCTGTAAGCTTGAGCAGCTTGCTTAACCTCCTGAACTTTCAGAAGGAGGAGGTCTGTGAAACAGCGATCTCCTAGGGTTGCTATCAAGATTACCACCAATATTGTTTAAGCACCTGATCTAACTACTAGTTACTTAGTAGTTTTACAGGAAGGCAGTACAGCAGAGCAGTTAAGAAATCTGTTGTAAAATCAAGCGCCATGGGATTGAATCCCAGGCCTTAGCTCACTAGAAACTCGGGGAAGTTTCTCAACCTCTCGAATCTTCAGTCTCATCCGTAAAAGGAGGAAGAATATGCATGGCCTTGGAAGCCGACTGCCAGATTTGGATCCTAGCTCGATTTCCTGTCTGAACTTAGCAAGTTATTGAACTTCTCTGTGCCTCGATTTCCTAATCTATATAAAGGTAATAATAATAGTACCCAATTTGAAGGGTAGTTGTAAGAATTAAGTGTAAAACAGCAGCTAGTACTGAAGAAATGCTCTGTAAATGTTAGCTATTACTGCTGTCGTAGTACAAACGTCATACTACTGCTATTGCCTTATGAGGTTCTTGTCAAGATTAAATTTAAAAATTATATGAAGCATTTAGCAGAGTGCCTGGCATCTAATATGTACTCAAAAAGTGGTAGCCTTTCTTATTAATAAATTTAAGTTTATACTTATTTTAATATAATTTTCTATTTTTATTAAGTGAATATAAAACAACTACATAATTGCAGCTATACTTATCATATTTCATTGTATAAAACTTAGGCCATCACTATAAAGAATGGAGATTTGTGACCCTGATTTTTGTTTTCTAATACATTCTCTTATCTTTTGGGCTACCCGTTATCTTATCTGCAAATTTGACAAGAATGTGTCCTGCTACAAATAATGAATTAAAAGGTTGTAGAGGATACAAATCAAGCAGAGTGCGCTCACAAAATCTAGTGACTCTAAAACACATTGGAATATATTCTAGAGAGCTGCAAGGATATATTTTTAAAGTTATTTTGTAGCCTAATTGTTTGCAGTAACAGCAGTATTACTGTTTTCAAACATATATGGGAAGAGAATTGGGGAATACAAATACTTAATGTTGTTATGAACTAAGATTTTTAATGTAAAGAAAAGGAGATAAAAAATCTTATAATGTTAAATTCAAAATGGCAATATTAATATGAGTTTGTGATTTTTTCTTTTCAAAAATATATTTTTTTAGTTCTACCCATTGAAAAGGCCTAGAATTAGCCCTGGCCAGTGTCTCCGTGGTTGAGCATTGGCCAGAGCCCCTGGTCAAGGGCAGATACCTGGGTTTTGTGTTCCATCCCCACCCCCCAGCCCTGGTCAGGCTTGGTGCAGGAGGCAACCAGCTCATGTGTCTCTCTCACTTCAATGTTTCTCTCTCTCTCTTTCTCTCTCTCTCCCTTCTACTCTTTCTGAAAATCAATGAAAAACATATCCTCATGTGAGGTTTAACAAAAAAAAAAAAAGAAAAAGAAAGAAAGAAGAAAGAAAGAAGAAAGAAAGAAAGAAAGAAAGAAAGAAAGAAAGAAAGAAAGAAAGAAAGAAAGAAAGAAAAAAAGGGCCTAGAATTAATAAACAACCCTAACATTCATTTTGTGGTTGCTGAATACCTCTTTAAAAAAAAAAAAAATCCTTGGAGAAACTACTGATTCCAGTTCTAGTTCAGGTAGAGCCTGGAATTTTTATACCAAAAAGCAAGGAAGCTCTACAAAACCAATAGGCCATGTCAAAAGACTCACAAGCCCACACAAAGTATTGGCCAAAGATAAGTCATTTTGAACTTTGTAATAGATACTGTGGTCCTTCAACCAGTTCCCCTCTTCTAGATCAACAGTCATCCTCTAGCTCAGTGGATCTCAACCTTCCTAATGCCGCGACCCTTTAATACAGTTCCTCATGTTGTGGTGACTCCAAACCATAAAATTATTTTCATTGCTATTTCATAACTGTAATTTTGCTACTGTTATGAACCCTAATGTAAATATCTGATATGCAGGATGTATTTCATTGTTACAAATTGAACATAATTAAAGCATAGTGATTAATCACAAAAACAATATGTAATTATATATGTGTTTTCTGATGGTCTTAGGCGACCCCTGTGAAAGGGTCGTTTGTCCCCCAAAGGGGTCGCGACCCACAGGTTGAGAACCGCTGCTCTAGCTGATGGAACTGTCAGGTACTGTTGGCTCACAGCTGCAGCCCTCCTTGAGAATAGCTCTGAGAAAAGCCTCAGAGTAAAGTTATCTGCCCCTCCTCCAAGGGGGAACCTGCAGCCATTGCCCAGCTAATGTAGGAATACAAAAACCTGGCTCTCTTGCCTCAATTTGTAACAACTCTGAAGGGCTACCCGTCTCCAGGGCTCCTTTTCAGATAGGTTGAGGCCTCAACTGCAACCACTCTCCCTCTGCCCAGTCCTATCTCTCTCACTTCGTGTGGGTATATCTCTCAAGAGGACCCCCCAGTAAACCTTCTGCATGCAACTCCCATCTCAGAGTCTGTTCCCAAGAAACTTCATTTGATACAGTTTGTACCAGGAATATTTTTTTTTCTTTTTGTGTGTGTACCAGGAATGTTTTAAGGAATCCTGATATGGATGGCTCCTGGCACACTGGAGTGGTGTAACTGTTACAAACTCTCATCAATGATGAAGATGAAGCACAGATATTAGGGTGTGCATTGGCTAGTGTAATATCTTGGATGCTTAAGAGATATGAAAATGATAATGACTATGGAAATGGGTGGCTGAGTCATCTACTAATGACATGATTTAATGAGGCTAGTTCAATTCAGTGAGTATTTCAGTACCTTGTATACCCAGAACATATAAAAAGAAAATAAAGGTGTGACTAAAACCTTTATGATCTTCCCCTCCCACAACATCTTGTTTATTTCAGCTTTCCATGATATGTTTCTCCTTGCTCTTACTCAATTGCGTGGGTTCCCAAATTGCTGCAATTTGGAATCACCTGAATATCTTTTTAAAATACTGATGCCTGACTCCTACCCTCAGACATTCTGATTTAAGTCTGGTGGAGTGCAACCTGGGCATCAGGATTTTAAAAGCTCCCCAAGTAATTCTAGTGTGCAGTAAAGGTGGGAGATCATTAAGAGAGATCTCTCCTAGTTGTCAAAGAAATTGGAAATGTATTCTACACTTCTAATTGCTTAGTAATGCCTTAAGCTTAACAAAGATTATTATGACAAATTTGCATTTCATCTTTTTATTCTCATCCTTTCTAGCCTTTGCTGGGATAACTTTTGAAAAGATTGCTTTTTAAATTTATATTGGAAATAACAAAATTGAAAATCAGGACAATGCTCATATATTGCTGAAATAAAATTTGCTTCAGAACTAAAGGCAACACATGCATTAGCACATACTCAAATGTTTCCTTTTCAAATGATTAATGTTTATACTTATACTAGAGGCCCAGTGCACAAAATTCATGCACAGATAGGGTCCCTAGGCCTGGCCAGTGATCAGGGCTGATCAGGTTCCCCGCCTCCCGGCCTCCCTGCCTCCTCCTTCCCTCAATCCCTCAGCGCCCAGCCACCACTGCTGGTGGCCCACCATGTTCTGTGCTGCTCCCTGGTGGTCAACCCACATCTTAGTGAGCACAATTTGCATATTAGCCTTTTATTATATACTAGAGGCCCGGTGCACAAAAATTTGTGCACTCGGGGGGGGGGGAGGGGGGTTCCCCAGCCTGGCTTGTGCCCTCTCGCAGTCTGGGACCCCTCGGGAGATAACGACCTGCTGGCTTAGGCCTGCTCCCGGGTGGCAGAGGGCAGGCCCAATCCCTAGGTGCAGCCCCTGGTCAGGCTCAGAGCAGGGCTGATTGGGGAGTTGGGGCGCCGTCCCCTGACATGCACAGAGCAGGGCGGATCAGGAGGTGCGATGCCACCCTCAGTCACGCTCAGGGTAGGGCTGATTGGGGGGTTGGGGCACCGTCCCCTGTCACACTCAAGGCAGGGTCGATGGGGAGGTTGCGGCGCCACCCCCCTGTCATGCACAGAGCAGGGCCAATCAGGGGGTTGGGGGCGCTGCTCTCTGTCACTCACAGAGCAAGGGCGATCAGGGGGTTGGGGCACTGCTCTCCTGTCACTCACAGAGCAAGGCCCATTAGGGGAGTTGGGGCTCCGTACTCTGTCACACACAGAGCAAGGTCGATCAGGGGGTTGGGGAGCTCCCCCTTATCATGCACAGAGCAGGGCCGATCAGGGGTTGA
>NW_005871318.1:1541887-1543496 GCF_000147115.1 Myotis lucifugus
CAAGAAGTTAGCGGAAGATCTTAATGGGGCCAGCCCAAGCCAGCCTCAAACTTAGAGTAGATAATGGCTGCTGAAATGTGAAGACTAAAAACAGCTCTTCCACTGTTTTTATGTGATGTCTAAAATTCCTACTATAAGATGTTGTCTTTCCAGGATTTCCTTTTCAAAGTGTCAAATGGGTTATCCATAGTAGAGCAAAAGGCTCATGCTCTTTCTGAGGAGAGCATCTGGGGGAGGCATCACGGAAAATGGGAATCGGGTTTCTGGCCATTAGGAATGAGGAATCAGAACAGGATGAAGGGGACCATCAAAGACATTTTACCTTTTGTAACAGGAAATCAAATGATGTAAAACATTAAAATGACCAAAATGACCTTGTACGAGGTCATTTTGGAATTGCATTTCTTCATTTTAACAAGAGTTTAATTTGATTGCTACAGTATCCTCAAGCCCCACAAGGTTCATCAATAAAGGTAAGCCTTGACATTTGTCTTCTTTATTTTATCTAAACTTCAGCTATACAATGAAAATGTTTTTGCATACAACAGTTTAAAATAGGCAAAATAATTTAAAGTATCATCTAAATTGAACATTAAATTCACCGGATTTTTGATATCATAGCCAGTCTTATAATCAGACCTGTTTGATTTCAGTAGCTTCACTTCCTTAAGTTGTAAATTACATCCCTAGGATCATCCATCCATTTGCACATGCATGCCATTGCTAATGAGGGGGAAAATATAGATGTTTTAGCAAAAATCCCATTTTTGACAGAAAGTACATTTCTTTTTTTTATAAAAGCAAGTAGCACCATTTTATATAGTGATGAACTATTCTATACAACCCATGCATGAACTCAGCCCATTAGGTTCAAACCACATAATAAGGAAGTTACATTAATTATTAAAACAAAATTCATATGCCAACATGTTACCTAGTAAAACTGTACGTCATGCAATGTTGATTTGAACCCAAAAGAAATTTATTTTTTATTTTTTTTTTAAATATTCTTTTTTTTTTATAAAATTAATGAACCTTAAACATGATGCTTCTTTTTCATAAATTTACCATACAAGTGCTTTATTTATGACAAGCATTTTTCTGACTTTATTTCTATTTTCTTTTTTATTTTTTGAGGGGGAACACTCACATATTTTTCTCATTATTTCTAAAATGTAAATTTTGGATATTCAAAAGTGTAACAGTTATTGTACCTCTGGGTAATATCATAGTTGAAAAAATATAAATAAAGACAGTGATACAACTTTATTATAGATGTTTTAGCAGTATTCCCCAAGTCTATATAGACATATATATGTACATATTGATGTATAACCTCATTTTAAGTTATGTCTCTCTCCACAAAAATAGGACCATTTCATTACAAATTGACAGATCACGTTTTAAAGACATCATTGGCTATTTTAAAAGTCAGAGATTGTGTTTCTTGGGCCAGCTTTGATTGTCTTCATAAAAATAGAAAGCAGGACGGATTGGCAAATTTTCACCTGGGGTTTTTAACAGGAGGCCATAAAGGAAACAAAGCTGTGAAACCTCCGCTAACGCTATTGTTGTTTTTTTAATGCACTTACATACAAACTCGGGGTGG
>NW_005871318.1:1544434-1549588 GCF_000147115.1 Myotis lucifugus
AGATCTTGCTTATCCTCACAACTTCAACTCTTACAGATTCAGGAAACTACAAAATCTCTCTTTTCAGTTCAGGTCTGGAGTTCCAGCTTCATATACCTAATTCCACCACCATGTCCTTTCACCACCTAAAACTAAACATGCCTAAACCTAAACACATCATACATAAGTTCCATCTTGGCACTTAATATAATTATATGTAATATAAATATACAAATAATATCTAAATTATCAGATTGGGTATATTAATGTGATTAATATACAGTCAGCCCTCCAAATCCGTGGGTTCTGCATCCTCGGGTTCAACCAAACTTTGATCAAAAATATTTTAAAAAAATGTTACACCGTGTATTTCGGATGGTTGCATCTGTACTGAACCTGTACAGACTTTTATCTTGTCATCATTCCATAAACAATACAGTATAACAACTATTTACGTAGCATTTACATTGTATTAGGAATTACAAGTAAACTAGAGATAATTTAAAGTACACAGGAAGATGGATGTAGGTTATATACAAATACGGCACCATTTATATAAGGACTTTGAGCATCTGCAGATTTTGGTATTCGTCAGGGGTCCTGGAACCAATCCTCCAGGGATCCTGAGAGATGACTGTGTAACTATCTCAATTATCTATATACTAGAGGCCCGATGCACGAAATCCATGCAAGAGTAGGCCTTCCCAGCCCCAGCTGCCTCGGCCCTTGCAGCCCCGGCTTTGGGAGGTCGTCTCAATTATCTGTTCAGCTGTTCAGTCAATTTGCATATTAATGCTTTATTATTATAGATACAAATTGTGTCTCTCTCCAGCTAAACCATAAATCCCTAAACTGTGTTCCCTGAAGACCGTAAATATGCAACATGTTTACTCCTTCTGCTAAGAGCTCAAACAACTTTAATTATAAAGCCTATTTTTAGATTGTTTCTGATTTACTAAAAGATTAATTTAACATTTTCATATCGAAAGCAGCATTATTGATTAATCAATAAACATATACAAGCCAATTAAGAATCTGGTGCACTCTTACTAATGAGAGTGCAATAAAATGGAATCAGAACTATAAAATTATAAAAACTGCTGGCAGTTCATTTTAGTTAGAAAGAAACTCTCTCAGACTCTTTGATGTTTGGTTCTTCAAGGCACTAAACTGACTTCAATCTTGTCTTGCTTTGACACATAAATTAGTTCCTAAATGTAGTATCATGAATGTTAATACGATAATCTGGCATTTATTGATATATATAAAAATCAAAATATGGTTTTATATTTCCTAAGAGAAAATGGGCATTAAAAAAAAAAAACAGGTCTAAAAAGAAGTTGATAAATTCCAATCATTTCTAATCAGTCTAATTCTTCACTTCTTCCTTCCTGACATGCTTCAAAAGCTGTAATAAATAGAAAAAGCTCAGATGGTGTTTATGTGTTAATTCCCAGCTCCCCGTCACTTCTTAGTCTTTTATGTAGGAGTGGTAAATGTAGCCAATACAAATTTGCCAAAGCTACAGCAGAAGGTGTTTGTTTTCTAGCCTCTTCTTGGTTTCCTTCTCATCACTAATCTCACCTCCTTTCCTTAGTGCTCCTTCCCCATCTCCCTATTCACCAAAAGCCCAGAAATTAAATAAAATAGTAAATAATTCCTGTGAAAGGTGCCTTCCTGGTACTGTCTAAAACAAACACCATCTTCTGTTGGGGCATTTTAACCACCCCCAGCATTCTTACTTAGATTAAATCGTGGGTCTCCAGGTCTCCAGGCATGCCTAGACATGAACCATAAAAAGGGAACGAGATCCGTGGAGTTTCTCTAGTAACTGCTGGCCACATCAACAGCAACCCCGAGAACAAGCATTCTTTAAAACAGACACACACAGAGCCAGGCCACACATATTCTCCTCATTATTGAACTGCTTCAGTTGTACTATCCACAAGATACATGGCATTTTAAAAATTTATTTCAGTAGGAAATGCATCTTGGTGACTTTTATATCTATGTTTTCTTTATTTTTTTATTATATTTGAAGAGAAGTTTTAAAAATCTAAATTTCAAGGCATCTACTGCAACCCATGCCTTGGATGAGAGCAACCCAGCTCAGGTAAGACGTGCAAGATGCAACTAATAATCATAAAACATCAACCAGGAAGAGGTAGTAAATCTTGTAGTAGGAAAAATGACTAACCATTTGAAAGAACAGATTTGTTTTTGTAACTGTGACCTAATCAAGACTTAAAAGTCGGCCTATTGCTAATGGAATGGAGGGGATCTGGCTCCTGATTTTATTCATGTGTGTCTATTTAACTGTAAAATACAAACTTGGCTCTCCAGTTATCTCCAGAGAGCTCAGAGGTTAATTAGCTATGATTTCAATGTGTTGCTTTGTATGGCTTAGTTTATTGTACATTTCAAAGGAGTACAAGGGATTGTGTAGTGTGTTCTACAATATTGTGCCTCTCCCCAAAATAAGATGGACACAAATTACAGTGAGTTGTAAATGACTTGTGTTTTGCATTATAACTTAACAGGTTAATTTTTACGTTCATGTTTTCTGTGCTGTACATTTTATACTTCACTTTGATTTCTTACTCTTCACTTTGGTGTTCACAGAACAAATAATGAATTTAGCAAAAATACTTGTATATTCAAAGATAATACTGTAACTTCAACTTATCCTTGGGAAGTCCTGGCGTTTTAATAGTGGGGGTTTGGAATGTGTGTTGATAAATTTCACAGGACTCCTTTCTGTGGCTAGGACTCGCTGGGGGCCTCCTTTCCATGTTATTGATGGCACCTATGAGACCATTTGCTGGTTTCGGGAATCGCTCTGTAGCTGGGAAGCTTTCTTTGGTGGAAAATAATTTAGAACTAGGCTTTCAGGATCAACAGGGAGTGCATTATGCTGGGTTCATGAAGACTATATTGGGGGGTGGGGGTCTACTTCCAATTGAGTTCCACACAGGGTGTAATTCTGATTCATTTATTGAAGGGGAAAGGGGGGAAGGAGTGACTAAAGGAAACAATTATTAGTGGAGGTCTACCAGAATTCCTCTGTAACTGTCCTCTTTGCCCCATCTACTCCACACACACACACACACACACACATAAACACATCTCCGTCATCAAATGTGAAATTGTGAGAATAAGAAAATGGAACTGGTCACAAGACATTTGCTTCTCTGGCCTTCACAGCCCTCACCCTGAATGTCCAAATTGAGTCTTATTTCAAGTACCTGCCCCACGAACCTTCCCTGACCAATCACAATTCTCAATGTCCCACCCTACTCCCTTCTGTCTCTACCCAGTTTAGCAATTGATTGTATACTGCCTCCGAAGGTAACTCTGTTCACTTTTTTGTTGCCACCTATGACTTTGGGGGCTGAACATAGAGCTGGTATTTAAATAAAGATGTGCTGGAAGTAGGAATCGTTTTGCCTCATGTGGGTCTTGAGAGTGTAAAACCGTGGCCTTGATCTCATGAGGGCCAGACTTTGATCTAAGTAACAAGCTTCCTGGCTCGCTTTTTGACTAAAGATCAGCCTTCCACCTCACCCCATGGCCCTCCCAGCGTTTAAGGGGAACACAGAGCGCAGATGAAACCCTCAAAGTCATTCCTCCGCCCAGTGGCAGGGTCCAGGCCTATCTCCACTTGGAAAAGTCAGCCTTCAGTTTGGTACCAGGCCAGCTGTCATCCCTAATGGGGATGGGCATGAAAAGTGGGCTCCTGGGGCTTCTTGGGGGGGGAGAGGGGAGAAGGAGCTCTTAGTCCCCCCGGTCTCATCAGGTAGAGGAACTTTTTAAGGAGCTGTGCCTCGGTCTCCTGGCCTCTTCCCTCCCTCCAGGGGGGCCAATCCACCCGCCCCTTCTTCAGCTCCCTCCCGCGCCCTCCCCGGCCCCTCCCCCCACCAGCCCCGCGTGCCCGCCCCGCCCCCCCTCCCCGCGGGGTTCCCAAGGGCCGTTGGATCGCCACGGCCACGGCCACGGTCACAATCACTTGGCGGCTCGGAGCTGCGGGGCGCACGGGGTTGGGAGCCGGCTCTGGGGTTTGGGCTGGGAACTGTAGAGAAGTCGTCGGGCCGCCCGGGAGTGAGGGCGGTGGGAGCCGGCAGGGGACGGGAGCAGAGACGGGAACCTAGAGGAGGCCCTGGGCGGTGCGGGAGGCTGCGGGGCGGCGGAGGCGAGCAACCGGACTCTGCGGCAGAGGTGAAGCCGGCCGGCCGGGAGCTCCCGGGAGCCACCTGGAGTTGGGGGGCCCGGCCCAGGAGGTGCGGGTCCCCTCGGAGCGCCGCCCGCTGGCCGTGCCACCCGAGGTGTATGCGGCGAGTCCTGCGGGACAGCGCAGCCTGCGAGCCGGGCGTGGGTCCCAGGTGGGTCCCTGGCGGCTCCCCGGGCCTCGCGCCCAGGCACTGCGGGCATGGCCCCGGGTGAAGTGTGGGGTCGGTCGAGGCGGGTGGCGATCGCGGGCCGCCGGCTCGGGGACCCCGCGTGGGCGCTGCGGACCGGCCGGAGCTGCAGCCTGCGGCGCCGGTGCTCGGTTTGTAGGCAGTGTAATTAGCTGATTGTGCTCTGTGCTGGCAATCACTAACTCCACTGCCATCAAAACAAGGCACAGCATCGCCGCCTCCGGAGAGGAGAGGAGAGGACAGGACGCCGCCGCAGCGGCCAAGGGCCAACCCCAAGCGTTGGAGCAGAGCGAGCTGCACTTTGAGATTTGATGCGTCAGCATTTGATGGGCCTGGCGCTGCTTGGCGAGCAAGTTGTCCAAGTGCCAGCAAAGCCCTGAAAATTGGGGAGGCGGGGGGGGGGGGGGGGCTGCTGCTTCTAGATACACTTAAACTGTTCCCCTTTCTAAGAGTAAAAGCAAGATTATGCAATCCCATGTGAGGAAAGTGAAATATGTGGGATTTAATGGCTTTAACTGTAAGGTACAGACTTTTAAACTGCTGGGAGGACCCCACCCCCTCCCCCCCCCACCCTCCCACCCCCGCCTCAGGTAAGGACGTTTAATGCTGCATAGCTGTGATTGGTTAGGGTGAAGCCCCCCTTCCCCAGGGTTTGAGGGAGTCAATGTGGCCAAGAGGAGGGGACCTCAGGGACCCCCAAGAGCCTGGAGCGGGTAGGACCTTAGGGGCTTGGTGGGAAAGGACAAGGAGCCCCAAGAGG
>NW_005871318.1:1551992-1558007 GCF_000147115.1 Myotis lucifugus
GCTGAAAGGATATTAAGAAGAGCCATTTAGCCCTAGCTGGTTTGGCTCAGTGGATAGAGCATTGGCCTTCAGACTGAAGGGTTCCCGGTTGGATTCCAGTCAGGGCCACAAGCCTGGATTGCAGGCTCAATCCCCACCAGGGGGTGTGCAGGAGGCAGCTGATCGATGATTCTCGCTCATCATTGATGTTTCTATCTCTCTCTCCCTTTCCCTTCTTCTCTGAAATCAATAAAAAAAATTGTTTTAAATAGTCATTTACATAATTGAGTTCAAACATGAAATCCCTAGTGAAAATTGAAGGCAGAGTTAACAGTAAGAACCAAGTTCCTGGCCTGTAAGACCTTAGTAAGGCCTAAGGAAACTATTTTTATAGGTATAGAAAGCTTAAATACCTTTAATGCTGTTGTTTTCTAATGACTTATATTCTTTTGTTAATTTTAGAGAAAAGTTTATTGCAGTCTCTTTCTCTTGAGAAAAACAGTAAGTACCAAGTTTTATGCCTCTCAACATTCTGATTCCAAGATTAAGAAAATTCGAAGTATAAAGATACAACTTTATACTTTGGCATAACTCTGCCTCGGGAACCACCCTATTTACTCAGAGGAAAATGCCTCATTTCCTATAACATCTCGAATAGGGATGTGGAAATTGGAATCTCTGATACCAAATACCTTTTCTTGTCTCTGGACTCAAGCGTACTCATCTTCTAAAGATTAGAGGTTTTCTGGAGCCATAGCTATTTAATTCCATCTCTAATTATTTATGAATCTGGTTTATAAAGTTTTAAGACATAGTAAATATTTGTGTTTACCTTCCTACTCTATGTATTAACTTTTAATCTTTTTGCAATTTTACATCAATATTATTGTAAAATCAAGATAAAATTATTTCAGATTGAATATGACTTTATTTTCTTTAGAGGGAACAGATGCCATTGATGAAACCCTAAAGATGGAGGAGAAAAAAAAGTATCTGGAAAAGGTAGGTCAACATTTCAGAAGGTCATCTGATTTTCATTAAGCTTTCTAAATAATCCCAATTATTCCTTTTTAACATCTGTATAAAAAATTTTTCTACATCTGTATGTCTGTCTGAGCAAATGGAAAACTTTTGCTAGAATTTTAATTGAAGATTAAGAAGTTCTATTAAACTTGCTATTCTCAGTCTCTGCAAAAGCCCAAGGATGTATAGGAACAACAGAATTAGAGGGAAATGGAGAGAAATGGATTCACATACTTTCCCTCCAATAAGGTCCCAAACCATATACAATGTTTTAAGAACAGAAATATTATAAAATCAGGAAAAATTGAATATGATTGACTATCCTAATAGATCAAAATTAAAAGAACAGAGGAATGAGTCTGTCACCATTTCCACTAAGGGCTGAAATTACTAAGTAAACACATTGATGTTGTCAAATCAACTAGACAAGCCTCTTTTTGGCAATATCTTTTGTTTGCTTTTCATGATGTGGGCACAGCCTTTAAGTCAGCAATTAATGCAGTGATTTATAGAAATACTTTATTTGGTTAATGGATAAATTCCATTCCTGTAACTGTTTCTGTACTCTAAAGGCAAAGACAGAGGATTTGTTTTGGCCTAATGTCTTTAATCATTGCACATATTGGCAAACTCTGAAAGACTTATCGGGAATTCTGCATAAATTACAAAACAATGCATTTGAGTTTGCTGATCACATTAATTCTCTTTGTGGACTATTGCTGATTCCTCCAAACAAATTAGGTAATTAGAAACAGTCAGCATTTTCTTCTCTCTCGAGGATATTAGGTACAGTATATTTATACTAGAACTTAAAGTGAGGGAAGGAGCCTCATTTTCATGGAGGCAAAAATCATTAAAAATCTATTTCTTTAGCACTTTTGGAGTTAAAGTTTCATTTAATATCATTTTGGAAGGGATTAGAAATAAAATGCTAAAGATACGCTATTATCAGTTTTTAATCTTTTGTCAAACAATTAAGACAATATGGTATAAGCTACAGGTGGATATTCTGCTAATGGACTATTACATTAGTATCTTAGAACCGGTTTCCTTGCCCCAGGTTCTTCTATTAACTTATGAATTATTAATTCCACAGATATTTATTGAGAGCCTCTTCTATGCCAAGTACAGTACTAGATGCTGGGAATGCAAAGATAAAATGTGGTTCCTGATCTCAAGGAGTTTACAATCTAGTGGGGGAAATAACCAATTAAAGTCAAGAATTATGATACATTATTATGATAGATGTATTCACATAATACTATGGGAACATGTTGAAGGACATTAAAATCAAGCTTAAGGAATCAAGAACTCTTCTCAGAGCAGCTGGGTTTCAAAGAATGTATAGAGTTGACCAGACAAAAAATATGCAAAACAATTCTCTGCACTGCACTAGTTATCTTCCTAAATCCCAAATCCAATCATGCTGATGTCCTACTGTATTAGTCTGCTAGGGATGCCCTAACAAAATACCACAGACAGAGTGGCTTAAACAATAGAACTTCATCTTCTCAGTTCTAGAGGCTGGAAGTCTGAGATCAAAGTGCAAACAGGGTGGGTTTCTGCTAAAGTCTCTCTGCCTGGCTTATCGATGACCACCTTCTTGCTATGTCCTCACATGGCAGAGGGAGAGCTCTGGTGTCTCTTCTTATAAGGTCACATCTTATGACATTAGGGCCCCACCTTGATAACTTCACTTAACCTTATTACCTTCCTAAAGGCCTTATCTCCAAATACAGTTACACTGGGGGGAGGGGGAGGGCCTCAACATAGGGACTTGAGAGGGATACAATGCAGTCCATGCACCTACTGTCATTCTTTTCCATGGCTCTCCACATCTGCAGGGTCAAGACCAATTCCTTCAACATGGCATTCAAGTTCCTTTCCAATCTGACCATGACCTGACTGACTTCTGCCACTATCTTCCTTCCCTTGTACCCCTCCCCCACTCCCAATGTACCTACTCTACAGTTGGTTCTCAACCACCAGGCTAGGCCACATAATATACCCCTCCCCATATGTGCTACCAGAGTGGTGACTGGATAATTTTTGCTAAACCTAAACAAACACATTATTCTGTATATCTGCCAAACTGTACATTTAGTCAAGTGGGTCTTGCAATGCAGTATAGAAAATTATGTTTTGGAGAGTAGAAGAGGCCTAACAAAACAGCAATCCGGCAGAAAAGAAAGAGAATGTTGCTAAAACTGTGCCTCGTGAGTATATAGGAGAGTTTAGTTAATACTGTGTACAGTACAGTTCTCTTCCAACAATGCCATGGTGCAAAAAGTGACCAAGAGAATCCTGCAATGACTGAATGTATTACTGGGATGTAGCATTCCTAACAGCCAATTTAGTGAGTCAATGCTAAGCAGTTTACATGTATCCACTCATATTCTCCTTAAAACAACCTCATGATGCGTATCCCCGTTTAACCAAACAAAGCTTACTAGTAAATGATTTCCCAAAGGTCCCACAACCAGGAAGTGGCAGGCCTAAATTCAAAGTCTGCATCCTAACTCCAGAGCCCATGCAATTCATTGTGTTGTAATGACTGCAGGCCATGGCATTATTCAGGCATGCTACCAAATATTCTAAAATTCCAAACTAAAGTATGAAAACAAGTGTGAGACATCTTTCCTAGCCCTGCAGGACAATAAGCTGTTTCTTCAACCTGCAATTCACTTTTATGTCTCTACCTGTAATTCTCCTCCCCATTTATCTTCAAGACCGCGCTCAAATGCCCCTTCTCGTGAAGCCTTCCCAGAGTGACCTCGACACTAGCAGAAGAGCTTCCTTCTCTCTGCTCCCAGAGCAAATGCCTTATGCCTCGCTCCTAGTGTTTGTCACAGTCTCTTATCTGTGTTGCAGCTACTTGTGCATGTTTCTGTCTTTCCCCCTAGATTACAAGCCCGTAGTGTAGTGAGCTTTGGAGACAAAGTGTTTTGGAAGTTGAACTCTGCCACTTAATATTTGTGTGACTTTGAGCAACCTGTTAAACAACCATGAGGCTCAGCTTCCTCTGATATAAAAAGAGAAATGGTAAAAAATATCCACCTCAGAGTTGATATAAGATGTAAAGTACTCGGCCATAGTTTGCCCTCAACAAATGTTAATTTTCTTCTCTTCTATGAGGACAGAAGTTATTTCTTATTTGCTTAACCACATGCCTTTCCAGTTACTGAAACTCAAATATTTTTAATTGAATAAATAAATACATAATTGAAGTAATAAATGAATGAAAGTATGCTCTCTACAGTGATATTTCCATTTTGTTTAGCCTGAAAACATATTCATCAGGAAAATTTTCTAGAATGATAATTTTTGCAAGAATGTCCCCAAAAGCTAATCTGTTTGCAAGTCTGCTTTAGTAGGACCATTTCTAGCACCTCACCTCTTTTCTTGGTTTTGCTTGTATCTCACGGTCAATATATGATGAGAGGAAAAATGACTCCCTGTAATTACTAAAACATAAAATCTATTTCGGGTACAACTGTTTTTCTAAGTGTATAGTACTTTCTCTGCATTGCTACCACCATTATTCTAGAATTTTTAGCTTGATGACAGAAAGTAAATGGGAGTAGAAGTTCTTTTAAAACATTTACAATAATCTATTTAATTTGAGAAAATCTTATACATGTTTTGATCATATACATGATAAGTAAATTCCTGGAATAATATTCATTTTAAAATGGTAAATAATATTTCCCATCAATTCTCTTAAAGGTTTTTTTTTTTTCTTCCACTATCTCCTTAAAATTAACGAAAATCTAAAAATGTATTTTCCATCTCTCTTAAAAGTACCTTTATGGCTTTCTCTCCTCAACTGATATTGATTTTTCAGTTGTTGAAATTTTTTGAAACTTTAATGTTATCCTCTTTGGAATATTTTCTAGGTATACATTATAAATGTTTTTGGTTAGTGGACAAAATGCTATTAATCACTTCTATTTCTGTGATGGATATCCATGGCAGGAAATCAAACACAATTGTGTCTGTCAAGATTAGATGGCTTACTCTGTCCATAAAGGAAACCTGATAGCACTATATGGACCATTATTCTACCTCTGAGAGTTCTAAAGTAGTCTGAAAACATTCTAATAAATGAATAGTCAGCTAATTCTTTGAAATCATAAAACTAATTTGCTTTCTAGTTTTGCCACCTTTTTAATGATTATCTCTTTATGAAAAGAATTATAAATGATGCATTTGCTTGGAGAAGGAAGAAGAGATCAGAGCAGTATTTTAAGGCACATATATAGATGACATATTTGGAAATATCCACCTGGAATCCAAGTTTTTAGCACGAGTAAATATAAAATCCTTTTACAAGGAAATTATTCAATCTGCATATCAATATCTCAGATAAGCCCTTTATTGGGAATGGGGGTTTAACCTGTCCTGTCACCCAACCAGTACTGTAAGTCTAAACCAAAAGTGAGTTTGCTATCTATCATTTCCGTGAAAAAGGAGCAAATTGTACTATGATAAGAGCATTCTTTGAAGAGGAAGAATCTATGAGGCTTCACAAGATGTTTTCTTAGGCACGGAAGCATGAAAGTGGAAATAAAATTTTAATGTTATTCTTTGTTATCCTACACCAAGCATGTCAAACTCAAAGGCTAACACGAGCCAAATAAACAAGGTTTAAGTTTATGTGGGCCACAAAAAAACAAAGGCTTCAATTTTCATAGAAACATAGGTTTATTTCGATAGAGACATGTTGAATACAAAGACCTGAAATAAATTAGTAATCGTTAACATAAAATAATAGAACATTTTGATAAAAGTTGATATTTTTTCTTGAACGTTAACTTACCAGACACTGAATAACACACAAATTAATAAGCATAACCCAAATAAACCTATTTTTCTTGTTCTCCAAAAGCGAAGTATTTCCTGTTGCACACACCAAATAGGTCAGTCCAAGACTAATGACGTGGCAATCGGCTGCTAAAATATTCACTGCTAATATTAGTGGAGAGAAATGGTGCGCCTGTGTGTAAGGCAAGT
>NW_005871318.1:1558295-1559935 GCF_000147115.1 Myotis lucifugus
TCAGATAAGGAAAATCCTCTTGGGTGTCAGATTGATCAGGATTGGCTTCCCAGGCAAAGTAAATTTTCTCAGTAACAGTGTTATCTGCTTTATGTTAGTTTTGCTTTTCCACCCCCAATGTAATATTATCAGAGTTCCCCTTCCCCATAAGACAAATACCACTAGGAAATGGTGGATTTCTCTTTTCACCAACAAAATATACTTAAGTCACTTAAATTCTTGTTCTTAATTTATCAAAATAATTCAGGTGAAAGAATCATAACAGACTGGGCATTCACAATAACAAGCAAATGTTTTGGTAGCAAATGATAGTTAAAGGATTATATGAAGACTAATTACTCCTTTATATCATCTACAGTACCACTTTGTTTTCAAGCATTATTTAATCTTGGAGAACATGTTCAATTGAGAGATGAAGTCCCCCCCTCCACCCCTTAATTTTTAGTAACACCTGCAGTCAATGAAACATACTTGGGGAAAGGTGTGAGATTTGGGATCAAGTAGCTTTATTCATCGCCCCAGACAGCCCCAGCCTCAGAGTTGGATAAGCCATGACCCCAGCTGCATCTCTTCCTCATTTTTCCAAAGATCTGTATACTTTATTTTCTATACACATTCACCTTAAGAACAAAATTAAAACAAAATTGTACCCTACGGTACAATTGGACAGGGACCCATACTAATTATCTGTTTGCAATGATTTGAATGAAATTATCAAATGCAGAATGAAGCAAAAAAAGGATCATGTATTTTTTAAGTGAATGCAGAACTATCCATTTGATTTCAATTACATGAAGCATTATTGTTCAAATTTGTTGATACCTTAAAAGCAGCAGGAATTATTAGAGAGCTGTATTATTCTGCGGATCAGATGACTCAGAAAAGAATTATGGCATACCTGAGATCAATAATATAACATTCTTTTCCCTTTGCCTCTATCAAAGACAAGATGAAAAATCATGGGCAAATTATATTGGAGCAGATAATAAAGTTAAACAATTTGTGTATCTATATTTACTTCATCATTTGACCATTTTTCTATGAGAAGGTATGTTAGTCACGTGAAATGTAGTCAAGAATGCCCTCAGAGCCTGAGGTGATACAATCATTCATCTGTTTGGCTCAAGATTTTACAGTCACCCTGTTGGTAATTGCAAATTCACTTACTAGCTACAATTTATCTGTAACTCCAAAGTCAATGCTCCTGGTGCTTCCATGGTCATTGGTGGACGCCCACAGAACAGTGAACACTTTGCGTAGCCCAAACATGTTTCTAGCTGAGGATGAACAAGGTGATGGTGCTCTGCTTGCTGTTTCAGCTCTTATACTATGAACAGTTTTCCTTTCTGCAGTTTAGTTAGTGCCACGTCTTTAGCTTTTTGAAAAATGATTTCACTGTTTAAGAAAAGCCTCCAAGTGCTGAAATGCTGTCTAGTGTTTCTAAGTGCAAGTAGTTATCATGTGCCTTATGGGGGAAATACATGTATTAGATAAGCTTTGTTCAGACATGAGTTATAAATAAGTGATGCTGGCTCTGGGTTCTATATTGATAAATCAACAGTATATTTTAAACTAGAGGCCCGGTGCACAAAATTCATGCACTCAGGGCGGAGGGAGTGGGGGGAGGTCTCTCAGCCCGG
>NW_005871318.1:1616588-1634424 GCF_000147115.1 Myotis lucifugus
AAGATATTTTCCCAAGGAAGTAACATTTAAGGTGAGAGCTGATAAGTCCATGGGAGTAAGCCAGGGGATGAAATGTGGGGAGAGCCTTACCAGTGAAAGTAAAAAGCTTTTTAATATCTTGAGGTGGGAAGAAGCTGAAAATGTTCCAACTGAACAGTAACAACGGAGGTACAAGATGGCTAAAGGGGTAATATACTAGGACTGTATTCTATGTACTAAATCATGAAGTGCATTTTATCTCATTAGACTTGAAACGGCAAAGTTGATTTACAACTGTTGTTGTTAGCTCGTAAGCATTAAGACGAATTAAAGTATTATATGGATGTTTGATTCTATACAGTGACATTTGAAATTTGAAAGCTTTTATTTCTCTAAAATGTTTCTTCCCACAGCCTCTTACTTCTTTTCTACAAAGCCTTAATTCTTTGGAGTAAATAAAGAAACTTGACAGCTTTCCAAGAACCACTATCAAAGTGCACTTTGGTTACCTGATGAGACTCTCTAGGCTTCATGATTGGGCTAATTAGGTATTTGCATAGGGAGAAGCATCAATGGATGCAATTGCAAGAAGGCAAGGCATAGCACAGAGACCTGTGGCTGTTGATAGGGAAGAGAGGCTCGTGTATCTAAGCATTGAAATGGAGATTTTGAATCTTGGTTTGTCCTGTTACAGTGATGGTCCCAGGAGATATCTGTTTCATGGTTTTGTCTAATGTCACACCTCCAATTTTTCCAAGATCGAGAATTACCAAGGAATGGCTGCTGACCCCAATATCAATCTTGGAGAAATTATACAGGAAAACCATCATGAAACTAGGAAATAATAGGAAAGAAGAAAAATAAAACAGGGAAATCCCTGGGCTACAGTGAAGCCTGTTTTGAACTGGTGTGTGTGTGTGTGTGTGTGTGTGTGTGTGTGTGTGTGTTTAGTTGAGTACAATTTTATCACACATGTAGGTTTGTGTGTCACCAGCACAGTCATTATAGTGAACATATGGTGCTATGAGGGTTTCGTGCTTCCCACTCACCCCTGTCCCCAACTCCTGGAAATCACTAATGTATTCCCCATTTCTATCATTTTGTCATTTCAAGAGCATTGTATCAATGGAATCAGGCAGTATGTAACCTTTAGGGAATGACTTTTTTCATGCAGCATAATTCTCTGGCAACCCACCCAAATTGTAGTGGGCATTAGCAGTGGATTCTTTTTATGGCTGAGTGGTGTTCCATGGTATGGGTGCTCCGCAGAGTGCTTATATCTCCTCCTGTTGATGGATAGGGGTTTGTTTCCAGGTTTTTGGCTCTTACAAATAAAGGTGCAATGAACATTCCTTTAGAAGTATTTATGTGAGCATAAATTGTGATTTCTTTGGGATTAATGCTCAAGAGTGTACTTGCTTGGTCCTATGGTTAGTTTTATAAGAAACTTATGAATGCTTAGATTTATAAGAAACTGCCAAACTATTGCAGTCGCTGTACCATTTTATATTCCCACCACGACGTACAGTGATCCATACCTGCCTCCTCGCCAGGGCTTGGTGTTGTCACTATACTTATCCACTCAGACTCATGTGTAAATGGCATTTCATTGTAGTTTTAATGTGAATTTCCCCAATGGCTAGTGACATTGAACATCTTTGTACATTTTTGTAATCTGTGTATCTTCAGTAACGTGTCAGCTAATCTCTCTATTTTCTCATACAGATTTTTTAATTGTTGAGTTTAAGAGCTCTTTATATATTCTACATATTAATACTTTGTAGAATTTGTGTTTTGCAAATCTTTTCTCCAAGACTGGACTTTATCTTTGAATTTATAAACAGGGCCTTTTGTGGAACAAATTTAAAAATTTTTGATGAGGTTCATGTCTCATCTTTTCATCTATGGATTGTGCTTTGGTATCAAATCTAAGAATTTTTTCCCCTGGATCCTGAAGATTTTCTCCTGTTTTTTTTTTTTCCTATAATGTTCATAGGTTTACTTTCTCCATTCAAATCTGTGATCCATTTGAGTTCATTTTTGTATACGGTGTGTTGTTTAGGTCCAAGTTTGTGGTTCATTTTTGCCTACTGTTGTCCTGTTGCTCCCGCACCATTTGTTGAAAAGGCTCTCCTTCCTCCAGTGAATCGCTTGTGCATCCTTGTCAAAAATCACTGGGGCCTGTGAGGGTGGGTCTATTTCTGGATTCTCTATTCTGTTCCATTGAGATATACTACACTGTAATTAGTAATGTTCTGCTACTACCACCTTGCAATTTTAAATGTTTTATACGTTAAATTTATAAAAGTAAATGGAAACAGACATTCTTTCAAAGTATTTTTATACTTATTATTTTGAAATAATTTTAAGTTCACAAGAAGTTGCAAAAACAATAGAGAGGACCTGTGTCTCCATAACCTGACCTTCCCCAGTGGAAGTGTAGGACTGTAGTGCATTATGAAACCAGGACTATTTAGATTACAGACTGTATTGGGCATTTCACTAGTTTTTGCATCTGCTCATACGTGTGTGCACATGTGTGTGTGTTATGTCATCAATGTGACATTTGTTTTAATAATGTACAGTATTTGACCCTATATATCCAAATATGTTACCATTTCAGCATATATCAATATAAAAGTCATTAATGAGATATTTTATATTCTTTTATTTGTACTAAGTTTACAAAACCTGGTGGTATTTTGCACTTCAGATCTGTGTACTATCTACACTATTATTTACTACATACTTGTCTTTAAAATTTTTTTCTTTTTCTTTTTTTCTTTTTTATTTTTTTGTAATTTTTTTTATTCTTTTAAAAAAATTATAATAAGTATTACAAAGGGTATTACATATGTGTCCTTCCCCCCATTGTCTTTAAAATTTGAATCACTTAAAAACTCACATATAAATTACTTAAGAAGTTATTTTATATTCTTGCCATCAATGGAAAATCAATATGACTTGCCATAAATAAGACAAAACTGTAAAAGTAAATAGTAATGAAAACATGATTAATTCCATTCTATCTAAGTGTGGTATTCTGTCTAAGACCTACTCTCTCTATGTTAAAATGGGAGATTAGAAAGTGTTAAGGAGACTTTAAAGACACGGTGGCACAAGACTGGCGTCCTGCTAATGAGAAGTTGAAGGAGCGTTAAAAATGGGAACTTTCTCTCACTGTGGATCCATATGATGAACTCCATGCCAATAAACTGTCCAAATCATCATGGTATCAGCGTGAGGCCCCTCCATGTTACACCCACTTGGCTGTCCTGGCCAAATGCTCATCAGGGGCCAGCCTGGATGTCACTTGCACTGGATGATGCACTGGGAGTCCACCATGAGCCACCAGGTGATGAGCAGATTACTCAGGGATTGGGATCCCCTCCATCAGACTGTGGTAGGAATGGTGAGGACTAGGTGGCTGGGACGTTGGGACAGAGTCTCATCCCTAGTTTTTGGGTGGAACGTTACTGTAGTCAGATAGACCTGAGTTTGAGCTCCAGGCCCACCATATCCTAGCTCTGGGACCTCAGGAAAGGACCCATACTTGTGGGCTTCAGTTTCTTCATCTATAAAATGGGAATAATCATTTAGAGGGGAGGTTTGTGTGCTGCTTAACCGGTATGGACTGTATAAAACACTTAGCACTTCTCTGTCTCTGTATCTATTTTTGTTCATCAGTTTATGTTGTTCATTATATTCCACAAATGAGTGAGATCATGTGGTACTTACCTTTCTCCAACTATTTTGCTTAGCATTACGCTCGCTTAGCTTATTTCGCTCAGCATACTGCTCTCCAGGTGCATCCATGCTGTTCAGAATGGTAGAGAAGCATGGACCAGGCCATCAAACCTCAGAGGGAAGGTAGGGGAAAGTGGGGGTGGGGAATGATTGAGAGCAACCAAAGGGCTTGTATGCATGCATATAGCATAACCAATGGGCACAGACACAAGCGGGGTGAGGCATGTGCTGGGGAGGGGGGCAATGGGAGTACAAGGGGACATATGTAATACCTTAATCAATACAAAACAAACAAACAAAACACTTAGCACATTGTTCGACTTTCATTTATTAAACAAATGCTTATTGACTGCTTACCATGTGCCCCGTGCTGTCAGCAATGTCCTAGAAGGTCAGGAATACTTCAGTGACCAAGTGAGACATATCTGTTCTCACAAATCTCCAGTTTTCTTCACTGGTGATGTGTCAGCCATCAATTGCCACACTAATCCTGCATAACAAGCCACTCCCAAAGGGCAGTGCTTTCCAACATTACACTTTTCCTTTTACTCCTGAGTCCTGGTCAGAGGGGAGTTCTGCTCTGAAGGTCAGCTAAAACATCTGTTGACCTTCATGGGGCTCTCTCACATGCCTGGGGTGACTTGCCTCAGCTCCATGTCTCATCCTCCTGCAGGCTAACCTGTGTATGTTATCATAGTGAACTCAGATCCTAACAGAGACATACACAAGCTCTTTTAAAGTCTTTGCCCGGGGGACTTTGATAACATTCCATTGGACAAGGCAGGCACCATGACCAAACCTAGCATCAGAGTAAGCAGGAACTACTAGAAGTTACAGGACAAAAAGCTCATATGCAGAGAAGGGAGTAAAAAATTGGGCCATTCATACAATCAGTTACCCTGAGTCTAACTAAGATGTCAGTCAGAGTTTCAAGTACAGAGCAGTTAAAGAAGGGGTTTCTGGTTACAGGCGTGGAAAGTGGAGGCCCCGAAGCTAGGATGGCCTCTGAAGAGGCTCCAGGGAGTGAAAAGTGACACCTGCTCCCTGTCATTTGACAGATAGGAGCCAGAGGCCTTGAGAGGGGACTTGCTGATTTCAGGAACAGAGATAAAACTGGGCTTCCTGACTCCCAGCCCTAGAGCCCTTCTGAGCTCAGTTGCAGGGCCCTGAGCCTGGATGATGCAGCCTCCCCCTGGCTCCCTCCTGCCTCTTTGTCTCTCAGTGCTCCCAGAGCTGCCTTCTGGCCTCCAGAACATCCTCCTGCACAAGGACTCCAGCAGCAGCTCACAGGTGACCTGCCTGAGGCCTTTGCCCCCCACACCCCTGCTACCTGGAGTAACAGTGAACTTGGATGTCCACCATCTACAGGTCACTTATGGTTTAGCTTTTATACCAGCATAAAAAAATGAGATTTTAGTTACGTGGGTATCATATATGAACCAACTTTCCCTGTAAAACAATATTAAAATATTGCAGAGAAAGTTAAATTAGGCGTTGGCCATCCTTTATCCCCACTTTCCTCCCTAGAAATAGCACTGCCATCATCAGTTTGCCATGTATCCATCCAGACCCCTCTGTATGCCTCACATGCACAGAAGTATAAAGACAGGATGCAGAAAATACATTGTAAAGTTAGCCAATCTTAACATTCCTACAGAAATATGTATTGTGCAACAACATCCTATTTTCCTATTTCATTCAGTTAAAAGGAGGTTAACTCAGTCTTACCCAATATAGTAAAAACACAAAGTGCAAAAAGTGTGCATATCATGTCCCTTTTGTGTTAAAAGAATAAATATTAATATGTACAGAGGTGGGAAAGAGAAAGATGCTACCTTTCCCTGAATGTAACTTTTTTGCTAGTTTTGACTGTGGAATGAGGTATTCTTTTACATACTTTAAAGCAATTTTTTAAGAGATCAACCAAAGGACTTGTATGCATCCATATAACCATAACTAATGGACATAAGACACTGGGGGGTAAGGGAGGGCAGGGGCTTGTCAAGGGTGTGTGGGGGGGGAAAGGACACTTATGTAATACCCTTTGTAATACTTTTAGCGAAAAATAAAAAAATATATATAAATAAAAAAATAAATAAATAAAGCAATTTTTTAAAATAGAAACCAAAAATAAACAGAAATATTTGAAACTAACAGTAAGTGAAGTTGGTGACATAACCACACAAGAAAATAAAACACTTCATATGACATAGTCTTATATGGTCTGTCCTTGAGGGGTTATGGCGTAATGTCACAAAGACCACGAATAATCTTTTGAGATGTAATCTCGAGACCTTTCCTTAGTAGTTGATGTGTTGTTAATTTTTGAACAATATGGGTTTGAACTGTGTAGGTCCAGTTATACATGGATTTTTTTCAATAAATATGTACAGTATTTTAAGGGTATTTATTTTCTTTTATGATTTTCTCAATAATATTTATCTCCTCTAGGTTACCTTATTTTAAGAATGCAGTACATAATGCACAAATTAATTTAATCATCTATTTATGTAATCACTGAGGCTTCTGGTCAACAGTAGGTACTCCTAGTTAAGCTTTAGGGGGAATCAAAGTTATACTTGTATTTTTGTCCCCTCCCGGATGTTCTTCAAGGGTCAGCTGTACATATAACAACTTTCCAGAACTGATCCATAATAGTCAGCCACTCAGAAAGATATGCTTGGTTTGTCCACCATGCTCTGGTGGACACCTGCCCAGGAACTCAAAGTGTTTTGGGAAAGCTGAGCTCGGCTCTGCGCATGCGCTGCTCTCCTGACAGCTGCCCAGCGCTAGCAGAGATTTCAGAAACGAAAGCGCTTCTTTTGGCTCCTGCTCTGTAGAGAGCAGCCCCAGGCGTATCCCGGAAAACTGCCACCTGTGTGTGGACAGCTGGGTCCTGCTCCCCTGACAGATCCCTTCCCCTCTTTAGCGCTGCACAGGTGCTTCCCCTGGGCCTGCAGGGCCTCCATGGAAGCAGGGGCCTCTGCCTGTCACTATGCTCATGGCCATCAAGCCCACACCCCCACCCGCAGCCAATCAGAACCACAGGAGAGACCTGGAGGACCTGCACCTTTTCTGGCCCTGGGTCATCCCTGTCCTTTGCGCGTGCCCCTCACCCAGAATTGTAGTGCGCGCTCCTTCCTCGAGCACCTGTTACATGTTCCAAGTGATCCTCAGCAACAGGCTTACCTGTTAGCTCTTCGCTTTAGTCAGTTTTGGCTGCTGAAGCTGCTCACTGATTCTCATTAGAGGCCAGACCTGTCCCAAGCGCCCAATGGGCGGTTTCCTGGCCAGGCTCTGGCGCCACCCCAGCCTAAGGCGTCTGGGCCTGCCCTCCCAGTGCCATTAGCTATGCCCAGGCCAGCTGTGCATATGCCTCCCTGGCTCTGGGGCCCTGATGGCTCTGGGGAGGCGAGGTCTGCCTTTAGGCCTGTGGGGGCTCAGCGGGGCGTCCCTTCCCTGGTACCCAGGCCTGGGCCTCTGCGGAGAATCATCATCTCTCAGGTGCCAGCAGGCGCCAGCCTCAGGAAACCCCAGGCCTTCGCGATGAGCTCCTGCACCACTAGAAATGCCATCACCAGCTCCTACAGCTCCACCCGAGGTTTCCCTCCGGTGCAGAGCAGGAGGGTGTCCACCTGCGCATGCAGTCAGCGCAGTTCCGCTTTCCACAAGCCCACTTGCCCCGCCACGCGGCCCCCGGGGTCCTTAAAGGCAGGGAGCCAGCAGGGCCCACAGGCTCCCTCCTCAGCTCCCCTGCTTCCTCAGCTGGAGAGGCAGCAGGGAAAGCACCAACATGGTACCAGCGGGCAGAAAGGATCCCCGAGGAACAGCTCACCGGCCCGTGACAGTTCCAGGCCCCCCCCCCCGCCCCCCCATGCAAGGTGGCTCTGCTGCCACACAGGCTGGGGGAGCCTCTGAAGCTGCCATCACCTCCTCACCTGGGCTTCCGGGTCACAGCCCAGGACCTGGATGTGGAGAAGAAAGCCACGCTCCAGATCACCCACTCTGCTCTGTGGGGAGAGACTGAGGCCATCTCAGGCTGCTGTGCTCCAGAGCCTGGGTGTCCTTCCCTCCTCCCTGCTGCCAGCACTGTGCCTGTTACCATTGCCAGTCCCCCTCCCTCCCCCAGCCTGCCAGTGCCTTCTGCAAGCAGTGCCGGCCCCTCAACCAGCACATCCACAGGCTTGGCTCCCCAGCCTGCCTCTGACATAGAGTTCACCCCCATGGACACCACCCCACCTATCTGTGCTCAGGTGTCCAGGGCGCCCCCTGGCTCTACTGTTGGAAATCAGGCAGCTCCAGCCCCAGCCCAGGCCCCAAACTCTGCTACAGGCCAGCCAACCTTGGGCAGCAACATGCAGGCCCCTTTTGGGGCCTCAGTATCCACAACTTCCACCTTGAGTACCCATGCCAGCCCCAGGCCAGCCTTTGCTTCCACCCCAGGTGTAGGCCCCTCTGGCTCAGCCACTGTCAGCTCTGGGGGAAGTTTGGGCAGGAACACCAGAAAGCGAAAGCGTTCTCACAGGGGTGCTGCCATAGTGACCAGCACCAAGGGCCCCAGGACTCCCTCTGTCCCTGCCACTCTCAGCTCTGGGGGGGCTTTGGGCAGGAACACCTGAAAGCACTATCCCCAGGATGCTGCCATGATGACCCACACCGAGGGCCCCAGCACTAAGAAACCCAGGAAGTCCTGTCCTCAGAGATACACCCAAGCAGGGCCATCTGTCTTCCAGCCCAGGGCCCAGCACCAGGGCCAGCTGGGCGGCCTCTAGTGGGGTGTCCGTCAGCCCCCACCCCAGCAGCACCCCCCTCTGCTGTGGGCACAGCAAGGAACAGCCTTGCTGTTAGGGGCAACTGTGGTTTAGCCAGAAAATTGTTGGGCCATTAAGGGAGTTCTTACTGAAGCACTAAGCCCTCTGTTTGAGCCCCACAGCAGGGCCTTTGGGCTGAGAGGTGTCTTGGAGACAATCCTGAAACCTGAGAGGGTCAGGGAACAGGCTTCGTTCACTGGCCAGAGAGTGGAGAAGAGGGTGTTGGAACTCTGATATCCTGTTGTATATTCAAGAGAAGGCTAGAAATGATGCAGTGGTCAAGAAAATTAGAAAGAGGACACTTCCTGGTCTTTCTGGGGAGGGGATGCTAGTTTCCCCCCCGAATCAGGGATCCACATTTTTTCTTTCCATTCATGGATCCCTTTGGTCGTTGTCATGCTGACTGCCAATGGTCCTGGAGCCGCTGGGTGTGTCATGGAGCACAGAGATTGGATTATAATGAGGGGTGAGATCCTTTGGGGGTCAGCTCCCTGCCATCTGGGCTGAAACAGGTTGAAGCTGGTCTTTATGGCTCACCCACCACAGGCTACTTCCTGCCTAAGAGACAAACAGCTCTGCTGTGCAGTGTGCCTTGCAGCTGCTGAGAAACACAGTGATGTGACCAGTGCTGAGCCCTCGGGCAGCATCACTGCTCAAGGTCAGACAGCACTGGCTCTGGCCCTGCAGTTTGGGGTTTGAGCAGCACCTGTGGGCTTTGGAGCTGAGCCCCTACGCCAGATGTTTGCTGCACATTTGGAGACCTCAGCACTACAGTGGAAACAAGTGGGGTTCCCTGCACCAGCCACTATGAGAGAAGCTGAAGTCTGCATGCCTGCAGCCCCCACACCAGAACACCTCAAAGGTGAGCAGAGGCCCTGCAGTAAGAACGCCCGCATGTTTGAAGGCACTATAGCCCCCTCCCCCATGTCTCACCTTCGAGGCTGTACCCAAGCAGAGCTCCCTTATTTCATTCAAGGGCCCAGCACCACTGCCAGGAAGGGCTGCCTTTAGTGGGGTGTTTGTCCTGGCTCCGCCCCCGGCGACTCCACCTCTGTGGTGGGCACAGTGAGAAGAGCCTTGCCATTAGGGCTCCCTCATCGACTGTCCAGGACTTGGTGGGACAGAAAACCATCGCCCATCAACTGGGTCCTTTTCCTCCCTTTCGCCTTCCACTCCCCTCAGGTCTAACAGGCAAATGCTGGCCTAAAACTCAGCCTCCTCCAGAAGCAGCCTGTGACCACCTTCTTCCCAGTTGGGACCCTGTTTCATCCTCCTACACAGACAGTAGAACTCTAGCCCTGACCTCTGCCACCTGGAAGCAAACTGGGTGCCCATACATACAACAGCCCATTCCTAGCCCTGACCTGCAGTTTCCCCCAAAGATGCTTGGGATGAGGCTGTTGTCCAATCCCTGTGTTCCGAGGTCTCAAGACTATAGACAAGAGGCTCAGGGTGCTTCCCTTTGTTATTCCTGTGATGCTGTCACAAATATGTGATTCTGGGCGCCCCTGGGACTCCCAGATG
Source organism: Myotis lucifugus (assembly GCF_000147115.1). NCBI lineage: Eukaryota > Metazoa > Chordata > Mammalia > Chiroptera > Vespertilionidae > Myotis > Myotis lucifugus. The sequence goes on from NW_005871318.1 coordinate 1,626,650, forward strand.
CCAGTGTGAGTAAAACTTAACTGAGTGGGGTCCTGGGGAGCATGGGCAGGACAGGGCCTGCTGACCCTTCTGTCACTACAGTGGCTGTAGAGGGTTGCATCCTGCATGGATTTGGCTGGCTTCCTGCTTGGCAACGAGATCGTGGCTCTTCAGGAAGGTGGGCAAGAGCTTCTGCCCTCTTGTGGGTCCACACCTGAAGGTCCAGGACCTGGAGCAGCTGAAGTAGAACAACTGAGTTCAGAGCACGGGGTACAGGCTGAGGTAGTCCCCCAGACAGTCCATGCTCCTCCCTGTCCTCTGCGAGAGCACGTGCCTCCCAGTAATCTCTCTCTGCTCTCCTTCCTGCTCCTAAGACCTGCAGACTCTTTTCCACCCCAGGGCCTGTGCACATCCTACCCTTGGTTTTATCCCTCATCTTCCATGTCTGGTTCTTTGTCATATTCAGGTCTCTCCCTCGCTAATTGTAAATTCCAACCCTCACCCACTTTCTCTTTCATATCACCTTGTTGATTTTCTTCACAATTGTTGTCACCAGCTGCAACTATTCATGTATTTGTTACTTTAATATTTACTGACTGTTGTCTGACTCCCCTTTTTGACTGAACTCCATGAGGACAGGCAAGGACATCTGGGTTATTCCCCATTATAGACCCAGGGTCTGGAAGAGCCCAGCATCAGGTAAATGCCCGCAAAACAAGTGTTGAGTGAGTCAGTGCCTTCTGTGAGCCAAGCCCTCTTCTAAATGCAGCAAGACCAACATATCATAGACCCCATATGTGCACCCAGTTACAACTCACATACAGGCAACCAATAAAGGGGAGAAGTGGTTTCACAAGCTCCTCTTGGTGGCTGAGTGTGTGTGTTGGGGGGGAGGCTCATGGCCTGAGGGTTTGTACAAAAGAGCCTCCCGCCAGCGTCACCCCTAGAGTTCTGACTGCACAGCCAAACCCCCAACCCGGAGGCTGGTCAGGAATGGAAACAGGTTGCAACTCCAGTTGGTGCAGCTGCTGCCAGGAGTACCTTTTTGGGAAGGATTCTGCAGCTGTGATTAGGCTTCTTGGGAAAGAGTGCATGGACTGATTAGCCATGTCTGCACCAGGCAAGGGAAGGGAGAGAGTCATGCCTGCCATGGGTTTGCCATCTCTGCCATGGGTGATGACTCCTCTTTCCTGGAGGAAAAATGGCCTTTCCTTGACCTTCATGCCCTGCCTTCCTAGAGCTGCTGGCCAGAACTGCACAATGGGAAGTGCTATGGATTTGGCATTTGGTATCTGAATTCTCAGGCACCTGATCTTCAACCCCCTCTGCTCAATTTCCAGGTATTGCTGATAACTTCTAAAAGGAATGGGTTTTAATAGGCCTTCCATAATCCTGGGAGTGCCTTGTTAATGGAGAATTTAGAGATACCCATGCCAAGTTGTAAATGAGAGCCATTCATTCATTCATGCAATCCCTCATTTATGAAAGTCCTTTATGCCGGGAACTGTGCTAAGCCCTGGAGATACGGACATGAAGAGGAACCATTCTTGCTCTGTGGTGGACTCTCAGGGAATATTATATTTTTAAACAATCATTTAATTGCTTAGTGCATGTCTCTAAGGTTACAGTGTGGAGGGGAAGTCAGAAAAGTGAGCAGGATGTTATACTGCAGAGTCTGAGGGGGCACAGAGGAGGGCCCCCTCCACCACCTCTGGCTGGTCTGAGAGGCCTTCCTTAGGAGGGGGTGTCCTTGCTCAGACCTAATATGTTAAAAGGGGTGAGCCTTGGAATGGGTTGGGAGGAAAAGCAGGAATGAGCAGCAGCTCAGGGAGACTCCTGAGATGAGAGACAAGCAGCCATAGGGATCTGCAGGTTTCTCTGTGTGACTAGACCATGGGTTCAGAAAGGTCAGTGATAAGGGGATGGATGGAGTGGTGATTGGGAGAAAGGTCATGAACGCCTTGCCTGACGTGTTAGGCTCGCTTCTGAAAGTTTGTCAGGAGTCTATAATCCTAGACTCTTCTTGGACAACACTTCTTCCCAATAGAGATAGATAGATAGATAGATAGATAGATAGATAGATAGATAGATAGATAGAATAAGTGATAGAATACTATCAACATGAGATGAGATTTTGACTTACCCATCAACAATATATATATAATTGTGTTTTACCACATCTTCACACTCACTGGTATTTTTGTGTGTCTTTTATTTTAACTCTTATGCATTTTCCAGGAGCAATAAAGTTTGTTTTAGTTGCTACTTCTTTTTCCTAGAGAAGCTGAACTTCTTCCTATTTGCATATTGGTCCCATTGGATTTTCCTTTTTGTGACTATCTTTTCTCCTTCTTTACTGTTCTCAAAGGCAAAACCAGATTCAGGCCTCAAAGAGAATGTGGACTCCCATTCAGCCTGTCTGGTTCTAAATCCTATAACTTTCACCCTGCTAAATTAAGCACCTTACAGTGCTGGGGTTCTTGTCGCAGCATCAAGAAGGGTTCAGGAACCTGGAGAAGGCTGTGTGTAGATTTTAAATAAGAGTCCAGAGACAAAATAAAATTTTGAAAGGCATTTGGGGGTCAGAGGAGTTTAGGGAAAGGATCTAAGATCCAAGATCTAAATTCTCAGGTCTGCTTGTCCCAGGACCCCATGCTTTTTATTAACAAGTTTGTCCTGAGGCCAGGCAGAGATATACACTTCAAAGGGCCAGGGTTTCAGTACAGAGGCCATTGTCAGACTGGGGGAATTAGCCTTTGGCTGTTTAGGTATTTGGCCAGTAGGAGGCAATAACATGTAGATTAAGATGCCTTTTAGCTGTCTGGCAGCCAAGCAATAATCCCTTTTCAGGTTTGGGGAAATGCCCTCAGCCATTCCCAGATGCAGCCCTGCTGTCATGCAGGAATTGGTCTCTAGCATTACATCTGTTGTCTCCCTCAAAAGTTCTTTCAGCAATTCTCTGAGATATATTATTTTCCTCTGTTTACAGATGGGGCAGTTGAGGCTTACAGAGGTAGCCAGGTGACAAGAGGGTCTTGAAACCAGTCTGTCTGTTTTTAAGCACCAGGCCACTGGGGACTGTGTGCCCTCTGCTGGTCACCACCCCCACTTGCACATGTTTCCTCTTGCTAGTGAATCCTGGGAAAGGAAGCTCTTCTGATGGATCCTGGGGATGGCCTCATGCTTGTGTCTTTGTAAAGTAAGTGGTCTTGTGCTCTGAGCTTCACCTGAAATTCTTTTGTTCTTGGCACATGGGGCACATTCTCTCTCACATCCCTGCATTCTTCACCATCCAAAAGTCGCTGTTCCCTGTCTCTTGCACCCAGGGTCTTGTGTGGGCCTCTCCTTGACAGGGCCCTGGACATCCTGCTGGCTGGAGGGGAGGGGCAGTGAATGGGGGGCCCATCTGGTGGTAGATGGGAGAGTGGACTCTCCAGGGCTAAGGATTGCCAGCTCCCATCTGCTCTGCAGTGAGCCCTGTGTACTGGAATACACCACGATGGAGAAAGAGGATCCCTTCTGGACTCATCTCTCTGCCGATGAGCTCATCCAGAGGCACTGAATTCACATCACCTGCCCCAGGACTCACTCACCAAGCATTCAGCGCTCTGTGTGAGTGGGGTTGGCAGTGGGACCTGTTGGGGACTTAGACTTTGTTCCTGCCTTGAAGTTGGGGAACGGAATGGAGTGGGGCCTTGAAGGTGACCCCAGGCCTCATCCTCTACCTCTCCTCATACTCTCAGTTCCAGAAGAGGCATTGCAGTGGCAGCATGGGTGTCCACCCGTCCCTCTGTGCCCACAACTATGTGGAGTCCCTGCACCAGAACCTATGGTAAGAACTTATGTTCCCTGCTGTATGGTAAGAATGACATTCTCATTCAGCTGGTGAGAGTTCATCTTGGGCCCAGATCTTACACTGAGGGTCAGGCTCCATATCAGAGAGAAATTGTCTTTGAATCCATGCTGCTCAATCATCCATCCACCTACTCACTCACTTATTCATTCATCTGCCAGTATTTCCACAATCAATTCATTTATCCATATGCCAGTATTTCCTTCCATCCACACCTTCATCCACACGTCCATGTTTCCTTCTATGGAAATCACCTGCCTATATCTGCAGTCAGCCAGCCAGTCACTTCTCTTCCTGTTTCTATATCTACCTGTTCCTGCATTTCCCACCATTCCTTCATCCACATTTCTGTATTTATATCCATTCATCCATCCTTCCATCCATCTCTCCTTTTACTTTCCAGTCCATCTGACCATCTACCTATTAAGCCAGCCATCTATCCATTCATTAAAGACTGAGGCCCCTGTTTGTTGGTTGAACTTAAGCCCAGGAGTATGTGAGATGGAAATTTTGATGGTCATGTTTTGGGAGAGACTTTGGAACTAATGATTTCCAAGCAACCTACCCCTTCCAAGCTCAAATCAACAGGGACTTCATGTGTCTGCATTACCATTTCTCTGTGAACAAACACATTGTGGGCACCTCCATATTTACTTCCAACAGAATCTGCACTTTGAAGGTCACTGTCAATGCTGGGACACCCCCAGTCCTGGGTTCTGAGCCCCCATCTCTCCTTGTTACCTGCTACTTGCACTTGGGGTTCAGAGAAGAGAAACAGCCAGGGGTCAGCAATGTGGGTGTTAGCATGTGGAAAAGAGGTGTCCATACTTTCCAGCATCTCCTTGGGGAGAATGAAAGTTAGAGGTATGGTCCTTGCATGAAGCGGTTCAGGACCTCTTCTCTCTTTTCCCAACACTCCCCCTTGCACAACCAGGAGGGTAACTTCCCTTCTGGGTTTCCTAATGTTTGAAAGAACATAATCACCTAAGAGGTGGCTATTTGGGTTCCAGGGTCAGACTCAAATCTGAGCCCTGTCATGTGGAGCAGATGCAACCCTCATACACTGCTGATAGGAAACTGCTTTCTTATTACATACCACTGACATATAACACAGCAGTTCCTCTCTACAAAGCTGTTAAAAATTATAAAACAAAAACGAGGAAACTTTGCCCTTGCTCCTTAACCTGTGTTGAGTGATTTTGGAAAATGTACTTGAGCTTCAGATTGTTCATCTATTAAGTGGATGTGGCAATGGAACCTTTGGAAAGGCACGTGGGAGGAGTCAGTGGGAACATGCCTGCAAAGCCCTTAGAAGGAAGCCTGGCACCTGGAAATGCCTGTCTGACATGGGGACTGTTGGTGTTCATTTACAGGGATCCATAGGGACTGTGGCTGCAGCGCTCTTTCTTGCTGGTGCTTGTGGTAGTTATTAAGTTGCTTTGTTTACAAATTTCCCAGGGCCTAGCATTCATCACTCACACTGAACATGAACATTGGCTGAGCATCTTGCAAAAGTGAACAAACCCAGTCCCTCTCCTGGCATTCAGCACCCCTTGGGTGGCAGAAGAAAAAACAGGCAATTGCAACCCTGTGTGATGGGCACGGAGTTGGAGCAAAGGGGAAGGCTTGGCCATGACTCGGCATGGGAAGGTCTCCGCAGAGGCTATGACTCTAAAAATGCTTGTGGACTTGATTGTCCTCCAAGAACAGTCACTCCATGGACTCTGATGAGACCAGTACAGGAGACCTTGAGAGAGCTTATCTTCCAACTTAGTCATTTCCCAGCTGGAGAAACTGAGGCTCAAGAGGAGGAGGAACTGGTTCAGTGTAGGTGTCAGAAGTAGGGTTTGAACCCTTTCTGACTTTGAAGCCTGTGTTAGTTTGGGTCTTCCAAGAAGCAGACAAGAAGCCAGGATTTGATGTGCAGGAGGAAGGTGAGGACCAGGAGGAGGCAGTGAGAGCCCCGAGACCAGGGAGGCTGGGCAGGAGAATCTCAGACAGTGCAGGTCTAAGAGTGTTTGTCCAGATCAATTGCAAGTCCCCAGGCTAAAGGTGACCATTCCAGGAGTCTCCTGTCCCACAGGAAGAGGCTGGCACTAGCACCCCTGTGCGCTTCCTGGCACAAACATGGTGGTGCATACAGGGGGGTGGCCTCAGGGGCTGATATTCAACTCTTCTCCCACAGCTAGGCCCCATGAAGGAGACCTAATCAGTGCATTCCTGTGGTGCCACCAAGCCCCAGTTCCTGTTGGCTCACGTTCTCATTGTGTTCTGAGGGCAAAAGCAATCTATTTCTAGAGAGCGGTAGGCTTTGAGCTGAAAATGGCAAGTCTTAAGTAAATAATCACAGAGACCATTAACCAGGTATTTTTAAATGTGTCAGGTTGTGTTCAGCCTTTGAAATATGTGATTCCTTTTCATCTTCACAGCAAGCATACTCAGTGGGTATTATTATCATCCCCATTTTCAGAGGAGGAAATGGGGGCTCATAGAAGACTTCAAGTCTCACTGCTGGGACTTGTCAAGTCAGGCCCTTGAGTATTTATTCGAACTCGTGTCCCTGGATACATGGTGGCCTGAAATTTGGGTCAGAGTTAGTTAAGACTCAGATACCAGTGACAGAAAACCATACTCAAGCTGACCTAAGCATTTGTGCACATGAACTGGAAACATGCTGGGGCAGTGGTTTCAGGCAGGGCTGGATCACATGAGGAAGCCCTGAACACTTGCTATCATCGCCTGGCTCTGCTTCCGTGACTGTTGACCCTATTCTCAGGCAGGCATTTTCTAGCCAAGCCCCCCTGATTTCCAGACTTCTAGCGTCCTTACCACTAGTCTCCTAGCATCTATCCAAGTATTTCTAACATAAATGCAATAATGGAATTCTATTGGTTTATAGGGCCATCCCACTGTATAGGGCCGTCCCTGAACCAGTCTCTCTGGCTGGAACCGTGGAAGATGCTTATTTGCCAGGCCTGAGTCAGGTGGCCATTCCTGGAATACTGGGGTACAGGGTGGTGTGGTCAGCCTCAGACACATGGAGTGGGGACAACAAGGGATTATAACATTGGGTGCTGGTACCGAAGAAAGGGAGATAGAGTCCGGAAAGACTGTGATACAAATGTTGAAGTAGGTGGGGCCTGGTGAGAAGTTTGTAGGAGCCCATGGGTGTGTGCTCCTCTGGCCTTCTGGGTCCCTTCCCACAATGAGGTGGGCAGACATCCTGCAGGTCTAACCTTCCCTCCCTTCCAGCATCTACTGTGTCAATGCCATGTCCATCTGCCTGGATGAGATTGCTTACCTGCACTGCCATGAGCAATGTAAGGATTGTTGGGTAGCACAGGGCTGGGGTGTTCCTCCGTGATTCCTTGCTTGTCTACCTTCCCTTTTTACCTGTGCAAACTCATACAAGTTACTTCATCTCTCTGTGCCTCAGTTTTGCCATCTGCACAATGGGGACCATCACAGCACCTATTATTCATCAGGTTATTGTGAGGATCAAATGACCTATGTTAATGGTTCAACATCAAATACATGGTGTTAGGTGCCACTGCTTACTGAGTGTTCATGATGTGCCAAGCATGGTTCATAAATATTTACATCTTTTTAAAGTTAATTTTAGATAGAGAGAGAGGAATGGGGTGGTGGGGAGAGAGAGATAGAGAAAGGGGAGAGAAAAGAGAGAGAGATTGATTCATTGGCTGATTTCTTGTATGTGGCCCTGACCAAGGGAAATTGTACCTGCAACCTGGGTCATATCAAGGTAAATGCTCTAAAGAAACTGAGCTACCCAGCCAGGGGGCTACTTGTCCTGTTATTAAATCATCCCAATGACCCCAGTGGTACGGGCACTGGTCAATCCTCAATTAGAAGGTTAAGGAAGCGCCTAGGCACCAGGAACACACACCCCTCGCAGTCTCCGGAACCTGGGAAGTGAACCCCA
>NW_005871318.1:1634524-1722012 GCF_000147115.1 Myotis lucifugus
AGATGACATGTGATCCTGGATTGGGAAAAGGGGTGCAGTAAATGAATATTTTCAGGAGAATTGTAGAAATTTACATACAGATGTTATATAGCATAGATAATAGTGTTATTTATAGGTTAAGCTTTTTAAATTTCATAATTGTGCTGTAGTTATTAAGAGATACACACTGAAATAGGGATAAAGGTTTTGCTGTATGCAACTTACTTTCAATTGGTTTAGCAAATGTGGCAAAATGTTGATAAATCTAGGAAAAGGGTATATGATTGTTCATTTATTGCTCTTGCAACTTTTCTATGGTTTTAACTTCTTAATGAAGTAATATATATGTAAACATTTTACTTTATTTTTATTATTTTGTTTTATTTATATTCTTTGTGTAAGAACTATGGCTCTTGAGCCCTACCTGCTCACTGTGCTTCTGCCCTTCACTCCCCCAAGAAATAAGTTATTCTACTGTGAGTTATTTTGTTTGCAAAAGTGAGGAGGAAAGTGGGCGAGTTTTTAATTAAGACTGATGGTATTTCTCGCTTGATGGGTTAGCCTATGAGGGCTCATCTAACTAGACCAGGAAGAACTCACATATATACTCCAGTTAAAAAATTGATCCCATATACATTTTGCCTGTTAGAATAATGTGTGTTAATTGCTCTGAGCGATCCTTTGAAACTCTGAAAAAGCTACTTACTTACTCAAGAACCAGAAAATTCACTTAGAGAGCCACTAGAGCTAACAACCCTTCCTTAAAGTATGTCTTTTGAACAGAAATTACGACTCCTTTCCATCTGATTATTTTTATCAGGTAACCAGGCCAACTACCGGCTTGTACAAGCTGGAAGTAAGATTGGATTTGGGGCTGGAATGAAGGGAATGGCAGGGAGGACCAACATGCTTTTGGCAAACCAGAGTTCCTAGTCAGAGTTTACAGGCATGTCAAACTCGAGGACAGCTGGCTGTGAGTTTGACATGCCTGAGAGGCCAGTTTGGGGAGAGGTACAGTCCCTACTACTGTACCATAAACAAACCTTGCCTACTTGGAAATGCAGTGGATGAGCTACTGAGCATTACAGTAGGTGGTAAATGTGACTCTGAAGGAATACATGTGGACTGTTAGAGCATTGCATCCTTGGAATTCATGATGCAATGCTAAAGATCTATTTCTCCTGCTCCAATTTCAAACCTGTATGTCTCTTATATGTTTTTGCTTTAATTACATGTTAGCTAAATACATTTTAACAATTCTCAATATTGTCCAACTCCTGCTTTCCTTTGCTCTTTCTCCCTACTTTCCTCTTCCTGTCTCCCTAGACACACACACACACACATACACACACACACACACACACACACACACATCTATAGAGGTAATGAATCTAGACCACAAGGGACTCTATAGTCAGGAGGTGAGATGCCTCCTTTACTCTGCTTTGGGTGGAGGAAGGAAGCAAGGGCAGCTTTTGCTGCAGCTAAGCAGGGAGTGTACAGTACCGGAAGCTCACCTTAGGCATCAGTTTACTCCGAAGTGGGGAACAGGTTGTCTGAAGAATGTGAGGGTAGAGGAATAGGAGGCTTTAATGAGTTGTGAAGGTTTGAAAATCGGCTGGGAGATTGGGATAGGAACTTGGTTAGGACACATAGAAACCTTGCTGGGCAATAAGAAGCTCCAACTGAGAAGGTTCAACTGAGACAGGAAATCTATGAATTGGTAGAAATCCCATTTGACATGGTTATGGACTTTTTTCTATAATGCTTGTTAGGCTAGATATCACACTGATACAGGATTGGAGTTTGCTGGGTGGATCCTACAGAATGTCAAAGGGGCAAGGGATTTGAGGATTTGGCAAGAAAGTTACTGAAAACAAGTACATGTCGTCTGGATAGAGAAAGAGGTAAAAATACGACGGGGCTAGAGACTGATGGGAAAATGGGGCTCAAGAGTCTGGAGAATAGATGAGATGAGAGCAAGGACATGAAAGATCATGAGAAAGAGTCATGGCTATGCTGGTCTATTTGAGTTAGATATTGTGTTAGATGATGACATATCCTCAAGAATGGATGGTTAAGGTGAAGAGGAGTGTTGTGCCTCTTCTAATATATTGCTACTGACCACAATGCCTGGAACATGGTAAGCTTTCAAATATATTCAATCGATGTTTGTTCCAAAAAGAAATAAAAAACTTTGTTTTCTGCTTGCTAGTATATTACACCCTTCCTCTCTTCCCAATATATTTCATTAGTTAATCATAATTATGGTAAGTGTTCTAAAAGAAAAGTACAGTGTGCTTTGAGGTTGTAGAACATGGGGTCCTGATCTAGTCTGGACGGTGGGGAGTAAGATATTTTCCCAAGGAAGTAACATTTAAGGTGAGAGCTGATAAGTCCATGGGAATAAGCCAGGGGATGAAATGTGGGGAGAGCCTTACCAGTGAAAGTAAAAAGCTTTTTAATATCTTGAGGTGGGAAGAAGCTGAAAATGTTCCAACTGAACAGTAACAACGGAGGTACAAGATGGCTAAAGGGGTAATATACTAGGACTGTATTCCATGTACTAAATCATGAAGTGCATTTTATCTCATTAGACTTGAAACGGCAAAGTTGACTTACAACTGTTGTTGTTAGCTCGTAAGCATTAAGACGAATTATAGTATTATATAGATGTTTGATTCTATACAGCGACATTTGAAATTTGAAAGCTTTTATTTCTCTAAAATGTTTCTTCCCACAGCCTCTTACTTCTTTCCTACAAAGCCTTATTCCTTTGGATTAAATAAAGAAACATGAAAGCCTTCCAAGAACTACTATAAAAATGCACTTTGGTTACCTGATGAGACTCTCTAGGCTTCATGATTGGGCTAATTAGGTATTTGCATAGGGAGAAGCATCAATGGATGCAATTGCAAGAAGGCAAGGCATAGCACAGAGACCTGTGGCTGATGATAGGGAAGGGAGGCCAGGTAGCTAGGCACTGTAATGGAGATTTTGAATCTTGGTTTATCCTGGTGCAACGATGGTCCCAGGAGATATCTGTTTCATGGTTTTGTCTAATGTCACACCTCCAATTATTCCAAGATCGAGAATTACCAAGGAATGGCTGCTGACCCCAATATCAATCTTGGAGAAATTATACAGGAAAACCATCATGAAACTAGGAAATAATAGGAAAGAAGAAAAATAAAACAGGGAAATCCCTGGGCTACAGTGAAGCCTGTTTTGAACTGGTGTGTGTGTGTGTGTGTGTGTGTGTGTGTGTGTGTTTAGTTGATTACAATTTTATCACACATGTAGGTTTGTGTGTCACCAGCACAGTCATTATAGTGAACATATGGTGCTATGAGGGTTTCGTGCTTCCCACTCACCCCTGTCCCCAACTCCTGGAAATCACTAATGTATTCCCCATTTTTATCATTTTGTCATTTCAAGAGCATTGTATCAATGGAATCAGGCAGTATGTAACCTTTAGGGAATGACTTTTTTCATGCAGCATAATTCTCTGGCAACCCACCCAAATTGTAGTGGGCATTAGCAGTGGATTCTTTTTATGGCTAAGTGGTGTTCCATGGTATGGGTGCTCCGCAGAGTGCTTATATCTCCTCCTGTTGATGGATAGGGGGTTGTTTCCAGGTTTTTGGCTCTTACAAATAAAGGTGCAATGAACATTCCTGTACGGGTATTTATGTGAGCATAAATTGTGATTTCTTTGGGATTAATGCTCAAGAGTGTACTTGCTTGATCCTATGGTTAGTTTTATAAGAAACTTATGAATGCTTAGATTTATAAGAAACTGCCAAACGATTGCAGTCACTGTACAATTTTATATTCCCACCACAATGTACTGTGACCCACGCCTGCATCCTCACCAGGGCTTGGTGTTGTCACTATACATATCCACTCAGACTCGTGTGTAAATGGCATTTCATTGTAGTTTTAATGTGAATTTCCCCCATGGCTAGTGACATTGAACATTTTGTACATTTTTGTAATCTGTGTATCTTCAGAAACGTGTCTGCTAATATCTCGATTTTCTCATACAGATTTTTTATTGTTGAGTTTAAGAGTTCTTTATACATTCTACATATTAATTCTTTGTAGAATTTGTGTTTCCCAAATCTTTTCTCCAGACTGTACCTTGTCTTTTAATCTTATAAACAGGGCCTTTTGTGGAACAAATTTAAAAATTTTTGATGAAGTTCATTTCTCATCTTTTCATCTATGGATTGTGTTTTGGCATCAAATCTAAGAATTTTTTGCCCTAGATCCTGAAGATTTTCTCCTATATTTTTTTCCTAAAATGTTCATAGGTTTACTTTCTCCATTCAAATCTCTGATCTATTTGAGTTCATTTTTGTATACGATGTGTTATTTAGGTCCAGGTTTGAGGTTCATTTTTGCCTACTGTTGTCCTGTTGCTCCCGCACCATTTGTTGAAAAGGCTCTCCTTCCTCCAGTGAATCGCTTGTGCATCCTTGTCAAAAATCACTGGGGCCTGTGAGGGTGGGTCTATTTCTGGATTCTCTATTCTGCTCCATTGAGATATACTATACTGTAATTAGTAATGTTCTGCTACTACCACCTTGCAATTTTAAATGTTTTATTCGTTAAATTTATAAAAGTAAATGGAAACAGACATTCTTTCAAAGTATTTTTATACTTATTATTTTGAAATAATTTTAAGTTCACAAGAAGTTGCAAAAACAATAGAGAGGACCTTTGTCTCCATAACCTGACCTTCCCCAGTGGAAGTGTAGGACTGTAGTGCATTATGAAACCAGGACTATTTAGATTACAGACTGTATTGGGCATTTCACTAGTTTTTGCATCTGCTCATATGTGTGTGCACATGTGTGTGTGTTATGTCATCAATGTGACATTTATTTTAATAATGTACAGTATTTGACCCTATATATCCAAATATATTACCATTTCAGCATATATCAATATAAAAGTTATTAATGAGATATTTTATATTCTTTTATTTGTACTAAGTTTACAAAACCTGGTGGTATTTTGCACTTCAGATCTGTGTACTATCTAAACTATTATTTACTACATACTTGTCTTTAAATTTGAATCACTTAAAAACTCACATATAAATTACTTAAGAAGTTATTTTATATTCTTGCCATCAATGGAAAATCAATATGACTTGCCATAAATAAGACAAAACTATAAAAGTAAGTAGTAATGAAAACATGATTAATTCCATTCTATCTAAGTGTGGTATTCTGTCTAAGACCTACTCTATCTATGTTAAAATGGGAGATTAGAAAGTGTTAAGGAGACTTTAAAGACACGGTGGCACAAGACTGGCGTCCTGCTAATGAGAGGTTGAAGGGGCGTTAAAAATGGGAACTTTCTCACACTGTGGATCCATGTAATGAACTCCATGCAAATAAACTGTCTAAATCATCTTGGTACCAGCGTGAGGCCCCTCCACGCTACACCCACTTGGCTGTCCTGGCCAAATGCTCATCAGGGGCCTGCCTGGATGTCACTTGCACTGGATGATGCACTGGGAGTCTACCATGAGCCACCAGGTGATGAGCAGATTACACAGGGATTGGGATCCCCTCCATCAGACTGTGGTAGGAATGGTGATGACTAGGTGGCTGGGACCTTGGGACAGAGTCTCATCCCTAGTTTTTGGGTGGAACGTTACTGTAGTCGGACAGACCTGAGTTTGAACTCCAGCCCCACCATATCCTAGCTCTGGGACCTCAGGCAAGGACCCATACTTCTGGGCTTCAGTTTCTTCATCTATAAAATGGGAATAATCATTTAGAGGGGACGTTTGTGTGCTGCTTAAATAGCATGGACTGTATAAAACACTTAGCACTTCTCTGTCTCTGTATCTATTTTTGTTCATCAGTTTATGTTGTCCATTATATTCCACAAATGAGTGAGATCATGTGATACTTACTTTTCTCCAACTATTTTTCTTAGCATTATGCTCGCTTAGCTTATTTCGCTTAGCATAATGCTCTCCAGGTGCATCCATGCTGTTCAGAATGGGAAAGAAGCATGGACCAGGCCATCAAACCTCAGAGGGAAGGTAGGGGAGGGTGGGAGTGGGGATTGATTGAGAGCAACCAAAGGGCTTGTATGCATGCATATAGCATAACCAATGGGCACAGACACAAGCGGGGTGAGGCATGTGCTGGGGAGGGGGGCAATGGGAGTACAAGGGGACATATGTAATACCTTAATCAATACAAAACAAACAAACAAAACACTTAGCACATTGTTCGACTTTCATTTATTAAACAAATGCTTATTGACTGCTTACCATGTGCCCCGTGCTGTCAGCAATGTCCTAGAAGGTCAGGAATACTTCAGTGACCAAGTGAGACATATCTGTTCTCACAAATCTCCAGTTTTCTTCACTGGTGATGTGTCAGCCATCAATTGCCACACTAATCCTGCATAACAAGCCACTCCCAAAGGGCAGTGCTTTTCAACATTACACTTTTCCTTTTACTCCTGAGTCCTGGTCAGAAGGGAGTTCTGCTCTGAAGGTCAGCTAAAACATCTGTTGACCTTCATGGGGCTCTCTCACATGCCTGGGGAGACTTGCCTCAGCTCCATCTCTCATCCTCCTGCAGGCTAACCTGTGTATGTTATCATAGTGAACTCAGATCCTAACAGAGACATACACAAGCTCTTTTAAAGTCTTTCCCCTGGGGACTTTGATAACATTCCATTGGACAAGGCAGGCACCATGACCAAACCTAGCATCAGAGTAAGCAGGAACTACTAGAAGTTACAGGACAAAAAGCTCATATGCAGAGAAGGGAGTAAAAAATTGGGCCATTCATACAATCAGTTACCCTGAGTCTAACTAAGATATCAGTCAGAGTTTCAAGTACAGAGCAGTTAAAGAAGGGGTTTCTGGTTACAGGCGTGGAAAGTGGAGGCCCAGAAGCTAGGATGGCTTCTGAAGAGGCTCCAGGGAGTGAAAAGTGACACCTGCTCCCTGTCATTTGACAGATAGGAGCCAGAGGCCTTGAGAGGGGACTTGCTGATTTCAGGAACAGAGATAAAACTGGGCTTCCTGACTCCCATCCCTAGAGCCCTTCTGAGCTCAGTGCAGGGCCCTGAGCCTGGATGATGCAGCCTCCCCCAGGCTCCCTCCTGCCTCTTTGTCTCTCAGTCCTCCCAGAGCTTCCTCTGGCCTCCAGAACATCCTTTTGAAGAGGGATTCCAGCAGCAGCTCACAGGTGACCTGCCTGAGGCCCTTGGCCCTCCCTGCTACCTGGAGTAACAGTGAACTTGGATGTCCACCATCTACACGTCACTTATGCTTTAGCTTTTATACCAGCATAAAAATTGAGGTTTTAGTTACGTGGGTATCAGATATGAATCAACTTTCTCTGTAAAACAATATTAAAATATTGCAGAAAAAGTTAAATTAGGCTTTGGCCATCCTTAATCCCTACTTTCTTCCCTAGAAATAGCACTGCCATCATCAGTTTGCCGTGTATCCTTCCAGAACCCTCTGTATGCCTCACATACACAGAAGTATGAAGACAGGATGCAGAAAATACATTGCAAAGTTAGCCAATCTTAAAATTCCTATAGAAATATGTATTGTTCAACAACATCCTATTTTCCTATTTCATTCAGTTAAAAGGAGGTTAATTCAGTCTTCCCCAATATAGTAAAAACACAAAGTGCAAAAAGTGTGCATATCATGTCCCTTTTGTGTTAAAAGAAAAAATATTAATATGTACAGAGGTGGGAAAGAGAAAGATGCTACCCTTTCCTGAATGTAACTTTTTTGCTAGTTTTGACAGTGGAATTAGGTATTCTTTTACATACTTTAAAGCAATTTATTAAAATAGAAAACAAAAATAAACAGAAATATTTTAAACTAACAGTAAGTGAAGTTGGTGACATAACCACACAGAGAAAAACAATATTTCAAATGACATAATCCTATATGGTCTGTCATTGATGGGTTATGGCAAAAGGTCACAAAGACCACGAATAATCTTTTGAGATGTAATCTGGAGACCTTTCCTTAGTAGTTGATGTGCTGTTAATTTTTGAACAATATGGGTTTGAACTGTGGAGGTCCAGTTATACATGGATTTTTTTTTCAATAAATATGTACAGTATTATAAGTGTATTTATTTTCTTTTATGATTTCTCAATAATATTTATCTCCTCTAGGTTACCTTATTTTAAGAATACAGTACATAATGCACAATATAATTTAATCATCTGTTTATGTTATCACTGAGACTTCTGGTCAACAGTAGGGTACCACTAGTTAAGTTTTGGGGGAATCAAAATTATACTTGTATTTTTGTCCCCTCCCGGATGTTCTTCAAGGGTCAGCTGTACATATAACTACTTTCGAAAATTGATCCATAATAGTCAGCCACTCAGAAAGATATGCTTTGTTTGTCCACCATCCTCTGGTGGACACCTGCCCAGGAACGCAAAGTGTTTTGGGAAAGCAGAGCTCGGCTCTGCACATGCGCTGCTCTCCTGACAGCTGCCCAGCGCTAGCAGAGATTTCAGAAACCAAAGCGCTTCCTTTGGCACCTGCACTGTAGAGAGCAGCCCAGGCGGATCCTGGAAAACTGCCACCTGTGTGTGGACAGCTGGGTCCTGCTCCCCTGACAGATCCCATCCCTTTTTAGCGCTGCACAGGTGCTTCCCCTGAGTCTGCAGGGCCTCCAGGGAAGCAGGGGCCTCTGCCTGTCACTATGCTCAAGGCCATCAAGCCCACACCCCCACCCGCAGCCAATCAGAACCACAGGAGAGACTGGAGGACCTGCACCTTTGCTGGCCCTGGGTCCTCCCTGTCCCGTGCGCGTGCCCCTCCCCCAGAATTGTAGTGCACGCTCCTTCTCGAGCCCCTGTCACATATTCCAAGTGTTCCCCAGCAACAGGCTTAACAGTTAGCTCTTGGCTTTAGTCAGTTTTGGCTGCTGAAGCTGCTCACTGACTCTGTGTTAGAGGCCAGACCTGTCCCAAGCGCCCAATGGGCGGTTTCCTGGCCAGGCTCTGGCGCTGCCCCCCGCCCAGGGCGCCTGGGCCTGCCCTCCCAGTGCCCTTAGCTGTGCCCAGCCCAGCTGTGCAAGTGCCTCCCTGGCTCTGGGGCCCTGATGGCTCTAGGGAGGCGAAGTCTGCCTTTAGGCCCGTGGGGGCTCAGCGGGGCGTCCCTTCCCTGGTACCCAGGCCTGGGCCTCTGCGGAGAATCATCTTCTCTCAGGTGCCAGCAGGCGCCAGCCTCAGGAAACCCCAGGCCTTCGCGATGAGCTCCTGCACCACTAGAAATGCCATCACCAGCTCCTACAGCTCCACCCGAGGTTTCCCTCGGGTGCAGAGCAGGAGGGTGTCCACCTGCGCATTCAGACAGCACAGTTCTGCGTTCTACAAGCCCACTTGCCCCGCCAGGAGGCCCCCGGGGTCCTTAAAGGCAGGGACCCAGCAGGGCCCACAGGCGCCCTCCTCAGCTCCCCTGCTTCCCCATCTGGAGAGGCAGCAGGGAAAGCACCAACATGGCACCAGCGGGCAGAAGGGACCCCTGAGGAACAGTCACCGGCCCGTGACAGTTCCAGGCCCCCCGACGTAAGGTGACTCTGCTGCCACACAGGCGGGGGGAGCCTCTGAAGCTGCCATCACCTCCTCTCCTGGGCTTCCGGGTCACAGCCCAAGACCTGGAGGCAGAGAAGAAAGCCACGCTCCAGAGCATCCACTCTGCTCTGTGGGGAGAGACTGAGGCCATCTCAGGCTGCTGTGCTCCAGAGCCTGGGTGTCCTTCCCTCCTCCCTGCTGCCAGCACTGCTCCTGTCACCATTGCCAGTCCCCCTCCCTCACCCAGCCTTCTAGTGCTTTCTGCAGGCAGAGCCTGGCCCTCAACCACCACATCCACAGGTTTGGCTCCCCAGCCCGCCTCTGACACAGAGGTCACCCCCATGGACACCACACCACCTATCTGTGCTCAGGTGTCCAGGGCGCTCCCTGGCTCTAGTGGTGGAAATCAGGCAGCTCCAGCCCCAGCCCAGGCCTCAAACTCTGCTACAGGCCAGCCAGCCTTGGGCAGCACCATGCAGGCCCCTTTTGGGGCCTCAGTATCCACAACTTCCACCTTGAGTACCCATGCCAGCACCAGGCCAGCCTTTGCTTCCACCCCAGGTGTAGGCCCCTCTGGCTCAGCCACTCTCAGCTCTGGGGGAAGTTTGGGCAGGAACACCCGAAAGCGAAAGCGTTCTCACAGGGATGCTGCTATAGTGACCAGCACCAAGGGCCCCAGGACTCCCTCTGTGCCTGCCACTATCAGCTCTGGGAGCGCTTTGGGCAGGAACACCCGAAAGCACTCTCGCCAGGATGCTGCCATGATGACCCACACCGAGGGCCCCAGCACTAAGAAACCCAGGAAGTCCTGTCCTCAGAGATACACCCAAGCAGGGCCATCTGTCTTCTAGCCCAGGGCCCAGCACCAGGGCCAGCTGGGCGGCCTTTGTGGGGTGTCCATCAGCCCCCACCCCAGCAGCACCCCCCTCTGCTGTGGGCACAGCAAGGAACAGCCTTGCTATTAGGGGCAACTGTGGCTTGGCCCAAAATGGTTGGGCCATCAAGGGAGTTCTTACTGAAGCACTAAGCCCTTTGTTTGAGCCCCAAAGCAGGGCCTTTGGGCTGAGAGGTGTTGGAGACAATCCTGAAACGTGAGAGGGTCAGGGAACAGGCTTCGTTCACTGGCCAGAGAGTGGAGAAGAGGGTGTTGGAACTCTGATATCCTGTTGTATATTTAAGAGGAGGCTAGAAATGAAGCAGTGGTCAAGAAAATTAGAAAGAGGACACTTCCTGGTCTTTCTGGGGAGGGGATGCTAGTTTCCCCCCGAATCAGGGATCCACATTTTTTCTTTGCATTCATGGATCCCTTTGGTCATTGTCATGCTGACTGCCAATGGTCCTGGAGCCGTTGGGTGTGTCATGGAGCACAGAGATTGGATTATAATGAGGGGTGAGATCCTTTGGGGTGAGCTCCCTGCCATCTGGGCTGAAACAGGTTGAAGCTGGTCTTTATGGCTCACCCACCACAGGCTACTTCCTGCCTAAGAGACAAACAGCTCTGCTGTGCAGCTGCTGAGAAACACAGTGCTGTGACCAGTACTGAGCCCTCAGGCAGCATCACTGCTCAAGGTCAGACAACCCGGCTCTGGCCCTGCAGTTTGGGGTTTGAGCAGCACCTGTGGGCTTTGGAGCTGAGCCCCTACGCCAGACGTTTGCTGCACATTTGGAGACCTCAGCACTACAGTGGAAACAAGTGGGGTTCCCGGCACCAGCCACTATGAGAGAAGCTGAAGTCTGCATGCCTGCAGTCCCCACACCAGAATACTCCAAAGGTGAGCAGAGGCCCTGCACTAAGAACTGCCACATGCTTGGAGGAACTATTGTCCCCTCCCCCATGTCTCACCTTCGAGGCAGAACTTCCTTATTTCCATTCAAGGACCCAGCACCACTGCCAGGAAGGGCTGCCTTTAGTGGGGTGTTTGTCCTGGCTCCACCCCCAGCGATCCACCTCTGTGGTGGGCACAGTGAGAAGAGCCTTGCCATTAGGGCCCCCTCATCGACTGTCCAGAACTTGGTTGGACAGAAAACCATCGCCCATCAACTGGGTCCTTTTCCTCCCTTTCGGCTTCCACTCTCCTCAGGTCTAACAGGCAAATGCTTGACTAAAACTCAGCCTCCTCCAGAAGCAGCCTGTGACCACCTTCTTCCCAGTTGGGACCCTGTTTCATCCTCCTACACAGACAGTAGAACTCTAGCCCTGACCTCTGCCACCTGGAAGCAAACTGGGTGCCCATTGATACAACAGCCCATTCCTAGCCCTGACCTGCAGTTTCCCACAAAGATGCTTGGGATGAGGCTGTTGTCCAATCCCTGTGTTCCGAGGTCTCAAGACTATAGACAAGAGGCTCAGGGTGCTTCCCTTTGTTATTCCTGTGATGCTGTCACAAATGTGTGATTCTGGGCGCCCCTGGGACTCCCAGATGCCAGTGTGAGTGAAACTCTAACTGAGTGGGGTGCTGGGGAGCATGGGCATGACAGGGCCTGCTGACCCTTCTGTCCCTACAGTGGCTGTAGAGGGTTGCATCCTTCATGGATTTGGCTGGCTTCCTGCTTGGCAACGAGATCGTGGCTCTTCATGAAGGTGGGCAAGAGCTTCTGCCCTGTTGTGGGTCCAAGCCTGAAGGTCCAGGACCTGGAGCAGCTGAAGTAGAACACCTGATTTCAGAGCACGGGGTATAGGCTGAGGTAGTCCCCCAGACAGTCCATGCTCTTCCCTGTCCTCTTTGAGAGCACGTGCCTCCCAGCAATCTCTCTCTGCTCTCCTTCCTGCTCCTAAGACCCGCAGACTCTTTTCCACCCCAGGGCCTGTGCGCATCCTACCCTTGGTTTTATCACTCATCTTCCATGTCTGGTTTCTTGTAATATTCAGGTCTCCCCCTCGCTAATTGTAAATTCCAACCCTTACCCACATTCTCTTTCATATCACCTTGTTGATTTTCTTCACAATTGTTATCACCAGCTGCAATTATTCATGTATTTGTTACTTTAATATTTACTGACTGTTGTCTGTCTCCCCTTTTTGACTGAACTTCATGAGGACAGGCAAGGACATCTGTGTTATTCCCCATTATGGACCCAGGGTCTGGAAGAGCCCAGCATCAGGTAAATGCCCGCAAAACAAGTGTTGAGTGAGTCAGTGCCTTCTGTGAGCCAAGCCCTCTTCTAAATGCAGCAAGACCAACATTTCATAGACCCCATATGCGCACCCAGTTACAACTCACACAGAGGCAACCACTAAAGGGGAGAAGTGGTTTCACAAGCTCCTCTTGGTGGCTGAGTGTGTGTGTTGGGGGGAGGCTCATGGCCTGAGTGTTTGTACAGAAGAACCTCCGGCCAGAGTCACCCCTAGAGTTCTGATTGCACAGCCAAACCCCCAACCTGAAGGCTGGTCAGGAATGGAAACAGGTTGCAACTCTAGTTGGTGCAGCTGCTGCCAGGAGGACCTTTTTGGGAAGGATTCTGCAGCTGTGATTAGGCTTCTTGGGAAAGAGTGCATGGATTGATTAGCCATGTCTGCACCAGGCAAGGGAAGGGAGAGAGACATGCCTGCCATGGGTTTGCCATCTCTGCCATGGGTGATGACTCCCCTTTCCTGGAGGAAAAATGGCCTTTCCTTGACCTTCATGCCCTGCCTTCCTAGAGCTGCTGGCCAGAACTGCATGATGGGAAGTGCTATGGATTTGGCATTTGGTATCTGAATTCTCAGGCACCTGATCTTCAATCCCTCTGCTCAATTTCCAGGTATTGCTGATAACTTCTAAAAGGAATGGGTTTTAATAGGCCTTCCATAATCCTGAGAGTGCCTTGTTAATGGAGAATTTAGAGATACCCATGCCAAGTTGTAAATGAGAGCCATTCATTCATTCATGCAACCCCTCATTTATGAACGTCCTTTATGCCGGGAACTGTGCTAAGCCCTGGAGATACGGACATGAAGAGGAACCATTCTTACTCTGTGGTGGACTCTCAGGGAATATTATATTTTTAAACAATCACTTAATTGCTTAGTGCATGTCTCTAAGGTTACAGTGTGGAGGGGAAGTCAGAAAAGTGAGCAGGATGTTATACTACAGAGTCTGAGGGGGCACAGAGGAGGGCCCCCTCCACCACCTCTGGCTGGTCTGAGAGGCCTTCCTTAGGAGGGGGTGTCCTTGCTCAGACCTAATATGTTAAAAGGGTGAGCCTTGGAATGGGTTGGGAGGAAAAGCAGGAATGAGCAGCAGCTCAGGGAGACTCCTGAGATGAGAGACAAGCAGCCATAGGGATCTGTAGATTTCTCTGTGTGACTAGACCATGGCTTCAGAAAGGTCAGTGATAAGGGGATGGATGGAGTGGTGACTGGGAGAAAGGTCATGAACACCTTGCCTGACGTGTTAAGCTCGCTTCTCAAAGTTTGTCAGGAGTCTATAATCCAAGGCTCTTCTTGGACAACACTTCTTCCCAATAGAGATAGATAGATAGATAGATAGATAGATAGATAGATAGATAGATAGAATGAGTGATAGAATACTATCAATATGAGATGAGATTCTGGCTTACCCATCAACAATATATAAAATTGTGTTTTACCACATCTTCCTGCTCACTGGTACTACTGTGTGTTTTCTGTTTTAACTCTTATGCATTTTCCAGGAGCAATAAAGTTTGTTTTAGTTGCTACTTCTTTTTCCTAGAGAAGCTGAACTTCTTCCTATTTGCATATTGGTCCCATTGGATTTTATTTTTGTGACTATCTTTTCTCCTTCTTTACTGTTCTCAAAGGCAAAACCAGATTCAGGCCTCCAACAGAATGTGGACTCCCATTCAGTCTGTCTGGTTCTAAATCCTATAACTTTCACCTGCTAAATTAAGCACCTTACAGTGCTGGGGTTCTTGTCGCAGCATCAAGAAGTGTTCAGGAACCTGGAGAAGGCTGTGTGTAGATTTAAATAAGAGTCCAGAGACAAAATAAAATTTTGAAAGGCATTTGGGGGTCAGAGGAGTTTAGCTAAAGGATCTAAGATCTGAGATCTCAATTCTCAGGTCCGCTTGTCCCAGGACCCCATGCTTTTTATTAACAAGTTTGTCCTGAGGCCAGGCAGAGATATACACTTCAAAGGGCCAGGGTTTCAGTACAGAGGCTATTGTCAGAATGGGGGAATTAGCCTTTGGCTGTTTAGGTATTTGGCCAGTAGGAGGCAATAATATGTAGATTAAGATGCCTTTTAGCTATCTGGCAGCCAAGCAATAATCCCTTTTCAGGTTTGGGGAAATGCCCTCAGCCATTCCCAGATGCAGCCCTGCTGTCATGCAGGAATTGGTCTCCAGCATTACATCTGTTGTCTCCCTCAAAAGTCATTTCAGCAATTCTCTGAGATATATTATTATCCTCAGTTTACAGATGGGGCAGCTGAGGCTTACAGAGGTAGCCAGGTGACAAGAGGTTCTTGAAACCAGTCTGTCTGTTTTTAAGCACCAGGCCACTGGGGACTGTGTGCCCTCTGCTGGTCACCACCCCAACTTGCACATGTTTCCTCTTGCTAGTGAGTCCTGGGAAAGGAAGCTCTTCTGATGGATCCTGGGGATGGCCTCATGCTTGTGTCTTTGTAAAGTAAGTGGTCTTGTGCTCTGAGCTTCATCTGAAATTCTTTTGTTCTTGGCTCATGGGGCCCATTCTCTCTCATATCCCTGCATTCTTCACCATCCAAAAGTCGCTGTTCCCTGTCACTTGCACCCAGGGTCTTGTGTGGGCCTCTCCTTGACAGGGCCCTGGACATCCTGCTGGCTGGAGGGGAAGGGCAGTGAAATGGGTGGCCCATCTGGTGGTAGACGGGAGAGTGGACTCTCCAGGGCTAAGGATTGCCAGCCCCCATCTGCTCTGCAGTGAGCCCTGTGCACAGAAATACACCACAGTGAAGGAAGAGGATCCCTTCTCGACTGATCTCTCTGCTGATGAGCTCATCCAGAGGCACTGAATTCACATCACCTGCCCCAGGACTCACTCACCAAGCATTCAGCGCTCTGTGTGAGTGGGGTTGGCAGTGGGACCTGTGGGGGACTTAGACTTTGTTCCTGCCTTGAACTTGGGGAACGGAATGGAGTGGGGCCTTGAAGGTGACCCCAGGCCTCATCCTCTACCTCTCCTCATACTCTCAGTTCCAGAAGAGGCATTGCAGTGGCAGCATGGGTGTCCACCCGTCCCTCTGTGCCCACCACTATGTGGAGTCCCTGCACCAGAACTTATGGTAAGAACTTATGGTCCCTGCTGTATGGTAAGAATGACATTCTCATTCAGCTGGTGAGAGTTCATCTTGGGCCCAGATCTTACACTGGGGGTCAGGCTCCATCTCAGAGAGAAATTGTCTTTGAATCCATGCTGCTCAATCATCCATCCACCTACTCACTCACTTATTCATTCATCTGCCAGTATTTCCACAATCAATTCATTTATCCATATGCCAGTATTTCCTTCCATCCACACCTTCATCCACATGTCCATGTTTCCTTCTATGGAAATCATCTGTCTATATCTGCAGTCAGCCAGCCAGTCACTTCTCTTCCTGTTTCTATATCCACCTGTTCCTGCATTTCCCACCATTCCTTCATCCATATTTCTGTATTTATATCCATTCATCCATCCTTCCATCCATCTCTCCTTTTACTTTCCAGTCCATCTGACCAACTACCTATTAAGCCAGCCATCTATCCATTCATCAAAGCCTGAGGCCCCTATTTGTTGGTTGAACTTAAGCCCAGGAGTGTGTGAGATGGAAATTTTGATGGTCATGTTTTGGGAGAGACTTTGGAAGTAATGATTTCCAAGCAACCTACCCCTTCCAAGCTCAAATCAACAGGGACTTCATGTGTCTGCATTACCGTTTTCTCTGTGAACAAACACATTGTGGGCACCTCCATATTCACTTCCAACAGAATCTGCACTTTGAAATTCACTGTCCATGCTGGGACACTCCCAGTCCTGGGTCTAAGCCCCCATCTCTCCTTGTTACCTTTACTTGCACTTGGGGCTCAGAGAAGAGAAACAGCCAGGGGTCAGCAATGTGGGTGTTAGCATGTGGAAAAGAGGTGCCCAGACTTTCCAGCATCTCCTTGGGGTGAATGAAGTGAAGGAGTATGGTCCTTCCATGAAGCGGTTCAGGACCTCTTCTCTCTTTTCCCAACACTGCCTCTTGCAAACCAGGAGGGTAACTTCCCTTCTGGGTTTCCTAATGTTTGAAAGAACATAATCACCAAAGAGGTGGCTATTTGGGTTCTGGAGTCAGGCTCAAATCTCAGCCCTGTCATGTGGAGCAGATGCAACCCTCATACACTGCTGATGGGAAACTGCTTTCTTATTACATACCACTGACATATAACACAGCAGTTCCTCTCTACAAAGCTGTTAAAAATTATAAAACAAAAACGAGGAAACTTTGCCCTTCCTCCTTAACCTGTGTTGAGTGATTTTGGAAAATGTACTTGAGCTTCAGATTGTTCATCTATTAAGTGGATGTGGCAATGGAACCTTTGGAAAGGCACGTGGGAGGAGTCAGTGGGAACATGCCTGCAAAGCCCTTAGCAGGAAGCCTGGCACCTGGAAATGCCTGTCTGACATGGGGACTATTGGTGTTGATTTACAGGGATCCATAGGGACTGTGGCTGCAGCGCTCTTTCTTGCTGGTGCTTGTGGTAGTTATTAAGTTGCTTTGTTTACAAATTTCCCAGGGCCTAGCATTCATCACTCACACTGAACATGAACATTGCCTGAGCATCTTGCAAAAGTGAACAAACCCAGTCCCTCTCCTGGCATTCAGCACCCCTTGGGTGGCAGAAGAGAAAACAGGCAATTGCAATCCTGTGTGATGGGCACGGAGTTGGAGCAAAGGGGAGGGCTTGGCCACGACTCGGCATGAGAAGGTCTCAGCAGAGGCTATGACTCTAAAAATGCTTGTGGACTTGATTGTCCTCCAAGGACAGTCACTCCATGGACTCTGATGAGACAGTACAGGAGACCTGGAGAGAGCTTATGTTCCAACTTACTCATTTCCCAGCTGGAGAAACTGAGGCTCAAGAGGAGGAGGAAATCGTTCAGTGTAGGTGTCAGAAGTAGAATTTGAACCCTTTCTGACTTTGAAGCCTGTGCTAGTTTGGGTCTTCCAAGAAGCAGACAAGAAGTCAGGATTTGATGTGCAGGAGGAAGGTGAGGACCAGGAGGAGGCAGTGAGAGCCCCGACAGGAGACCTGGAGAGAGCTTATGTTCCAACTTACTCATTTCCCAGCTGGAGAAAAAAAAAAAAGAGGAGGAGGAACTGGTTCAGTGTAGGTGACAGAAGTAGGGTTTGAACCCTTTCTGACTTTGAAGCCTGTGCTAGTTTGGATCTTCCAAGAAGCAGACAAGAAGTCAGGATTTGATGTGCAGGAGGAAGGTGAGGACCAGGAGGAGGCAGTGAGAGTCCCTGGACCAGAGAGGCTGGGCAGGAGGGTCTCAGACAGTGCAGGTCTAAGAGTGTTTGTCCAGATCAATTGCAAGTCCCCAGGCTAAAGGTGACCATTCCAGGAGTCTCCTGTCCCACAGGAAGAGGCTGGCACTAGCACCCCTGTGCGCTTCCTGGCACAAACATGGTGGTGCATACAGGGGGGTGGCCTCAGGGGCTGATGTTCAACTCTTCTCCCACAGCTAGGCCCCATGAAGGAGACCTAATCAGTGCATTCCTGTGGTGCCACCAAGCCCCAGTTCCTGTTGGCTCACGTTCTCATTGTGTTCTGAGGGCAAAAGCAATCTATTTCTAGAGAGCGTTAGGCTTTGAGCTGAAAATGGCAAGTCTTAAGTAAATAATCACAGAGGCCATTAACCAGGTATTTTTAAATGTGTCAGGTTGTGTTCAGCCTTTGAAATATGTGATTCCTTTTCATCTTCACAGCAACACTACGCAGTGGGTATTATTATCATCCCCAATTTCAGAGGAGGAAATGGGGGCTCATAGAAGCCTTCAAGTCTCACTGCTAGGACTTGTCAAGTCAGGCCCTTGCGTATTTATTCGAACTCGTGTTCCTGGATACATGGTGGCCTGAAATTAGGGTCAGAGTTTGTTAAGACTCAGATACCAGTGACAGAAAACCAAACTCAAGCTGACCTAAGCATTTGTGCACATGAACTGGAAACATGCTGGGGCAGTGGTTTCAGGCAGGGCTGGATCACATGAGGAAGCCCTGAACACTTGCTATCATTGCCTGGCTCTGCTTCCAAGACTGTTGACCCTGTTCTCAGGCCGGCATTTTCTAGCCAAGCCCCCCTGATTTCCAGACTTCTAGCGTCCTTACCACTAGTCTCCTAGCATCTATCCAAGAATTTCTAACATCAATGCAATAATGGAATTCTATTGGTTTATAGGGCCATCCCACTGTATGGGGCCGTCCCTGAACCAGTCTCTCTGGCTGGAACCGTGGAAGGTGCTTATTTGCCAGGCTTGAGTCAGGTGGCCATTCCTGGAATACTGGGGTACAGGGTGGTGTGATCAGCCTCAGACACATGGAGTGGGGACAACAAGGGATTATAACATTGGGTGCTGGTACCAAAGAAAGGGAGATAGAGTCCGGAAAGACTGTGATACAAATGTTGAAGTAGGTGGGGCCTGGTGAGAAGTTTGTAAGAGCCCATGGGTGTGTGCTCCTCTGGCCTGCTGGGTCCCTTCCCACAATGAGGTGGGCAGACATCTTGCAGGTCTAACATTCCCTCCCTTCCAGCATCTACTGTGTCAATGCCATGTCCATCTGCCTGGATGAGATTGCTTACATGCACTGCCACGAGCAATGTAAGGATTGTGGGGTAACACCGGGCTGGGGTGTTCCTCCGTGATTCCTTGCCTGTCTACCTTCCCTTTTTATCTGTGCAAACTCATACAAGTTACTTCATCTCTCTGTGCCTCAGTTTTGCCATCTGCACAATGGGGACCATAACAGCACCTATTCATCAGGTTATTGTGAGGATCAAATGACCTATGTTAATGGCTCAACATCAAACACATGGTGTTAGGTGCCGCTGCTTACTGAGTGTTCATGATGTGCCAAGCATGGTTCTAAATATTTACATCTTTTTAAAGTTAATTTTAGATAGAGAGAGAGGAATGGGTGGTGGGGAGAGAGAGAGAGAGGGGAGAGAAAGAGAGAGAGATTGATTCATTGGCTGATTCTTGTATGTGGCCTGACCAGGGGAATTGTACCTGCAACCTGGTCATATCAGGTAAATGCTCTAACAACTGACCTACCCAGCCAGTGTCTACATTTCTTTTATTTAATCATCATGATGACCCAGTGATAGGGACACTGTCAATCCCAGTTTAGAGGTGAGGAAGCAGCTTGGCACAAAGACACACAACCTATGATGTCCAGAGCCTGGACTGGAATCCAGATATTTGTCGCTCCCAAGTCAGTGCTCTGCAGATCTGGGATTAATGCTTAGAGTTCTCCTTTAAAGCTCCAAGAAGGTCTATTCACAAGCAGAGAGACATCCTGCTGTGAAAAGTAAGGGACCCGTGGCCCACTAAGGCACAACACATTGAGCTTATTTAATGAGACAGACCTGCGTTCAGGTCTAGGCCCTGCAACTAATCAGTTTTGTGAACCGCGATAAGGTACATAACATCTCCGAGCCTCAGTTTTATCATTTGTAAAACAGACATGTACTATTTTTGAGTACTACAATTAGATGGTGCCTATAATGTGCCATGCTTGTATACAGCAAGTGCTCAACATGTGCTAGTGAGAATCAATTACGGCCTTGAGAAAGGGCAGGTCTAACAGCCTCCATGCAGAAATAGGTGAGGTTAATTTCTAGAGGGTGGTTTGTAGGAAGAGCTCAGGAGATTTATCTCAGTGCTGTGGCAGATGCAATGGCGTGAGCACACTCCGCCTAAACAGGCTTCCTCGGCACACCAGGAAGTGGCATCGCCCGCCTGAGCAGACTCCCTAGAGCCCCTACATAGTACCCTGATCTTTCCTACTATTGGTTGTCTATGGATGTTGTAAACTTCTGATTGGTCTGGAATGTTATATATGTTGCTGCACTCACACAATAAACTTGGATCTGCGTCACTGAACTGGTCTCCGGAGTCGGGTATGCTTCGTTAGGACTCTGTCAGCCTCACCCCCGCGGTACCCCCTGCTTCATTCTGGCCCCATGAACAGGGACAGGGACCCCGGAGAAAAAAAGTCAAGAAAGTCGGCAGGCAAGCCCCAGGTTGGGTGAGTGCCCCTCTGTAACTATGGGAAACCTTCCCCCCTCAGCTCGTCCTTACAGAGCAGGCGAGTAAAGGTAACAGAAAGGGAGCTACAAAAGCTCTGGGCTATCCTAATAGCATTTAACCCCTGGCTCTCCACCACCGGCAGTGCGGATGGGTGAACAGAAACCCTTTACCTCCCTATTCCCCTCCAGAGCCCTCTGCCCCTGCAGATTCCTGGGCTGTTTTCAACAAGCCAAAAGTAGTTTTTCAAAGCTCAAGGAAGGCTGAAACTGAGAGAGAAAAAACCCCTAGCAAGGAGAAAGCAGGGAAGTCTCACCAGGAGGCTTCCTGCCAGAGTCACCCCCCTGCTCCCCTAGCAGAGCAAACAAAAAGTTTAACTGCCCAGTGGCCCCCAAGTAACCATTTCCTGGGAGACACCGATGATAATCCATGGATGGGGATATACCAATCCTTGTGTAGCCAGAGAGATAGAACAAAGAAGTCCTTAGGGCTAGAGACCCCTGGACTCTTTCCTGGACTCACAGCTGCAGCAAATGCCACCAAATCTGCAACAATATTCCTGATATCCAAATGGTTAATGCAAAGACAGGAAAAAAAAAAGGGGCCGTTGCCATGGAGAGCTGGGAGAGAGAATTCTTTGTTGATTTTTGCTTATCTAAGTTATGCAAGGACCCTAGCTGCTAGCAGACAAACTTATCTCTGTCCAGTTTTCTTCTCTTTAACCCTTCCAACACTAAATTAGACTAATACAATATACTTAAGATTACACAAGAAAGGAAGCACCTACTTTTATTAATTAAAGAAATGCTGAATGTTTAACTTGCCAACTAAAAGTTTAAAGTTCTAGTTAAATTAAATTAGGAAAAATTATAATTGTGGTAACTAAATGCCTAAAGTATAAAAAGAAAATCTTGTCAGTTTTAATTTAATTGATATCTCTTAATAATTATAAAAAATACTATAACCAAGGAATGACTTTAAGATATTTCATGGGCCCTGAAATGTTTTCAAAAGTTTATTCTCTCTTCTTAAAGGATTTTTTAATAAAGCCAATTTAATGTGCTTGAAATCACATGAAAAGCTTTATCAAATAAAAATTAATAAATATATATCTTGAGTTTTTGCCTCTAAGAAAGGGCAAAGCAAGTTATTTTATATAATATTTCTTAAAATACAGCAATAGAATTTTAAGATATAATTTAAAATAACAGAAGCTCATTAATAATTTTTAATATTTTATAACAGCATATTATATATACATTTATTCCAAACAAGCTTACAAACTAATTCTTGAAATGTTTGGCAGCGATATAATTTAAGAACATGAAAGGATTTAATCCCTTCCACTGTGTGGAAGGCCCCCTGGGAAGGCACTTAAGCATTCTATATTGACCTCTCTTGCCCTTTTTGCCAAGGGGGTCCCTCTTCCAATTGCCCACAGCTGTTATCTGAGCTCTTCGTTCAAACTGAGATCATGAAAAGCTGGTACCATGGATCTGTCTCTTGCCCAATGGCGTAAGCTGGGCCCTAAGAAACCTGGGTTCCCTATGATCAATGCCAGGGCCCCGCCAGCAGGCGAGGGGATCCAAAGGCAGTTGCTGGGCATGGAGGCCAGAGGGACATAGACTACCAGAACTGAACCTCACATCACCCTACTTGGCCCAGAGATGGCTGGTAGGTAGTCAAAGACAGGTAAGACTCCACATGGAGACAGGCACAGTCGGGGGGCCAGTAGGAGAAAACTTGGGGTTCAACAGAGGTGGGGCACAGATCCTCACCCCCCAATGGTGCAGGAGCTTGAACACTCGCCCCTTCTGAGGAAAGTCTCCTGTCCCCATGGCTGCTTCTTGCTTCCCATGCCCAGCCCAGATCAGGAACCAAATAACAGAAGAGACTTGGTCCAGCTGAAAATGGTACCCAGAAAAACGAACACTTAGTTAACAGACCCTAAATTTAAATCTAGCCTAAGAGGAATGCTTAAGCCTCCTCAAGGACGTAAAATAATCCTTTCCATTCATATTTACAGTGTAAACTAAGATTGTTGTTAGAGTATTAAATTTGACAGTAAAATAGTTGTCAAGTTTTCAAATTGAATTTGGCTAATTTGAAATAAGTAATTACTCAAAAGGTATTAACCAAAATTTTCATTTCATGAAAAAATTGCTTAACATACAATAAACCTAAAGCAGTCATATTTTTATGCAAAAAAATAAAATTTAAAGTTATCTAGACTGCATTCTAAATTTTCCAAAAATTCTTCTAATAATTAAATCAAAAAAGGAAGGATAGTGGAAAAATACCATGTAAGGAAAAATATCCTGTAACTAATTTACATCTAGAAAAATTTTTCATTTGTAATGCTAACAGCAAGACACCCATGAAAAACCTACATGGTGTCAAAATAAGCCAAAGGAAATTCATTTAAGCAAAAATAAATAGAACCCCAAGTAAAGTTTCCTTTATTAACCTTTGGTTGAGAATACGTTTGTATATTTTCAGAAAACAACTCCAAGACCATGTGGATTCCTAAAACAGAGAGGAATTATCAGGAATGCTCCAGCCATGAAGACAAGAGGAAAAACAATCCAGAGATAGAGGCAGCTAGCTTGCACAAGCTATTTCCTCATTTACCCTCTCTAGCTGTAAGCATTTCATATGGGCATGCACAACCTGTGGCCCCCTATTTCCTTTAGGCCGCCTCCAGCCAGAAGGGGTCAACTCCTGGAGGCTCCAACCCAATGCCTTATGGACAGAACAAAGAATTAAAAACCCAGATTCAAAAAGAAAAAGAAGAGGGAAATACAGGCAAGCACCAACAACTATTACAACAGGCCTTATTAATTCTCAATTATTTTCATTTTGCCCCCAACGGTCTTCCTCCCATTTTCAATCATTTGGAAGGTCTCAGGGACGTACCAACACCTCTCCCCTCTGGTCTGGTGGAGAGATCCACTAACTGGGGTTTGGAAGGGCCCTGACCCACTCTTAACCCAAGGGAGAGGGTTTGCTTGTGTTTTTCCGGAAGGTGAGAAAAATCCCGCGTGGATTCCTGCCCGTAACATCAAACCCTGCACCACCAGCGATGAGCCATAGACCACCACCACCATCACCCCCGGTAGAGGAAATGGAGGACCTGACCATAGAGGACAACCAGGTCCGACGGCGGAGGCAACCAAGGCACTGACGGGCCCTCAAGAACCTACAGGACCAAGCTGCACACATGGCACCAGAAGGCAATCCGTCAGAAGGGACATTATTCCTATTAATGTGTGCCATCATAACAGTGAACTCTTAGGCTTGAGCACAACATGTATGGGCGGCCATACCTCATCCAGGGGTGCTCATGCCTGTCAGCGCCGACAGCCTACAATTCCCCTCTGTCCAAGTGTCTAACTGCTCTGTGGGATTACCCTGTGACAGAGCAGAACCTGTCTCATTGCCATAGAATGGGATGGTATGGGCTGATAGCAGTAGCCCTAACTTCCTTAAGTGGACTCTAGATAACGGGACTGCCCCGGGATAAGGGTGGATATACCTAGCACCTTATGCAATAATACCCGAGTGAAACCCATTGAGTTTAGTTTCTTAAGTGATGCCCTCAGCTGTCTAACCTCCTGGTTAAACCCAGCCAACCTCCTCATTTGGGGAGTCATGATAGTAGGATTCGTCATAGGAATAGTATTATTTCGCTGTTTATACAACATGTTCAATAAGCTAAGTGCTCAGCAGGCCATGATCATACACGTCCAGCAGGCGCTAATAAGAAAAGAAGGGGGAGATGTAGGAGGAGCTCAGGAGATTTATCTCAGTGCTGTGGCAGATGCAATGGCGTGAGCACACTCCACCTATACAGGCTTCCTCGGCACACCAGGAAGTGGCATCGCCCCCCTGAGCAGACCCGCTAGAGCCCCTACATAGTACCCTGATCTTTCCTACTATTGGTTGCCCTATGGATGTTGTAAACTTCTGATTGGTCTGGAATGTTATATATGTTGCTGCACTCACACAATAAACTTGGATCTGCGTCACTGAACTGGTCTCCTGAGTCGGGTATGCTTCATTAGGACTCCGTCGGCCTCACCCCCGCGGGACCCCCTGCTTCAGTGGTTGAGGGGGTGTTTGAGAGCATTCTTTTCCTTTGTTGGGAGACCAATCACATTCCTTTTGCCCCTGTCCTACAGTTTCCATCAACAACCATGGCAGGTGGGATGAGAGGGACCAGGAGAGGTAAAACCTGCCCCTGACCTTCTGCCCAGGCCTTTCCCAAACTTTCAGAGAAGGCCCATGGGTCTGGCTCGGCATGCCTGGGGGATGTGTTGTGCGGGGGGGGGGGGGGTGCCTATTACTATGCTTTATAATGACTTCCTGTTGGGTCTTTTGTGGCTGGGTCACAGTGCAATGGACAGCAGGGGGACAGTGGTGCTGGTCAGCAGGATTGGATCCAGAGGCCACCCTTCCACTTGCCCAGGGGAGGGCACCTCCTGCAGTTCCTCTCCTCTCTGCAGGACAGGCTGCTCCTCTAGAGAAGGTGAGTGATTGAGGGGGTGCAGGAGGCTAAGAATGGTGTCAGCCATGGGGAGGGGTCATTGTTGCCAACAGGCCCTTGTGTGGCTCTGTGAGCTCAAGCACACCCCATCGAGAACCTCAGGCTGTGCAGGATGGGGAACAGGTGGGTCTCAGGGGGCCTGCATTGAGCCACATTCTTTCAGGTCAAAGTAGGTCCCAAATTGCACACCGAGTCCACATCTTCAGATGAGGAAGAGGACCAGGCTGTGGATGACCTGTTCAGGTTCCTCTCCCCCAGGCTGCAGTCCGAATTTGGTAAGCTGCCCTGTTGGTGCACCTGATCCCCAAAATGACCCAGCCATTTGGAACTAGAGGACAAGAGGTCTGGATTCTGGGGTCAGCAGAGGGACCTGGAATCAGGAGGTTTGTATCTTAGTGGCCTCAGTTTCCCTCTAATGAGAAACAACCACTCTTTTCTGAGCTAATAAGTAACCACTCTCTTCTTGGCTGGCCTGCAGCAGGCATGGGGAAGTGGCAGTGACATGGGCTCTGGAATCTTGATTGAACTTGGCCAACTACCTTTTACCTCAGTGACTTGGTTTCATTATCTGTAAAGTGGGGATGTCAATATCTAATAGAGCTTTTGTGAGGATTAAATGAGATAAGGTATTTAGCACAGAGAGAACACCTGACTCTTAGCTGATATTAAGCTGTTACTAGAATTCAAGATATTGTTGAAAGGACTCAATGAGATAATGACATGTTTAATATAAAGCCCATAGAATACGGCCTTGCACCAGGTCGACACTCAATCAGTGGTTGGCAAAGCAGCAGAGAGGAAGGAAGCACTTGGCATTAACACAGATGTGATAATATGTTCAGTAATTTGCTGCTGACTGCCCTGAGACAGATGCTAGTGAATGGAGGCTGTTGCTGTTAAGATCATCATTCCCCTGGTCTATTGTTAGGATTAAGTGGATTAATATTTCAAAAGTTCTTAGAAGGATGCCTGGAATTTTTCAGGCACAGTATGAATGTCTGTGAAACAGATCGGTATTAGTTACAGGTTCATTCTGTTAACCTCATTTTCTTTCACCTCAGTGGCCCCATTGATACCATCAGAGGGATAATTGCTCTGAGCCTCCCTCTGCTAAAGGACCTCAGCTGGGCAGAGAGAGGCCCTTTTGGAAGTAGATGTCCTTCCTGGTGAGGTTGAGCTAACCATGACCGGCCACATAGTGCTCCATCTCTCGTCCACCGCTGAGTTGGACCACTGTGTGGGGAAGGCTATGTGGTAAGGACTTACATGGCTGGGGTTAGTGTGTTTTCATCCATATAGTCCTTCATGGCCAGTTGGGAGACAAGTCTCATGTTCCTGTGTCATTAAGAGCCTCAGACTGTCCTGAAGTGTTCATGGCCATGCCCATTCCTGCCCTGGATCAGGGTCTGGGCCACCCAGCTTGTCCATGGCATACAGCCCCACCAGACAGCTGAATTATTAGCGAAGACCAGATGCCCTGTGCCACCTTCCCTGACAGATCTCTCCACAGGGGCTCATCTCCCAACACATTACTGTAAGCCAAGCTGGGTGCGGACATCCCTTATTCGTGGGATGTCAACGTTAGACTCTGGGGGTCCAGCATGTACCAGTGGAACACTTGCTGACTGTGCCTACCTCCCCGGTTCTGTGCACAACCCCCCAATGCCAGGTCCCAGATGCTGGGTCTCTTTCCTGAGAGATTTATTGGCCTCTAGGATCTCTCTTCCCAGCGGTTTGGCACAAAAGAAGTGTCAGGGAATCAGTGCTCCCTGGAGCAGCCCTCACCAGTGACTGGCAAGAGGTGGGGATCCGGCACCAAGCTCCTCACCCTCAGTTGAGAAATCTCTGATATGTGTGATCTGCTTGTTTCCCAGATCCCCTAGGAGATCCGGCCTTCGGTGCCCATAGTGGTAACAGGAGTGATAACTAAGCCTTTACTCAGCCTCCCCTTCCCGTCCCACTTCAGCTCTCCCCTCCCTGGCTCCTTGGGAACACCTTCCAGATGGACTTCGTGCCCTGGAAACCTTGTCTGCCTTTGAGGAAACCCCAGCTAAGCCTGTTTCTTTATTACAGGGCTTCTCAGATGCAACAGCTCATTGTGACGGGAATGTCCTGTCCATTGTAAGATATTGAGCAGCATCCCTGGTCTCCACCTACTAGAGTCCAGGCAGAAAATCCGCCAAATTGTGGCAACCAGCAGTGTCTCTAGATGTCACCAAACGTCCTCTGGAGGCACAACTGTCCCAGGCTGAGAACCACCGGTTCAGAGAAAAGCTCATATCACTGCATTCAGCTCTGCCGCTGCCATGGGGCCAAGCAACCTGTTCTCTCCAGGCTCACTTCCTTGCGGTAGAATGGGGTTAACAGCACCCCAGCCAGGATCATGCTGTGAGGACTCATGTGAAGATACACCAACCGTCTAATGTGACAAGTGCTCCATGCACAATAGTAGGTATCGTGTATTGAGTGCCTCAGTGTGTCATGCCCACTCCTATGCTCTCTGTGTCCAGAGTCATTTAATCCTCACCACAGCCATTCCAGACAGGTGCCACTGCCATCCCCATCCCCATTGTTCAGAGGAGGAAACTGAGGCCCAGAAAGTTTAAGAAATGGGTACAGGGTTGGACAAGAGATCCTTGGCATGGTGGGGTTGGAACCCAGGTAGTCTGGTTCCAGAGAATGTGCCTCTTTCCACCACACCGAGCAGATTATTCGGTGAGGGAAGGCATTCTGGTTTTACTCCCTTCGTCCTCAAGGTCACATTCAGCCTCCGTGGAAATGGTAACCCCATCCTTGGATAATTTTTCTCCTGGGCTGGACCCACACAGGTTTAACCACAAACCATCTTTTGCTTATGCTTTTTATCTGTGAGAGGTATGAAATCTGTCTAGGAGAGGAGCCTAAATCAGAAATTAGCAAACTCCTGTCAGCCAAATTTGACCCACTGCCTGTTTTTGTCAATAAAGTTTTATTGGAACTTGGCCTCACCATCATTGACATCGTGTCTCTGGCTGCATTCAGGCCTCAAGAGCAGAGAGGAATGGTTGTGACAGCAAATGTATGACCCCCAAGCAAAAATATTTAGTCTCTGGCTACAGAAAAAGTTTGTAGGAGCCTGTGGGATGGAAGATGTGGCCACAGAGGGTTCTAAACTCCCTTTTGGTGTCTTCTTACCCCTGTCTCCACCACCTCCTACTTTGCCTTCTCCTTGTGCACGGACGAGGCAAAGGCAACTTCTACAACCTCAGAAGATTCACAGTCAGAGAAGGGCATTTTCAGACTGCCCTGTGTCTGGGACTGCCCTGTGTCTGGGACCAGCCTGTGACTGGTGTGCAGAGCAGATGGGACAGCCCAGCAGCCCTCACAGGCGTGACACAATACCCTCCAGTAATGTCTGGACACCCTCACCCCTGGTGTTGAGTTGACTCTTGGTCTCAGTGGAGATGGAGGTGGAAAACAAATCGATGATGGAGGTGGAAAACAAATCGATGCCTGATTTAGCTGAGAGCATTGTGGGTTCAGTAGAGAAGGGATCCTCTGGTGATGTCTGCAGAGTGGGAGGGGCTGGGGGCAAAGGCTTGCTTGCCACAACTGGGTGCAACCCTTCCCTGAGATTGGCTAAGTTCTGCAGTCATTTTTCTAGCGCAGTGTACAGCAGATTGCTGGTCTTACTTGGCCAGCTCCTTTGGGGGTCTGCTTGGGGAGGAGGAGTGTAACACTTTTGGTGACCTCCAAAATCTCATTCCCAAGGCAGCTTCCTACTCTGTCATTGGCAGCTTCCTACTTTGTCAGTTACTGAGCTGTGATGGCAAGTGGGGCCGAGTACACAACTCCACCTCTCCCTGGAGCCCATGGTGAGGCTAGGTATTACCCATCATCCTTGAAGAGGCATGGCACGAGGAGAAAATATGTACCCCTCTTACATCCTAGAGCAAGGCTTGTCAAACTATGGTCTGCAGAACAAATCCAGCGTCATTCTTTAGGGCCCATGAGCTGAGAATGGTTTTTATATTTGTAAGTAACTGAAAACAAATTTAAAGAAGAATATTTTGTGACAGGTGAAAATGATATAACACTCCCCTTTCAGTTCCCATAATTGGAACACCCCCGTGCTCTTCTGTTTACATTTTGTTTGTGGCTATGTTTGCACTATGACAGCAGAGTGGAGTGGTTACAATAGCTCACAGAACCAAATAATTTTTTGTCTGACGCAAAACAGAAAATAATTACTGAGGCTTCTAGAAAAAATAATGTTTTGCACCTGTCTGGAATTGCCAAAAGGCCAGGAAGTTAGCTATGGAAATTGTGATGCAGTGTGTCCTGCAGCACTCACTGCAGAGGCTGCGGTCTTAATGGAGCTGAGCAAGGCAACTTAAGGGAAACTGTAAGTGCTGAACCCCAGGAGCAGTTGGTCAGGAGTCACCAGTGTCCAGGAGTTAGGTAAGTCGTGCATTCTTGGTTTTCAAATGTTGCTGCTACATCAAACTTATTTTGAAATATAGATTCCACGGCTGTATCACCAGTAGGTTTGAATTCAGTAGGTCAGGGGTGGACGCAGACTTCGGGCTTCCTAATAAGTCTCCCTCATTATTCCAGAATGTGGTCAACCAGTTTGAGACCCTCTTGCTAACTAAGGACCAGGAAGGGCAGGTGCCATCATCACTTGCGGACTCCACTGTGTCCTGGCCTTGTGTGTCCTGCCTCATCAGATGAGTCAGACTCCCTCTGTCTTACCCACAGAGACTTTTTCACCCTGAGAGTCAATCTCTGGCGACTTGAGACCCTAAGCCTTCCCAAGAAGCTCCAAGTAAGCATCCTTTCCTTCTGTGAGGACAGCAGAGTGGCAACCTGATGAGGCTTGGCCCCTTGGTGTGGGATTGGGCCTATCTCTTGACTCTGATCTTTCTCTCTCAGTTCTGCTCACTCTTCATGGCCATCAGCTCTTCCTATTTCCTAGGGGCTACATATAGTGGTGGTGGCTTTTTTTGGCTCAGATGGGCTCAAAGACTTGAGTCAGACAGTGATTGAGATCGCTGTTTCTTACTGTGAGATTCAGGGCCTTTTCCTATCTCTGTGCTGAGCTAGTGGTGAGTGGCTTGGTATGGAGTGTGGTTTCTGTGACCCACATAGGATCTTCCTCTGCTTCTTCCACCCACCATAGTGCCCTAGGACCCGGTGGATGTCTTGTGATCAAGCTGCCATTCCTATGGCACCTCAGTCCCAGAAAATTCACGTGCTCATCTTACCCACAGAGGCTGGGCTGATCGTTTCTCAACCAATGGCTGCAAACATGGGAGGTATGAGGGGCTTGAGCTGTGGATACAGGGAATGGAAGCTTTACCACAGATTGGAGATACCCATTCCTTGCCGTGCACTGACTTCAGAGGCTCTGGATTTAGCCAATTCTTCATGAAATCTTACCCCTGTGAAGTCCTAGTTGTTGCAGCTTCCTTGCATGTATCAGTCAGGATAAACAAGGCAGGTCACAGTAACAAACAGTCCTAAAATCTCAGTAGCTTATACAACAAAGGAGTATTTATCCTGCATGCTGTGTATCTATTATAGGTCACCTGGGGACTCTGCTTTATCCACATTAAAGGGCCCCACTGATGGAGCTTCCCCATCTTGAATATTGCCAATCACAATGATAGAGGAAAAGGTAGCCTGGAGGGACTCACACCACAATTAAATGTTCCATCTGTCATTTTCACTCACAATTAATTGCCTCAAACACAAGGGGCTAAGAAGAGAAGCCCCAGTCATGCTCCTAGAAGAAAGACAGCAGGAATATTACTTAATGATAACCACACATGCCTCTGTCTGCTCCACCACCACATGGGACACTACAGCTTACTTTATAGAGCTATTATAACAACAAATCTAATGATGCTTTAAAGTGTCTAGCATATGGTACATTGATTTTATAATATTAAATCTCCTTCCTTGCACATAGTACTTAGTCCCTTTGAGAGTACTCAGCCCATTCACGAGAAGGGTCTTGTTTCCTGCTGACCTGGCTTGCCTGTCAGAATATAATCCTATTGTCCTTGTTAGGCTTCTGTTCCAATGGATGGTCCCGTCTTCAGCCAAAGCATCATAAAAGGTGGGGGCTGGATTGAAATTTTTGAAGTCCTCTAAGCCCTGTGGTTCAGAAACATTAAAACCTGAGGAGATTATCAGTCCCTCATCCCAGACTCACTGAAGCAGAGTCTGCTTTGAACAAGATCCCAAGACCATTTGTATACTTTTACGGTTGAGAAGCACTGATACTACTGAAAAGTCCCACATGTTAATGGGCGTCATTAAAGTAGCAAAACGGACTGCTTCCTGGACTGCTTCCTAGAGTCCTGAATGGGTAGGTTTGTGTGGGGCCCAGGCTGCCACATGGTGGAGAAATTCATGGGCTGGTGGTCCAGGGATGACTGAAGAATGATGTTCAAACCTACTACCCCGCTCATGCTATCTGCTCACATCCCTCTAGTGACAGGGAGCTCACCACCTTGCCGATAGCTCAGTACATTATGAGGCAGCTGTCACTGATGTCATCTGAGAAAGGCTGAGCCTCACCAACCTGAGGGTACAAAGAGGCTGACTTTAAAGCCGTGGTTCCCAAACTTATTTGGTCTACCGCCCCCTTCCCAGAAAAAATATTACTCAGCCCCCCCTGGAAATTAATTTTTTTTAAAATTTTAATAGCAATTAAACAGAAAGATATATGTATTAATGTCTACCTTTTTCGTAAAATATAGTAAAGAAAGGTGTAAATTAGAAACATTGAAGTTTGAAATTATGAAACTATTTATTGAACTCAGAATAAAAAGGTAATACAAAAAAAGTTAAAACAAATGCACCTGTGGCCATCACAGTGCCCCTGGATCGCTTTGCGCCCACTAGTGGGCGGTAGCGCCCACTTTGGGAATCACTGCTTTAAAGTTTAATGCCTCCATGTTTCCCTGGAGGACCTCAGCATGCCTCCTCCTCAGTCTGCCTGGATTTTCCTGGATGTCCCCTGCATGTCCTACCGATAAATATGCAGATATTGCTCTATTCTCTTCTTTGCAAGAACACTACCTTCAGCAGTTCTTGTTTATTCCAACAATGCTGTGGCCTTATTCCCCTTCCTCTTTCAGTAAAAAAATCCTGAAGATTCCTGTGGGAGGAGTGTCTCTGAAGCATCACCTGTACTTTGCAATCAGCCAGACTCTGAATCCCAGTTTGGCTCAGTTTGGTTGCAGCTGGGTCTCTTGAGAAGTCTGAACTCTTTTGGAAAGTGTCAGAAACGGACTTCACACTGGTTCAAGTAAAAAGATTTCTGAGGTTATCTTATTGGAATACACATTCCCTGGAGGAAAATATTTATGTTTTAAAAAAGTTTCATAGTCAAATAGTTTAGGAAACATGATTAAACAGCTTTCTGTGTCCTGTAGATCTTAAAACCTTGACTATGTAATATGCTTGTCACTCTCGGGAAATTGAGGGCACATGTGTGAGGCAAATGAATCACTCCCTCAAATGTATTTGCCCACAGAAACCATTGTTGGAAAAGTACCTGCCATGACTTGTGGAAGGTGGAATTCACTTAGAGAAACACTGACTTAACTGCTGCGAAGATCCAGCATTTGAAGGAGGTGGAGGAACCTAGTGATTCGGGCAGCTGGGCGCCTTTACACCCAGGCCCTGGGGAGGCCGAGCTGGTGAGCGTCTGGGTGAGGCGGGCTCCTGCACATTGGGGACAGCGCTGTGTCTGTGTGTTGATCTGGGATCATCAGGGGACTTGGTGAGAGAAACAAACTGGTTCTCCATCTAGACAAGCAGAGAGGTTGTTTCATTTTCTTTCTTGGCCAAAAATAGTTGTTTTTCTAATTTACATGGGGGAATAAGTACTTACTGTAACATTTCAAAAAATTAAGAATGCAGTTGTACAGAAGAAAATTTTTTTTCATTTTTATCTTTTGGCTCTAGAAACTGATTTTATTTGGTACTATTGCAAAGGGGAAGGAGGCTTAAAATAGAACTTAGCTGAATTCCAAATACAGTAAAGTTATCTGTTGATTTATGTCCAATGCACAGAGTGAGGGGGCCAATGGATGGAAAGTTACTCAAAGGAAATCCCAAGGGTAGAGGGTTCTTGGTAAAGACAGGCCAAAGATTTATACATCAAAGGTTGGTGATGAGGAACATGATCAGATATCAAGGTAGAGATATTCACTAAACTTGCAGTGATATTCTTGCCACAATTGGGCAAACAGATGGAGGACAGCACCAAAGGATGAGGCTTTGTCAAAAACAGGACTCAGAGGAGCCTATCTAAAGTTTGACTATCAAGGAGAGAGGCGTTTACAATTCAAATTTTAAAGATATCATTTCTCTTTCTGCTTTTATGATTCTTTGTCTTTAACCATTGTTATTTTAATTATTATGTGTCTAAGTATGTCACTATTTGTATTCCTCTTGTTTGGGACTCTCTGTGCTTTATGGACTTGTAAGTCTATTTCTTTCACTAGATAGGGGAAGTTTTCTGTCATTATATCTTCAAATAGGTTATCAATATCTTGATTTATCACTTCTCCTTCTGGCACCCCCATATTGTGAATGTTGGTATGTTTGAAATTGTCCCAAAGGCTACTTATACTATCTTTATAAATTTGGATTATTTTTATTTTTGCTCTTCTGATTTGGTATTTTTTCCTTCCTCAAATGCCAAATCATTCATTGGATCCTCTACTGTACTTTTGAATCCCTGTAAATTATTCTTTATTTCAGTTAGTGTATGCTTAATTTCTGACTGGTCCTTTTTAATGTCTTTGAAATTCTCACTAAGATCCTTGAAAGTCTCACTCAGTCCCTTGAAGCTCTCATTAAAATACTT
This sequence comes from Myotis lucifugus, assembly GCF_000147115.1. Classification (NCBI taxonomy): domain Eukaryota; kingdom Metazoa; phylum Chordata; class Mammalia; order Chiroptera; family Vespertilionidae; genus Myotis; species Myotis lucifugus. The sequence continues at coordinate 1,668,738 of NW_005871318.1, forward strand.
GAGCAACCTTGATCCCCAGTAAGGGGCATGCAGGAGGCAGCTCATCAATGATTCTCTCTCATCATTGATGTTTCTATCTCTCTATCCCTCTCTCTTCCTCTCTGAAATCAATAAAAATATTTTTTAAAAAATACTTGTGCAACCTTATGACTATAATTTTGAATTCTGTATCCAGAAGTTTGCTTGCTTCTATTTCTTTCATTTGTGATGTGTGTTTGTTTGTCTCTGCATTTTGGCTACTTTGCTATTTGTTTCTATGTATGAGGTTGAGTTGCTATGTCTCCTGGAGTTGACAGAGTGGCCTTCTGTAATAGGTGTCGTTTAGGGCCCAATAGCTCAGCCTTTCCAGTCATCTGAGCTGGGCACTCTAGTTGGACACCTGTGTGGGCTGTGTGCGCAGTCTTGTTGCAGTTGAGCCTTGATTGCTGTTAGCATCACTGGGATGAATTGAGCAGGCCAGTTGGGTATGAGGACTTGGCACTCAGGTGGAAGAGCTGCTGTGCTGGAAGCACCCCTATGGAGGAGGACTTGCTTCAGTTGGGCTTTGGTGCTCACTGAGTCTTTCCCTTGAGATTGTCACTTCTGAATATGTAGAGTTGTAATCTGGTATGGTCTGAAGCTTTGAGAAGGGTGTGTATAAAATATGAAGCAAAATTCCAATAGAGACAAAAGAATGGTTTTGCCCTTGTGGTTGGATACATGTAAGTTTAGCATTAAGATGTGAAATGTGCATTTAATTTTGGAAGGTGAAATATACAGGAAACAGGATCCCAATGCCCTTCGGAAGTCATTGGCACTTTACACACACACACACACACACACACACACACACACACACACACACTTGCATGGATAGGAACTGCTGGTCCCCCATCTTGAATAACTGTAATTTCACAGCCTTTACTTGAAAATGAATTGGAAAAAGAAAGCAGAGAAATCTACTCCACAATAGAACAGTGAGTTTTTAAAGTCATCCTAGTTTGTCCCCAAATTATTACCGTATAATAATTAGGTGCAAATATTCATGGTTCATTAATTTGCTTTAAAAGAACTCAAGATTAAAAACTCCAAGATAATATTCTAAACTAAGCCTAGTATACACAATTGACTGAAAATTAAGTAGAAATATAAGTTCAATATATACTGGCTGCCTTTTTAAAGCAAAATGTGTTCAACTAGACATGATCTATATGTTCTTTTTCCCAAACTGAACAATACACATTGAGCATCATTTTGTTTAATTTCTGGTAGATACATCTGTCAGCTTTTTACTCTGTTATTTTTGTGAAGTTATTTTATATCTTTGCAATCAATGGGAAAGCTTCAGTGTCCATCATCTACAAGTCACCTATGCTTTAGCTTTTATACTAGTACTAGAGGCCCGGTGCACAAAAATTTGTGTACTGGGGGGGGGGGGAAGGGGGTCCCTCAACCCAGACTGTGTCTTCTCCCAGTCTGGGACCCCTCGGGAGATAACGACCTGCTGGCTTAGGCCTGCTCCTGAGTGGCAGAGGGCAGGCCCTATCCCTAGGTGCAGCCCCTGGTCAGGCTCAGAGCAGGGCCGATTGGGGAGTTGGGGCGCAGCCGCCTGTCATACACAGAGGAGGGCGGATCGGGAGGTTGTGATGCCACCACTAGTCACGCTCAGGGTAGAGCCGATTGGGGGGTTGGGGCACACTCAAGGCAGGGTAGATGGGGAGGTTGTGGCACCACCCCCTGTCACACACAGAGCAGGGCCGATCAGGAGGTTGAGGAGCTCCCCCCTGTCACTCACAGAGTAGGGCCGATAGGGGAGCTGGGGCACAGCCCCCTGTCACACACAGAGCAGGGCAGATCAGGGGGTTGGAGCACCGCACCCTGTCACACTCAGGGCAGGGCCGATGGGGAGGTTATGGCTCTACCTTGTCACACACAGAGCAGGGCCCGTGGGGGGAGGGGGTTGGGGTGCCGCACCTTGTCACACACAGAGCAGGGCCGATCAGGGGGTTGGGGCGCCACACCCTGTAACTCACAGAGCAGGGCCCATCAGGGGGGTTGGGGCTCCGTACACTGTCATGCACAGAGCAGGGTTGATCAGGGGGTTGGGGAGCTCCCCTCATCACACACAGAGCAGGGCCAATCAGGGGGTTTAGGAGCTCCCCCCTGTCACTCACAGAGTAGGGCCGATAGGAGAGTTGGGGCACCACCCGCTGTCACACACAGAATGAGACGATGATGGGGAGGTTATGGCTCTACCCCATCACACACAGAGCAGTGCCCGTGGGGGGGCGGTTGGGGTGCCACACCCTTTCACACACAGAACCACAGGGTGATCAGGGGGTTGAAGAGCTCCCCCATCAGGCACAGAGCAGGGCTGATCAGGGGGTTGGGGTGCCTTCCCCTGTCACGAACAGAGCAGGGCGGATAGGGAGGTTGTAGCCCTGCCCCCTGTCACAGACAGAGCCGCAGGGCTATCAGGGGGTTTGGGCGCTGCCCCGTCAAACTGATCCCAGTGCTGGGAGGCCTCACGGTTTGGGTGATCCCGGATCTGGGAGGCATATTACCCTTTTACTATATAGGATAGAGGCCTGGTGCACAGGTGGAAGCTGGTTGGTTTGCCCTGAAGGGTGTCCTGGATCAGGGTGGGGGTCCCGCTTGGGTGCCTGGCCAGCCTGAATGAGGGGATGATGGCTGTTTGCAGCTGGTCACACCCCCTTCAGGGTGAGGTCCCCACTGGTGTGCCTGGCCAGTCTGGATGAGGGGCTGAGGGCCGTTTTCAGGCTGGTGGGTGATTGAACCTCCCCACTGCTCCTTTTTTTCTTTTTCTTTTCTATTCTGGGCCAGCTTTAGCTCTGAGGCTTGGCTCCAGCTCTGAGGCCTTGGCTGCTGAAAGCAGGTATCTGGTTTGTTTGGGTTCTATAATCGAAACTCTATTTCAACTCCAGCTCTGAGATCCTGGCTGGTTGAAAGCAGGTTTCTGGGGTATTGTTTAGCTTCTATATTTGTAACAATGTTTCAAACTGAAAGCTCTGAGGCCAGCAGCAGCAGGCGGGGAACGTTAGCTTCCTCTGTCACTGGAGCAAGCAAACCTCCTGTTCGCTTTAGTGCCTGGCTGCCGGGCACCATCTTGGCTGGCAGTTAATTTGCATATCGCCCTGATTAGCCAATGGGAAGGGTAGCAGGGGTATGGCTACTTACCATGTTTCTCTTTTATTAGATTGGATTTAAATTGAGATTTTAGTTACGCAAGTATCATATGAATCAACTTTCCCTGTAAAAAATATTAAAATATTGCAGAGAAAGTTAAATTAGGCTTTGGCCATCCTCAAACCCCACTTTCCGCCCTAGAAATAGCACTGTGATCATCAGTTTGCCATGAATCCTTCCAGACCCCTCTGTATGCCTTACATACACACAAGTATGAAGCCTGGATGCAGAAAATACATTGCAAGTTTAGCCAATCTTAATATTCCTGCAGAAATATGTATTGTTCAACAACTTTCCATTTCATTCAGTTACACTGGAGGCTAATTCACTCTTAATCAACATTATTTTAAAAAGCAAAGTGCAAAAAATGTGCATATTATGTCACTTTTTGTGTAAAAAGAAGAAATATTGATATGTACATTATTTGTCTCTGTTTCAGGAACAATGGAAGGATAAGTCAGAAGCTAATCACATGGTTACTTACAGAGGTGTGGGGAGAAAGGAGGTACGTTTCCCTGAATGTACTTTGTTTGCTAGTTTTGACTTTGGGTTTAGGTAAGTTTTTTACATCCTAAAAATAATTTAATAAGATTTTTTTTTTATTAAACATGGCTCAGTGGTTCATCATTGACCTATGAATCAGAAAGTCAGGGTTCAATTCCAGGTTGGGGCACATGTCTGGGATGTGGGCTCGATACCCAGTACGGGGCATGCAGGAAGAAGGTGATCAATGATTTTCCCTCAATGATTTCTATCTCTCCTTCTCCCTTCCTCTCTGAAAGCAATAAGAATACATTTTTAAAACAAAATTAAAAAGCAGAAACATTTGACACTAACAGTAAGTGAAGTTGGTGACATCATGACACAAAGTAAAAATTACTTCAACTGACATAGACTTATACTGTCTGTTCTTGATGGGTAATGGCCTAAAGATACAAAGAATCATGAATAAACCTTTCGATATGTAATCTGGAGACTTTTCCTTAGTACTTGATGTGTAGTTAACCCTTGAAGCAACATGGGTTTGAACTACACAGGTCCCCTTACACATGGATTTTTTTTCAATAAACATATACAATCCTATAAGTGTATATATATTCTTTTTTAAAAATATATTTTATTGATTTTTTACAGAGAGGAAGGGAGGAATAGAGAGTTACAAACATCAATCAGCTGCCTCCTGCACACTACTCCCTACTGGGGAAGTGCCCACACCCAAGGTACATGCTCTTGACCAGAATCGCACCTGGGACCCTTCAGTCAGCAGGTCGACGCTCTATCCACTGAGTCAAAGAAGTCAGGGCCGTACATATATTCTTTTGTGGTTTTCTCACTAACTCTTTTCTCTAGCTTACTTTATTGTAAGAATACAGTATATAATGTACAAAATGATCTAATCGTCTGTTTATGTTACAAGTAAGGTTTCCAGTCAACAGTAGGTATTCAGAGCTAAGTTTTTGGGGGAATCAATGTTATACTTGGATTCTTCAGTGCTCCTCCATAATGTTCAAGCATCAGCTGTACATCTAACTACTTTTGAAAATTGATCCATAAGAGTCAACCACTTGGAAATATATATATATAAAGTATGTGCACATAATTTTATATGATGAAAGGTAGTCTGCTCCCATTTAAATTTCTTAGTTCTCCCTCTGCAGCGTTAACTGCCATTCTTCCTTGTTGCTCTCTGGATTGCCCTATGCATTTTCATGCACATAGGCCAATCACAAATGGGATACATTTCCAGATACAGCTACAGTTATGTACCTCATAGGATTGTTTTAGCAAAGAAATAAATTGAAAAAATATTCATCCTACAAAGTGAAAGAGAGTTTCTTCGAAAACGACAACAAAACCCAATCGCACATTGACTGGTCCAGGTAGAGGATGTTCTTTTCAGTGAAGACACGAGAGGACCAGGAGGAGGAGGGAGAATCCATAAAGTTAGAATCCGCTGTGAGGAGTTGGGGTGTAATTGTTTTTTTCTTTCCCCCACCCCCTGCAGTGAGCAGTGGAGCCACTGGAGGTGTACACAATGAACCTGCACTGCATGGAGATGTACGTGCAGAGGTGTGAACACATACACTGGTACCTTATGCCCACCAACCTGGAGGAGCTGAGCAGCATCTCGTACAGGTGGCTGGCCCTTGGGCAGGGCTTGATCTGTAGGACATCATGGCAATGGCAAAGTGTAGGCTCCGGGGAACCCAGCTGGAACTACAGCCTCTGCAGCTGGCACCATGCCCACCTGGGATCTTATTCTAGCTCACATTGACCATCATATAGCAATCATAGTAATGATAACAATAGAGGACATTTGCTAAGCACTTACTGTATTCCAGGCTCTATCCTGAACCCTTCACTAAATAATGTCATCTCACTTGTCCTTCACAACAGGCCAGGAGGTAGTATTATCTCTTTCTAGAGGAAATGGAGAGAAAGAGGGGTACCTCACTGCTAAAAGCCCCCAGTGGGGCAGTGGCTGGGTAGGAACTCATCCCCACATCTCTCAGACTCTAGAATCTGTGCTTTATGACATTAAGCCAAGATCTGGGGCTACTTATGACTTTTCATTAAAATTCATAATTTTTTTTATTTCTTAAAACAGGAAAGTAACCCAGGCTTATTAAAAACCTAAATCCACCAAGGAAATCAGAAGATCATAGGCATGAAGAGAAGAAGGTAGTGTTTCCCGGACATTGGTCATGTGGGGCCACCTGATCACAGATAGGAAGCTGGTGAGGACTGTGTTGAGGATGGTGGTCACAGGCCTAAGCCCAGGTAACACTGTCCCCTGTGGTACACAGAAGTGGCTCCATGGGCTTCCTGGGCAAATGGGGAGGCCAGGCTGGTAGGGAAAGCAGCAGGCCCACAACACTGGTGGTGGCTGCAGACAGCAAGAAGGAACGTCAGTGTTTGGTCAGAGGGCTCTGGGCTAACCTTCCATCCCGGGACTCACTCACTCCTCCACCTCCTGTCCACCTGCCCACCCATCCACTCACCCATTCATCCATCCATTCACTTATTTATCAGTTCATCTATCCTTTAAAGAATTTGTTATTAAAGTATAATTGGCATTCAATATTATATTAACTTCAGCTGTACAGCATAGTGATTTGACATTTATAAACAGTACATGGGATCATCATAATAAGTCTAGTTACCATCTATTACCATGCAAAGTTAATAGCATACTCTGCTGGAGGGGCCTGCAAAATCTGCTTGTGCTATGAGATACTGCCCGCCCCCCCCGCCCCCCACGCCCCGCCACACACACACATGGATGACTCTGGTCATTAAGGATTATTCTCTTCCTTCCAGTTGTCAAGAAATTCTCATGGGTATAAGAGTTGCTGCGCTGCCCTGCTAGGACCTCCAAACAAGCTCTCTGAAGCCAATTTACTTTGCACATTCCTGGCACACAATGCTGTTTCATTGTGTTTTCAGATTGAACTTGCCTGTTATTTTTACTTGGATTTCTGTTAGATTTGGTGACTCAGGAGGCGGCGCAAGAAATAGAGAGTCCAATGAATCAGAAAAGAAAGGAAAGGAAAAAGTTTATTTCTGTGTCCCGGGGAGACCCATGTACCCACAAAGACAGGGCATGTGGATTCACACCAACAGGGAGGGGGGCGCTTTTTTTATACTGAGGTTGGGTGAGGGGCGGGGACATGAGCTGAGCTATTCAGTTGAGGAAGTTTCAGCTGCAAGGGGTCAGCAAGGTATTCAGGAAGGAGTCAGTATCTGTGTGGGGTGGTGGAGAAGCCAGTATCTGTGTCTGGCATGCTGATCTGTTAGAAATGCCAGGGGGAGTCCATTATCTCGTCACATGTCTGCATGTATCTGATCCTGGGCTCTCTCCGACCTAACAATTTCTACATGCAGAACATACTGGAATTAACTGCATGTGGGATAAGGGCTTTTGCAGTTATTTTCCATTTTTGCTGCTTCATGGTGAGGATGTGGAAAAAGTTTTGGGTGACTAGAGGAAATAAAAATGGGAGTATCCACATATGATGCAATTATACTTGAAAAGACACTGGAAAACATACGACTGGTTCAAGGGTACCTAGCCAACCAGGCTGGGCATTTCACACAGGAAAGGAAATAAAGCAGCTGCTCACGATTGTCCTGCTAGAGTGGTCTTTTAAGAAACTGGGCAGCGATATCCTGAAGTTTTGGGGACCAGTGGGTAAAACACAGACAACCACTGCAGCAAAAGCCACATCAGAATGATTCTGAACTGTCTTAAATTTTAAATGCGAAGAATCAAAGTATGAGGGGAAATGGCAGAAAACACTATGAAGACTCACCTACTCAAAAGAAGAAAACAGTGGGGTCCACAGCCAGCCAGCCAAGCAGCAGAGTCCCTTGAAGAAACATGAAAAAAAACAACCTTCATCCCAGAAACCAGGATATTTTACTATGGACCTCTTTCATGAAGAAGACCTTTTATCTTTGACAAAAAGAACTGTGCCATGATCCCTTTTAATAAAGACACAGAGTGCTTTAAGTTTGTCTAATGCTCAGTCCATGTTCACATTTTCCCAATTGCCTTAAAATGTCTTTTTTGGTTGGTTTTGTTAGGTTCGTGTTGCAGGAAAAGGGAATTGAGCCGATCAGAAAGGGAAAAAGAGGTTTTAATCCATGTTCTTGCGCGAAACCCAGAAGCCCCAGAGACAGGGCCAGTGAGTTTGCGCCAACAGGGAGGGGCGGCACTTCTTTAATACAGGTTTAGTGAGGGGCCTGAGGCCTGAGTTGAGGAAGTTCCTGCCACAGGGGATTGGCAGGGCATTCAGGAAGGAGTCAGTATCTGTGTGGGGTCGTTGTGGATTCAGGGAGGAGCCCGTATCTGTGTCTGGCATGCTGATCTGTAAGAAATTCCAGGGAGGGTTGATTATCTCATCACACATCTGCATGTATCCAATTCTGGGCTCTCTCCGACCTAACAGGTTTGTTCACATCAGCAAGCAAAGGGATCCCACACCTATAAGGCTTTTTAGTTAAAATCCAGTCTGACCTAAGGGCATTATCTGCCCTGGTTGTGGGATGTGGCAGTGACCTGGGTGTGGGGCATTTAGGACCACTCTCAAGGTAATAGCCCCTCCTTTGTTCTATCATGCACCCAAGAGGCAGCTCCATGCCCTCCAGCCCTCCAAACTGCACACAGCCCTCCAGGGCACCCAGTGGGGTTGATTTTCTCCTTTGAGCCTGAGAAAGACTCAAGGTCACCTCCCAAGTATGGAAACTTGTAGTGCTGCCTATTCCAGCTCAAGTTATTTAAGACTTTACTCACTGCCTTGTGGGGTAGGGCTGGGGGTAAAGTGGTGAAGAGGTCTCTGGCATGGGGGCAGGGGGGCTTGGAGCAGTTCCTCAGCCTTAATCCTACCTACCTGATCTTAGCCTTTAATAACATTAGCTGTTGGAGATTCTAGATCCTAGCAAAGAAAAAGAAACCAATTACCACCAAGCTTCTGTCTCCTGTCCTTTTCCAGCTTCTATAGGGTCAAAGGCAAATGGCTGAAATGTATGCCACCGAGTTTCAGAAAGATGGTACAGGTTATTCAATCCAGGCTTCCAACCAGCAGGAGCCCCTCTTTGCTTTCAAAATAAAGTTATTCAATTTTTTTACTAGAGAGAGGAAGGGAGAGAGAGGAGTGGCGAGAAACATGCATATGAGAGAGAGAGAGAGAGAGAAACACTGATCAGTTGCCTCCCAGCCACGCCCTGATGGGGTATGGAACCCCAGTGTGTGCCCTGACCAGAATGGAACCTGCTTTTGCTGCAAATGAGCCTCACTGGCCAGGCCAGGGCAGGAGCCCTTCTTTGAATGAGAACTAACAACGATACAAGCAAGTGCTCAAGTGACTCAAATCCACATCCTGGGGCTCCAAATCCTACTCCCTCTATGGTTCATGTGGCCTCTGTGTAGCCCTCTTCAGGGAAGACCTTAGGATTCTCATTGTTTGCACACATCCCCTTGCATTTCATCAACACCCTCTCTCTGTTGGGAGTTTTGCCTTCTGTTGCACTTTATTTTCAGTAGGAAGAGTCTTGTTGCCTTAGTACAATTAGATAAAAAGTGTACAGAGCTAATAATAGCTAGTATTTTAGTACTTATCATGTGTTGTGTATTTCGGAGGGCTGCTGTATTTCCCTGCCAGGCTGAGGGGGTCAGGAGGCTAACAGTATGACTGACAGCTGTTCTTATCTGGGCTTCCATCTCCACCCAGAGCCCAACAATATCTAAGATTCATTTAATAATATTTATTGAGTTTTTGGTGAGTGCCAGCCATTTCTTAAAGTGATCCTCTGATCCACAGGTGGGGAACGTCCTGCCTGAGGTCCATATAAGGCCCCCCAAATCATTTGGTCTGGCCCTCCCAAGGCATAGGGGTAATTTAAAGGTTTGACCAAATTGCAGCAGCCTAATTGTCAATAATTTCATTTCATTTTGTATGGCCCTCAAATGATGTTATAAATATCCAAATGGCCCTTGGCAGAAAAAAGGTTCCTCACCCCTGTAATGTAATGTATTTACACTTCAATATAGTCCCGAGAGTAGACCCACAGGGAACACTCCCTAAAAATCCAATTACTTCCCCTTTCCACCACTTAAAAGAAATCACAAATTATCCAATACTTGGGTACATTGATCAAATTACAAAAATGTCGTCAATCTCATGTTTAAAAAATGATTCTTGTGAACACAATTGCTTTCTTCCCATTGGTAATTAGAGTAGCATCTTTCCCTGTTTCTTTGCTCTTTCATTTTCTTTGCCATAAATAAGCTCTTCATAAAATTGTTCATATTTCTATTGCATAATCCATTCATTTTATTATCTGCAAGTATAGATTGTTCATTGCATTCTAAAAACAAATTACTTTCTGACGAAAATGACAGATATTACATGCTTATAGTAAATTCCCTTCATGTTCTATAATATAGCAGAAACATTCTACGTTCTAGCAAGTACTAAAACATTATTGTTGGCCAAAAGGCAGAGCTAGTCTCCTTCCAGCCTCTGGTCCTAGCTTGCCCATCCATCAGTTAGTACATCATCTTGTTTTATGTGTGTTTCTATTTAAAGACATCTTAGTTGTGACTGACTTCTTTCACTTAGCATAACATTTTAAAGTTTTATGTATGCTATATTCTAGTGTATGGGTATACCACATTTTGTTTACCCATTCATCAGTTGATGAGTATTTCGGTTGTTTCCGGTTTGAGGCTCTTATGAATAACGCTGCTATGAACATTGTGTACACTTTTTTTGTGTGAACATGTTTCCATTTCTTTTGGATATGTACCTACAAGTGGAACTTCTGGGCCTTCTGGTGACTCTCGTTTTCCAACGTGGCCCCACTATTTTACATTTCCACCAGCAATGTACGAGGGGTCCAATTCTCATGGATGTTTTTATTTTATTATCTTTTAATCTTTAATTTCTTAATTTCTTTATTGTTTAAGGCATTACAAATGTGTCCTCATCCCCCCAATCCCCGCCCCCCCACTCATGTTCTCATCTCCCTGTTGTCCATGTCCATTGGTTTGGCTTATATGCATGCATACAAGTCCTTTGATTGATCTCTTCCCCTTACCCCCTAGCTCCCCTACTTTCCCTCTGGGGATTGATAGTCTGATCGCTGTCTCTCTGTCTTTGGATCTGTCCCTGTTCATCAGTCTATGTTGTTCTCTATATTCCACAAATGAGTGAGATCATGTGGTATTTATCTTTCTCTGACTGGCTAATTTCACTTAGCATAATGCTCTCCAGTTCCATCCATGCTGTTGCAAATGGCAAGAGTTCCTTCTTTTTTACCGCAGTGTAGTACAGCATTCCATTGTGTAGATATACCAGCGTGTGTGGTTTTTTTTTACTGCATTTCTGTGAAATGTCCCCGGCCCCCCCTCATAGGCATATCCCTAGAGGCCTATCCCTACAGAAAGCAGATTAGTGACTGCCTGGGGCTAGGGCAGGAGGAAAGGGAGGGGGCACTGGGAAAGGGAGGAGACTGTTAATGGTATGGGTTTAAAGTCCTACAATTGGCTCCTCTCTGAGGGGGCGTGGCTAGGCACTGGGGGCCGTGGCTTGACTCTAGGGTTGAGGGACCCAACTTAAAACCCCGCTGAGGCGCCCTGGCCCACGCTGTGGTGGTTGTTACTCCTGGAGGCATGGAGGAGTGCGCTTGCCTCCTTGGCTTGGGCTCTTCGCGGGCATGTCAGTGTCCTCAGGAGTGCCAGCGCCCAGCTGAGAAGGCAAAGGCCAAGGGCAAGCGGTGTCCTCAGAATTGCGCTTGCCTCTGTGGCTTGGGCTCTTCGCGGGCATGTCAGTGTCATCAGGAGTGCCAGGGCCCAGCTGAGAAGGCAGCGCCCCAGGGCAAGCCGGCCCCGGCAGAAAAGCACCTCGAGGCGGACGCGGCAGCGCTGTGCTGTGCGGGGAGTGGAGGAATCGCTAGCCCCAGGCCGCCCCCGCCGCCCCGGCACTGCTCTCTGCAGGACCTGCCGGTGGAGGTGCTGGTGGAGATCTTCGGCTCGCTCCCCGGCACCGATCTGCCCAGCCTGGCCCTGGCCTGCACCAAATTCCACCACATCCTGCACACCGACAGCATCTGGAGACGGCGCTGCCGCGAGGAGTTTGGCCTTCGTGAAAACTTGCAGAACCTGGAGATGATGGGTATGTCTTATCGAGAAGTCTATGCGAAGCTCTTCCACCCATACAGAGGCATTTTGGGATTGTGGCAGCTAGATACTGAGGGCTATAAAACACTGCTGAATGTCGTGGTGGATGGCTTACTCATTACTGGTTGGACATACGGGCCTTGCCTTAACCTCCATGTGGATGGCCCAATGCAATTCAAGCCCTCGTTCAGAATTTGCCTGACGGAGAGGAAATCAGCCACGGTGGAGTGCATGGAAGGCCGCCACAGCAGGCCCCACAGCCGCCACATTCAGATTGGGAAGAACAGGTTCAGCACCCGGTGCAACAAGACTGACCACCTTAAGGATTTACCAACGCGGCTTAGGGAGGACTGGGCGCGGGTGCTGGTGCAGAAGGACAGACTGCAGTATGACTGCTTGACCTACCGCCGCCTCTACCTCCCGCCCAGCCACCCGGACGACCTCATCAGGCCAGGCCTCTTCCAAGGCAAATACCATCGCTTCGGCCTAATGATTGCCATGCTCAGCTTCCATGGGAAGTATGCCAGGGTCACGAAGATCACGGGAAACTTCACCCAGACGTTAGAGATCCACCTCATGCGCCGCATCCAGCTGGGAGATGGCAAGATCTTCCGCAACTTCAACACGCTCTACCGCGTGGTCCTGGAGATTGACGAGCAGGTGATCCGGGAGCAAGAAGACGGGACTGAGGAAAGCGGGGGCTATGGCTGGCAGAGCCCTTCCCAGCCTAGCGTCGGGGAGTCCGGGGCTGCAGCTTCGGAGGAGCAGCCTGTCCCGTTTGTTCTGCCTGTGGGCGTGAGCTCTAGACTCCAGAACTACCCCCGAACCTGCAGGATGTGTTTCTATGGCGTGGACATTGTTACCACATGTGGCTCAGGCTGCCCCTGGCGCTTCCCTGGAGTCTTCATCCTGTTCGATGAGAACCACTTCGGGTTCATCTCTCTGGAGACGAAATACTTCATCCTGTTCGGCAGAGTCCAGAACACCTTCCAGAATGTGGAGGCACCATCCCCGCAGGCCTTCCTGAAGATGCTCAAGAACATTCAGTCCCGACCGGTAGGAGGAGCAGCTTGCATGCACTTTGAAGATTTGACCTTCTGAACAGGTTACCCATCTTTGTTTGTTTTTTTAATCCTCACCCGAGGATATTTTCCCATTGATGTTTAGAGAGAGTGGGGGAGAGAGGGAAAGACAGAAATAATCGATGTGAGAGAAACACATCAGTTGGTTGCCTCCTGCCCAAGCCCGGACTAGGGCCAGGCTGGGTAGGGGTGACCCCCAATTTCATTGTTACAAATTGAACATAATTAAAGCATAGTGATAAATCACAAAAGAAATAAAGACATCTTAGTTAATACATATTGTTTATTTATTAACATTACACTCATGGCCAATAGCAATAGAGCTCATTCCTTAAGGAAGCTTATCTGATACATTATCTCCATAATGCATAGCTAGTGCTTTGGCACTAAGGCTTCGGGCTATTTTAAACAGCAGGGCCACAGGCTCCTGGGATGGCGTCTTCAGAGACAAATGGGGACTGTTCTCATTCCTCACCGGGCTCTGAAGAAAAGAAGGAACATGGGGGAAAGGCAGAATGCAGCTCCTCAGACTCCAGCAGTAGCGGTGAAGATGCCAGCAGCTCCAGCTCATCTTCCTGGGGCGGAGGGGGGTAGATTGGCACCTCTGACTCAGACTCCAACTGAGCTTTGTTCATTCCTAGGTGGCGGGACAGAGAATTTCCCAACAGAAGTCTTTGGCATCTATGTACACTGCAGGGCTCTTCTCCCTGTCCCTGTTTATTGCTTTACTTCTTCCTTCCTTTCCCCTCCTCCTCCTCGATACAGAGTAGGACGGGTTGGCAAGCGGGGAATTGGGACAGAACTCTTAATATCAGGTCCACACACCCGGGAAGAGAGGTTCCTGCTGGGAGAAGAAATATATCTGAGCCTTTATTGGGTCCCCCTACACCAGTGATGGCGAACCTTTTGAGCTCGGCGTGTCAGCATTTCGAAAAACCCTAACTTAACTCTGGTGCCATATCCCATGTAGAAAATTTTTGATATTTGCAACCATAGTAAAACAAAGACTTATAGTTTTGATATTTATTTTATATATTTAAATGCCATTTAACAAAGAAAAATCAACCAAAAAAATGGGTTCGCGTGTCACCTCTGACACACGTCATAGGTTCGCCATCACTGCCCTACACCATCAGTACCACTCCCTCTAGGAGCCCCAAGCAATGAAGGATCATGAAACAAGCAGATGATTGGGTAGCTGTGTGGAGCACACTGCACTGGACTGCGTATTTGTGAAGAAATAAGTTTTGCTTTCCTTATTTTCTGTCTGCCAGAGGTGGTCGGGGCCACCATGAGCCTGTGATTCCTATATTCTCTGTAAGAACTCTACCTCTGGACTCTTATATTATATCTGGTGTGAGAAAGGAGTTGCCATTCTTTATGTGAGAGTGGGCAGCATCATGTAGCAGGCAATATTTATACATGTATATTTAACTCTGACATCTCTATGAGACTTTCTTACTAATTTTAAATAAAATTGTATTTTCTAAGTTTAGCTGTTTCATTTGAATGAGGGCCTCCATGGAATAAATGTTTTATAATTTGGAGCACTGCTTCTCCAAGTAGTGTCTGCATTTGTTCTTGGAAAAACCTAAATTCCTTCCTTTTGCTCCAGGTTTAAGTGAATCTCCTATTTAGCTTTCAGGGTTGATGGATGTATGAGTGGATGTATGAATGAAGAGAAAGAGAGATAGAAATAGATAGATAGATAGATAGATAGAAATATAAAGATACCTGGATAGCCCTGGCTGCTGTCCTCAGTGTTTAGAGCATTGGCCTACACTCCAAAGGGTCTTGAGTTCAATTCCTGATCACGAGCACCTACCTGGGTAGCAGGTTTGATCCCTGCCCCCAGTTGGGGTGTGTTTGGAGGCAACCAACTAATTTGTCTCTCACTTAGGTTTCTCTCTCTCTTACAAGCAATGGAAAAAATATCCTCAGGTGAGGATTAACAAAAAAAATAAGGTATGTGGATAGATACATACATAGATACATAGAAAGATATAGACGTGTAAATATACACTATTCTGTTCTACTGGTCTGTCTGTGAATTACTGTGATTATTTGGTTTGCAGATATATTTGAAAATCTATTTAAGGTGAAATTAAATTAAATCCTTCCCCCCTGTATATTCCTGGCTATTTCCATATTGTGTTCTCATGAATGTAAGAAAAATAAAATAATTGTGTCATTTTTATATGAAAACCATTAAATTTTCAGCATGTAGATAACTAGATATCTTAGTGAATTATTAAGTGTTTTTCTAGATAAAGTTCATTTTACAAAGTAAAGGCAGCATTGACATGTTTTATAACTCTAATCCTTTCTCTTTCTAAAAGTGTTGGTTGGAATATTCCGAACAATGTTAAGTAATAGCAGTGATATGTGCTTGTCTTGCTTCAGACTTTCAAACTCATGTTTAAAGGACTTTCAACTATTGAAATTATGCTGATTAATATTACAGTTAAAATAAACTATATTACCTAGTCAGAAAATGCCTATGGGTTTATATTACTGTTTTCATTGCATAATGTGTATTTTTAACACACAATTTCTATCATCCACTCAGTGTGGACCCAGGAGAAGCGCTGGGTGATGTGTCTGAGCACCTGGAAGGGTGTCCCTTTCCTCTGATCCACTTGCAGGAGCATCTGAACTGCCTGGTGGTGGCCATGCTGCAGAGGCCCCAGCAGAGAGGGGTGGTATAGATGTCAGCCAGCAGGTGGCAGCGGAGCCTGGCTGCAGCCTGGTTTTCATTCTGTATTCCTGCGTGTGTGTGTGTGTGTATTTAGTTCATGACTGTTTCATCACACATGTAGGTTTGTGTGTCACCAGCACAGTCAATATAGTGAACATATGGTGCTAGGAGGGTCCTCGTGCTTCCCACTCACCCCTGCCCTCAACTCCTGGAAACCGCTAATGTATTCCCCATTTCTATCATTTTGTCATTTCAAGAATGTTGTATCAATGGAATCAGACAGTATATAACCTTCAGGGAATGACTCTTTTCACTCAGCATAATTCTCTGACAATCCACCCAAGTTGCTGTGGGTATGAGCAGTGGATTCTTTTTATGGCTGAGTGGTGTTCCATGGTATGGGTGCCCCACAGTGTGCTTATGTCTCTTCCTTTTGATGGAAAGGGGTTTGTTTCCAGGTTTTTTGGCTCTTACAAATAAAGGTGCAATGAACATTCCTGTGGTATTTATGTGAGCATAAATTGTCATTTCTTTGGGATAAATGCTCAAGAGTGTACTTGCTGGGTCCTCTGGTTAGTTTTATAAGAAACTTATGAGTGCTTAGCTTTATAAGAAACTGCCAAACTATTGCAGTCGCTGTACCATTTTATATTCCCACCACAATGTACTGTGACACCTGCATCCTCACCAGGGTTTGGTGTTGTCACTATGCTTATCAACTCAGATTCATGTGTAAATGGCATTTCATTGTGGTTTTAATGTGAATTTCCCAAAGGTTAGTGACATTGAACATCTTTGCACATTTACTTGTAATCTGTGCATCTTCAGTAAAATGTCAGCTACTGTCTCTATTTTCTAATACAGTTTTTTTATAGTTGAGTTTGAGAGTTCTTTATACATATTAATTCTTCGTAGAATTTGTGTTTTGCAAATCTTTTCTCCAGATTGTACCTTGTCCTTCAATCTTCTAAACAGGGCCTTTTGCAGAACAAATTTAGATAATTTGATAAGATTCAATTTCTCATCTTTTCATCTATGGATTGTGTTTTAGCATCAAATCTAAGAATGTTTTGCCCTATGTAATCTGGAGACTTTTCCTCAGTAGTTGATGTGTAGTTAACTGTTGACCAACATGGGTTTGAAGTGTGTAGGTCCAGTTATACATGGATTTTTTTCAATAAGTCCTAGATCCTGAAGATTTTCTCCTATATTTTTCCCTAAAGTGTTTACAGTTTTACTTTCTCCATTCAAATCTGTGATCCATTTGAGATCATTTTTGTATACGATGTGTTATTTAGGTCCAGGTTCGAGGTTCACTTTTTGCCTATGGAAGTCCAGTTGCTCCCGCACCATTTGTTGAAAAGACTCTCCTTCTGCCAGTGAATCGCTTGTGCATCCTTGTCAAAAAACACTGGGGCCTGTGAGGGTGGGTCTACTTCTGGATTCTCTATTCTGTTCCATTGATATATATTACACTGTAATTAGTAAGGTTCTGCTATGACACATTGAAATTTTAAATGTTTTGTAGTTAAATTTATAAAAGAGAATGGAAACAGACACTTACTATGTTTATAGTTATTATTTTGAAATAATTTTAAGTTCACAAGAAGTTGCAAAAACAATAGAGAGGTCCTGTATCTCCATAACCCGACCTTCTCCAGTGGAAGAGTAGGACCAGTGCATTATGAAACCAGGACTAACTAGATTACAGACTTTATTACGCTTTTCACCAGTTTTTGCATCTACTCATGTGAGATCATTTCATCAATGAGACATCAATTTTAATAATGTACAGTATTTAACCCACTATATCCAAATACATAACCATTTCAGCATATATCAATATAAAAATTATTAATGAGATATTTTATATTTTTTTATTTGTACTAAATTTTCCAAAACTGGTGGTATTTTGCACTTCAGTTCTGTGTACTATTCTGCTATTATTTATTAAATATTTGTCTTAAAATTTGAATCACTTATAAACTCACTTATATAAATTACTTCAGAAGTTATTGTATATCCCTGCCATCAGTGGAAAATCAATATGACTTGTCATAAATAAGACAAAACTATACAAATAATAGAATATGGAAACATGATTAACTCCATTCTATCTAAGTGTGGTATTCTCTCTAAGGCCATCTTTCTCTTTGTTAAAACGGGAGATTAGAAAGTGCAAAAAGTGTGCATATCATGTCCCTTTTTGTGTTAAAAGAAGAAATATTAATATATACAGAGGTGGGAGAGAGAAAGATGCTACCTATCCCCGAATGTAACTTTTTGGTAGTTTTGACTCTGGAATGAGGTAATTTTTTTACATACCTAAAAGCAATTTATTTAAAAATAAATATAAAATAAAAACTAACAGTAAGTGAAGTTGGTGACATAGCCACACAGAGAAAAACAATATTTCAAATGACATAATCTTATATGGTCTGTCCTTGATGGGTTGTGGCCAAGGGCACAAAGACCACAAATAATCTTTTGAGATGTAATCAGGAGACTTTTCCTCAGTAGTTGATGTGTAGTTAATCTTTGACCAAATGGGTTTGAAGTGTGTAGGTCCAGTTATACATGGATTTTTTTAATAAATATGTACAGTATTGCAAGTATATTTATTTTATGATTTTCTCAGTAACATTTATCTCCTCTAGCTTACCTTATTTTAAGAATACAGTATATAATGCACAAAATAATTTAATCATCTGTTTATGTTATCACAGAGGCTTCTGGTCAACAATAGGCTACTCCTAGTAAAGCTTCGGGGGAATCAAAATTATACTTGTATTTTTGACCCCTCACCATGTTCTTCAAGGGTCAGTTGTACATATAACTACTTTGGAAAATTGATCCATAATAGTCAGCCACTCAGAAAAATATGCTTTGTTTGCCCACCATGCTCTGGTGGACACCTGCCCAGGAACGCAAAGTGTTTTGGGGAAGCAGAGGCCCCCTCCCTGCATGCCCTGGGGACACCAGTCCAGAACGCAGAGGGTTTGTGGAATGCAGGGCTCCACTCTGCACTTGCAGGGGGCCAGCCCTGCCCAGGTTCTCCAAGGGTCATGGAAAGCAGAGCTGGGCTCTGCGCATGCGCCGCTCTCCTGACAGCTGCCCAGCGACAGCAAAGATTTCAGAAACCAAAGCGCTTCCACCTGCACCTGCTCTGTAGAGAACAGCCCGAGGAGGATCCTGGAAAACTGCCACCTGTGTGTGGACAGCTGGTTCCTGCTCCCCTGACAGATCCCTTCCCCTCTTTAGCGCTGCACAGGCGCTTCCCCTGGGCCTGCAGGGCCTCCAGGGAAGCAGGGGCCTCTGCCTGTCACTGTGCTCATGGCCATCAAGCCCATACCCCCACCGCAGCCGATCAGAACCACAGGAGAGACCTGGAGGACCTGCACTTTTGCTGGCCCTGGGTCCTCCCTGTCCCGTGCGCGTGCCCCTCCTCCAGAATTGTAATGCGCGCTCCTTCCTTGAGCTGCTGTCACATGTTCCAAGTGTTCCCCAGCAACAGGCTTAACTGTTAGCTCTTGGCTTTAGACAGTTTTGCCTGCTGAAGCTGCTCACTGACTCTGTGTTAGAGGCCAGAACTGTCCCAAGCGCCCAATGGGCGGTTTCCTGGCCAGGCTCTGGCGCCGCCCCCTGCCCAGGGAGCCTGGGCCTGCCCTCCCAGTGCCCTTAGCTGTGCCCAGGCCAGCTGTGCAAGTGCCTCCCTGGCTCTGGGGCCCTGATGGCTCTGGGGAAGCGAGGTCTGCCTTTAGGCCCGTGGGGGCTCAGCGGGGCGTCTCTTCCCTGGTACCCAGGCCTGGGCCTCTGCGGAGAATCATCTTCTCTCAGGTGCCAGCAGGCGCCAGCCTCAGGAAACCCCAGGCCTTCGCGATGAGCTCCTGCACCACTAGAAATGCCATCACCAGCTCCTACAGCTCCACCCGAGGTTTCCCTCCGGTGCAGAGCAGGAGGGTGTCCACCTGCGCATGCAGACAGGGCAGTTCTGCTTTCCACAAGCCCACTTGCCCCGCCAGGCGGCCCCCGGGGTCCTTAAAGGCAGGGAGCCAGCAGGGCCCGCAGGCTCCCTCCTCAGCTTCCCTGCTTGCCCAGAGGGAGAGGCAGCAGGGAAAGCACCAAGATGGCACCAGCGGGCAGAAAGGATCCCTGAGGAACCGCTCACCGGCCCGTGACAGTTCCAGGCCCCCCCTACGCAAGGTGGCTCTGATGCCACACAGGCGGGGGGAGCCCCTGAGGCTGCCATCACCTCCTCACCTGAGCTTCCAGGTCACAGCCAAGCACCTGGAGGCAGAGAAGAAAGCCGCGCTCCAGAGCATCCACGCTGCTCTGTGGGGTGAGACTGAGGCCATCTCAGGCTGCTGTGCTCCAGAGCCTGGGTGTCCTTCCCTCCTCCCTGCTGCCAGCACTGCTCCTGTCACCATTGCCAGTCCCCCTCCTTCCCCAGCCTGCCAGTGCCTTCTGCAGGCAGTGCCAGGCCCTCAACCACCACATCCACAGGTTTGGCTCCCCAGCCTGCCTCTGACACAGAGGTCACCCCCATGGACACCACCCCACCTATCTGTGCTCAGGTGTCCAGGGCGCTCCCTGGCTCTAATGGTGGAAATCAGGCAGCTCCAGCCCCAGCCCAGGCCCCAACCTCTGCTCCAGTCCAGCCAGCCTTGGGCAACACCCCCCAAGCCCCTTTTGGGGCCTCAGTATCCACAACTTCCACCTTGAGTACCCATGCCAGCACCAGGCCAGCCTTTGCTTCGACGCCAGGTGTAGGCCCCTCTGGCTCAGCCACTGTCAGCTCTGGGGGGAGTTTGGGCAGGAACACCCGAAAGCGAAAGCGCTCTCACAGGAATGCTGCCATAGTGACCAGCACCAAGGTCCCCAGCACCCCCTCTGGCCCAGCAACTCTCAGCTCTGGGGGGGCTTTGGGCAGGAACACCCGAAAGCGCTATCGCCAGGATGCTGCCATGATGACCCACACCGAGGGCCCCAGCACTAAGAAACCCAGGAAGTCCTGTCCTCAGAGATACACCCAAGCAGGGCCATCTTTCCTCCAGCTCAGGGCCCAGCACCAGTTCCAGCTGGGCTGCCTCTAGTGGGGCGTCCTTCGGCCCCCACCCCAGCAGCACCCCCCTCTGCTGTGGGCACAGCAAGGAACAGCTTTGCTGTTTGGGGCCAGCTGTGACTTGGCCCAAAATTGTTGGGCCATCAAGGGAGTTCTTATTGAAGCACTAAGCCCTTTGTTTGAGCCCCACAGCAGGGCCTTTGGGCTGAGAGGTGTTGGAGACAATCCTGAAACCTGAGAGGGTCATGGCACAAGCTTTGTTCACTGGCCAGTGAATGGAGAAGAGGAATCCCTGTGGCCCTCAGGTGTCCAGGGCGCCACCTGGCTTTACTGGTGGAAATCAGGCAGCTCGAGCCCCAGCCCAGGCCCCAACCTCTGCTCCAGTCCAGCCAGCCTTGGGCAACACCTCCCAAGCCCCAAGACAGCACCCCCTCTGAATAATTAAATGATTATTTAACAATATAATACTCCCTGAGAGTCCAGCACAGGGCAAGAATGGTTGCTCTTCATGTCCGTATCTCCAGGGCTTACACAGTGCCCAGGATAAAGGAGGGCTCAGTATATAGGTTCATAAATGAGGGGTTGCATGAATGAATGAATGGCTCTCATTTACCACCTGGCATGGGCATCTCTAAATTCTCCATCAACAAGGCACTCCCTGGATTATGGAAGGCCTATGGAAACCCATCCCTTTTAGAAGTTGGGACCAGTAAAGAAGTAGAATAGATAGTCACAAAAAGGGAAATCTAATGGGACCAATATGCAAATAGGAAGTTCAGCTTCTCTAGGAAAAAGAAATAGCAACCAAAACCAACTTTTGGTTGCTATTTCCCAAGACAATAGACAAGAGGCTCTTGAGGAAAATTTAGAGATGCCCGTGCCAGGGTGCTTCCCTTCGTTATTCCTGTGATGCTGCCACAAATGTGTGATTCTGGCACCCCTGAGACTCCCAGATGCCTGTGTGAGTGAAACTCTAACTGAGTGGGGTGCTGGGGAGTATGGGCCGGACAGGGCCTGCTGACCATTGTGTCCCTGCAGTGAATGTGGAGGCTGCGTCCTGTATGGATTTGGCTGGCTTCCTGCTCAGAAATAAGATCATGGCTCTTCATGAAGGTGGGCAAGAGCTTCCCCCCTGTTGTGGGTCCACGCCTGAAGGTCCAGGACCTGGAGCAGCTGATGTTGAACACCTGAGTTCAGAGCAGGGGGTACAGGCTGGGGTAATCCCCCAGACAATCCCAGCTCCTCCCTGTGCTCTGTGAGAGCACGTGCCTCCCAGCAATCTCTCTCTGCTCTCCTTCCTGCTTCTCAGACCCACAGCCTCTTTTCCACCCCAGGGCCTTTGCACATCCTACCCCTGGTCTATCCCTCATCTTCCATGTCTGGTTCCTTGTCATATTCAGGTCTTCCCCTCGCCAGTTGTAAATTCCAACCCTCACCCGATTTATCTTTCATATCACCTTGTTTATTCTCTTCACAACTGTTATCACCATCTGTAATTATTCATGTATTTGTTATTTTAATATTTACTGACTGTTGTCTGTCTCCTATTTTTGACTGAACTCCATGAGGACAGGCAACTACATCTGGGTTATTCCCCATTCTGGACCCAGTGTCTGGAAGAGCCGAGCATCAGGTAAATGCCCACAAAGCAAGTGTTGAGTGAGTCAGTGCCTTCTGTGAGCCAAGCCCTCTTCTAAAAGCAGCAAGACCAACATTTCATAGAACCAATATGGGCATCCAGTTACAACTCACCTAGAGGCAACCACTAACGGGGAGAAGTGGCTTCACAAACTCTTCTTGGTGGCTGAGTGTGTGTGTTGGGGGGAGGCTCATGGCCTGAGTGTTTGTATAGAAGAACCTCCGGCCAGCGTCACCCCTAGAGTTCTGACTACACAGCCAAACCCCCAACCCGGAGGCTGGTCAGGAATGGTGAGCGGGTTGCAACTCCAGTTGGTGCAGCTGCTGCCAGGAGGACCATGTTGGGAAGGATTCTGCAGCTGTGATTGGGCTTCTTGGGAAAGAGTGCATGGATTGATTAGCCATGTCTGCACCAGGCAAGGGAAGGGAGAGAGACATGCCTGCCATGGGTTTGCCATCTCTGCCATGGGTGATGATTCCCCTTTCCTGGAGGAAACATGGCCCTTTCCTTGACCTTCTCCCCTGTCTGCCTAGGGCTGCTGGCCAGAACTGCATGATGGGCAGAGCTCTGGATTTGGCCTTCGGTATCTGAATCCTTAGCCACGTGATCTTCACACCCCTCTGCTCAATTTCCAGGTATTGATCATAACTTCTAAAAGGGATGGGTTTTCATAGGCCTTCCATAATCCAGGGAGTGCCTTGTTGATGGAGAATTTAGAGATGCCCATGCCAGGTGGTAAATGAGAGCCATTCATTCATTCATGCAACCCCTCATTTATGAACCTATATACTGAGCCCTCCTTTATGCTGGGCACTGTGTAAGCCCTGGAGATACAGATATGAAGAGGAACCATTCTTGCCCTGTGCTGGACTCTCAGGGAGTATTATATTGTTAAATAATCATTTAATTGCTTAGTACATGTCTCTAAGGTCACAGTGTGGAGGGGAAGTTAGAAATGTGAGCAGGATGTTATACTGCAGAGTCTGAGGGGGCGCAGAGGAGGGGTCTCTCCACCACCTCTGGCTGGTCTGAGAGGCCTTCCTGCAGGAGGGGGTGTCCTTGCTGAGACCTAAAATGTTAAAAGGGGTGAGCCTTGGAATGGGGTGGGAGGAAAACAGGAATGAGCGGCAGCTCAGGGAAAGTCCTGAGATGAGAGATCAGTGGCCACAGGGATCTGCAGATTTCTCGGTGTGACTAGATCATGGGTCAGAAAGGTCAGTGATAAGGGGATGGATGGAGTGGTGATCAGGTGGTCATGAACGCCTTGCCTGTCATGTTAAGCTTGCTTCTCAAAGTTAGTCAGGAACCAAGATTCTTCTTGGACAGTAGATCTTTCCAACTGAGATAGATACATAGATCAATAGATAGATACATAGATAGATAGATAGATAGATAGATAGATAGATAGATAGATAAGGAGAGAGAGGGTGATAGAATAATATTGGTATGAAATCAGATTCTGGCTTACCCATGAACAATATATAAAATTGTGCTTTAACACATCTTCCTGCTCACTGGCATTACTGTTTGTTTTCTGTTTTAACTCTTATGCATGCTGAACTTCCTATTTGCATATTGGTCCCATTAGATTTCCCTTTTTGTGACTATCTATTCTACTTCTTTACTGGTCTCAAAGGCAAAACCGGATCCAGGTCTCCAAGAGAATGTGGCTCCCATTCAGTCTGTCTGGTTCTAAATCCTAAAACTTCCACCTGCTAAATTAGGCACCTTACAGTGGTGGGGTTCTTGTCCCAGACTCAAGGAGGGTTCAGGAATCTGGAGAAGGCTGTGCATAAATTTTAAATAAGAGTCCAGAGATGAAATATAATTTTGAAAGGCATTTGTGGTCAGAGGAGCTTAGCTAAAGGAGCTAAGATCCAAGATCTAAACTCTCAGGTCTGCTTGTCCCAGGACCCCATGCTTTTTATTAACACAGTTTGTCCTGAGGCCAGGCAGAGATATACACTTCAAAGGGTCAGGGTTTCAGTACAGAGGCCATTGTTAGAATGGGGGAATTAGCCTAGGGCTGTTCAGGTGTTTGGCCAGTAGGAGGCAATAACATGTAGATTAAGATGCCTTTTAGCTGTCTGGCAGCCAAGCAATAATCCCTTTTCAGGTTTGGGGAAATGCCCTCAGTCATTCCCACATGCAGCCCTGCTGTCATGCAGGAATTGGTCTCGCATTACATCTGTTGTCTCCTTTCAGCAATTCTCTGAGATATATTATTATCCTCTGTTTACAGATGGGGCAGCTGAGGCTTACAGAGGTATCCAGGTGACAAGAGGGTCTTGAAACCAGTCTGTCTGCTTTTAAGCACCAGGCCATTGGGGACTTTGTGCCCTCTGCTGGTCACCATCCCAACTTGCAGGTGTTTCCTCTTGCTAAGGAAGCTCTCCTGTTGGATCCTGGGGATGGCCTCAGGCTTGTGTCTTTGTAAAGTAAGTGGTCTGGTGCTATCTGAAATTCTTTTGCTCTTGGCACATGGGGCACCTTTTCTCTCACATCACTCCATTCTCCACCATCCAAAAGCACCTGTTCCCTGAATCTTGCACCCAGGTCTTGTGTGGGCCTCTCCTTGGCATGACCCTGGGCATCCTGCTGGCTGGAGGGGAGTGTCAGTGAAATGGGTGGCCCATCTGGTGGTTACTGGGAGGGTGGACTTTCCAGGGCTAAGGATTGCCAGTCCCCATCTGCTCTGCAGTGAGCCCTGTGCACAGAAATACACCACGATGGAGAAAGAGGATCACTTCTGGACTGATCTCTGCTGATGAGCTCATCCAGAGGCACAGCACCTCAAGTTTGCACCTGCCCAGGACTCACTCCCCAAGGATTCAGCCCTCTGTGTGCCGGGGGTGGGCAGCGGGAGCTGTGGGGGAGTTTGACTTTGTTCCTGCCATGAAGTTGGGGAATGGAATGGAGTGGGGCCTTGAAGGTGACACCAGGGACCATCCTCTACCTGTCCTCACACTGTCAGTTCCAGAAGAGGCATTGCAGTGGCAGCATGGGTGTCCACCCATCCCTCTCTGCCCACCACTATGTGGAGTCCCTGCACATGAAATTCTGAGATACCCTGCTGTGTGGTAAGTAAGACATTTTCGTTCAGCTCATAAGAGTTCATCTTTGGCCCAGATCTTTCATTGGGGGTCTGGCTCCATCTCATAGAGAAGTGGACTTTGAATCCATGTTGCTCAATCCATACATCCATCCATCCATCCATCCATCCACCCACCTACTCACTATTCATTCATCTGCCATATTTCCACATTCAATTCATTCATCTATATGCCAGTATTTCCTTCCATCCACTCCTTCATCCACATGTCCATGTTTCCTTCCATGGAAATCATCTGTCAATATCTGCAGTCAGCCAGCCAGTTACTTCTCTTCCTGTTTCTATATCCACCTGTTCCTGCATTTCCCACCATTCCTTCATCCACATTTCTGTATTTATATCCATTCATCCATCCTTCCATCCATCTCTCCTTTTATTGTCCAGTACATCTCTCCACATACCTATTAAGCCAGCCGTCTATCCTTTCATTAAAGCCCGAGGCCCCTGGTGTTCGTTGAACTTAAGCCCAGGATTGTGTGAGATGGAAATTTTGATGATCAAGTTTTGGGAGAGACTTTGACCAAATGATTTCCAAGCAGCCTCCCCCTTCCCAGCTCAAATCATGAGGGACTCCATGTGTCAGCTCCACCTTTTTCTTTGTGAACAAACATGGGCACCTAAATATTTACTTCCAATGGAATCTGCATTTTCAAGGTCACTGTCAATGCTGGGACATTCACAGCCCTGGGTTCTGAACGCCGATCTCTCCTTGTTACCTGTTACTTGCACTTGGGGCTCAGAGAAGAGAAAGAGCCAGGGGTAGCAATGTGGGTGTTTGCATGTGAAAAAGAGGTGCCCAGACTTTCCTTCATCTCCTTGGGTGAATGAAGTGAAGGAGTATGGTCCTTCCAGGAAGCGGTTCAGGACCTCTTCTCTCTTTTCCCAACACTCCCTCTCGCACAACCAGGAGAGTAACTTGCCTTCTGGGTTTCCTAATGTTTGAAAGAACATAATCACCAAAGAGGTGGCTATTTGGGTTCTGGAGTCAGGCTCAAATCTCAGCCCTGTCATGTGGAGCAGCTGCAACCCTCATACACTGCTGATGGGAAACTGCTTTCTTATTGCATACCACTGATATATAACACAGCAGTTCTACCCTACAATGCTGTTAAAAAATATAAAACAAAAACCAGAAAACATTGCTCTTGCTCCTTAATCTGTGTTGAGTGACTTTGGGAAATGAAGTTGAGCTTCATGTTGTTCATCTCTTAAGTGGGATGTGGCAGTGGAACCTTTGAAAAGGCACGTGGGAGGAGTCAGTGGGAACATGCCTGCAAAGCCCTTGGCAGGAAGCCTGGCACCTGGAAAAGCCTGTCTGACATGGGGACTATTGGTGTTGATTTACACAGATCCAAAGGGACTGTGACTGCAGCGCTCTTTCTTGCTGGTGCTTGTGGTAGTTATTAAGTTGCTTTGTTTACAAGCTTCCCAGGGCCTAGCATTCATCACTCCCTCTGAACATGAACATTGCCTGAGCATCTTGCAAAAGTGAAAAAACCCAGTCCCTCTCCTGGCATCAGCACCCCTTGGAGGAGCAGAAGAGAAAACAGGCAATTGCAATCCTGTGTGATGGGCACGGGGTTGGATCAAAGGGGACGGCTTGGCCACGACTCGGCATGGGAAGGTCTCAGCAGAGGCTATGGCTCTAGAAATGTTTGTGGACTTGATTGTCCTCCAAGGACATTCACTCCGTGGACTCTGATGAGATCAGTACAGGAGACCTTGAGAGAGCTTATGTTCCAACTTACTCATTTCCCAGCTGGAGAAACTGAGGCTCAGAGAGGAGGAGGGACTGGTTCAGTGTACATGTCAGAAGTAGGATTTGAACCCTTTCTTACTTCGAAGACTGTGTTAGTTTGAGGCTTCCAGGAAGCAGATAAGAAGCCAGGATTAGATGTGCAGGAGGAAGGTGAGGACCAGGAGGAGGCAGTGAGAGCCCCGAGACCAGCGAGGCTGGGCAGGAGGGTCTCAGACAGTGCAGGTCTAAGAGTGTGTGTCCAGATCAATTGCAAGTCCACAGGCTAAAGGTGACCATTCCAGGAGTCCCCTGTTCAGCAGGAAGAGGGTGGCAGTATCACCCCTGTGTGCTCAGTCCTGGCACAAACATGGTGGTGCATACAGCGGGGTGGCCTCAGAGGCTGTGGTTCAACTCTTCTCCCCACAGCTAGGCCCCATGAAGGAGTCCTGATCAGTGCATTCCTGTGGTGCCACCAAGCCCCAGTTCCTGTTTCCTCACATCTTCATTGTGGTCTGAGGGCAAAAGCAATCTATTTAAGAGAGCTGTAGCCTTTGAGCTGAACATGGCAAGTCTTAAATAAATAATTACAGGGACCATTAACCAGGTAGTTTTTAAATGTGTCAGTTTGTGTTCAGCCTTTGAAATATGTGATTCCATTTCATCTTCTCAGCAACACTACGCAGTGGGTATTATTATCATCCCCAATTTCTGAGGAGGAAACAGGGGCTCATAGAAGCCTTCAAGTCTCACTGCTGGGACTTGTAAAGTCAAGGCCCTTGAGTGCTTATTCAAACTCCTGTCCCTGGATACATGGTCCCCTGAAATTTGAGTCAGAGTTAGTTAAGACTCAGATAGCAGTGACAGAAAACCAAACTCAAGCTGAGTTAAGCATTTGTGCACATGAACTGGAAACATGCTGGGGCAGTGTTTTCAGGCAGGGCTGGATCACATGAGGAAGATCTGAACACTTGCTATCATCGCCTGGCTCTGCTTCCGTGACTGTTGACTCTGTTCTAGGGCAGGCATTTTTTTGCCATACCCTCCTCTTTTCCAGACTTCTAGTGTCCTTACCATTACTCTCCTAAGCTTCTTTCCCAGTATTTCCAACATAAATGCAATAATGGAATTCTATTGGTTTATAGGGCCATCCCTGCCCTATAGGACAATCCCTGAACCAGTCTCTGGGGCTGGAACCATGGAAGGTGCTTATTTGCCAGGCCTGAATCAGGTGGCCATTCCTGGAATACTGGGGCACAGGTTGGTGTGGTCAGCCTCAGACACATGGCGTGGGGGCTACAAGAGATAATAACATTGGGTGCTGGTACCAAAGAATAGGAGATAGAGTCCGGAAAGACTGTGGTGCAAATGTTGAAGTAGGTGGGGCTTGTTGAGAAGGTTGTAGGAGCCCATGGGTGTGTGCTCCTCTGGCCTGCTGGATCCCTTCCCACAATGAGGTGGGCAGACATCCTGCAGGTCTAGCCTTCCCTCCCTTCCTGCATCTACTGTCACTATGCCATGTCCATCGACCTACATGAGATTGTTCACCTGCACTGCCACGAGCAATGTAAGGATTGTGGGGGTAGAACTGGGCTGGGGTGTTCCTCTTTGATCCCCTTCCTGTCTCCACACCCTTATTACCTGTGCAAACTCATACAAGTGACTTCATCTCTCTGAGCCTAGGTTTTGCCATCTGCACAATGGGGACCAATACAGCACCTATTCATCAGGTTATTGTGAGGATCAAATGACTTATGTTAATGGCTAACTAAGGACCAGGAAGCACAGGTGCCATAATCACTTGGGGACTCCACTGTGCATGGTTCTAAATATTTACTTATTTTTAAGTTTAATTATAGATAGATAGAGAGGAATGGGTGGTGGGGAAAGAAAGAGAGAAAGAAAAAGAGGGAGGAAGAAAGAGAGAGAGAAGCATTCATTGACTTTACTTCTTGTCAGCCTCCTGTGAGGACAGCAGAATGGCAACGTGGCGACGCTTGGCCCCTTGGTCTGGGATTGGGCCTGTCTCTTGGCTCTGATCTTTCTCTCTCAGTTCTGTTCTCTCTTCATGGTCATCAGCTCTTCCTATTTCCTAGGGGCTCCATTTAGTGGTGGTGGCTTTTATTGGCTCAGATGGGCTCAAGGATTTGAGTCTGACAGTGATTGGGATCGCTGTTTCCTACTGTGAGATTCAGGGCCTTTTCCTATATCTATGCTGAGCTAATGTTGAGTGGCTTGGAATGGAGTGTGGTTTCTGTGACCCACATACGATCTTCCTCTGCCTCTTCTACCCACCACAGTGCCCTAGGACCCACGGATGTCTTTGTGATCCAGCTGCCATCCCTATGGCACCTCAGTCCCAGCAAATACACTTGCTCATCTTGTCCACAGAGAGGCTCCGCTGATGGTGTCTCAACCAATGGCTGCAAACATGGGAGGTATGAGGTGCTTGAGCTGTGGATACAGGGAATGGAAGATTTACCACAGATTTGGAGATACCCATCCCTTGCCTTGCACTGACTTCAGAGGCTCTGGAATTACCCAAGTCTACATGAAATCTTACCCTGTGAAGTCCTAGTTGTTGCAGCTTCCTTGCATGAATCATTTACGATAAACAAGGCAGGTCACAGTAACAAATAGTCCTAAAATCTCAGTAGCATATACAACAAAGGAGTATTTATCATGCATGCTGTGTGTCTATTTAGGGTCACTTGAGGACTCTGCTTTCTCCACATTAAAGGGCCCCACAGATGGAGCCGCCCCATCTTGAATATTGTCAATCACAGTGATAGAGGAAAAGGTAGCCTGGTGGGACTCACACCAACAATTAATTGTTCCTCCTGTCATTTCCACTCACAATTCATTGCCCCAAGCACAAGGTGCCAGAAGTGCAAACCCCCCCTCCCCAGCCCCACATGCTCCTAGAAGGAAGATAGCAGGAATATTACTTAATGATAACCACACATCCCTCTGTTTGCTCCTCCACCACATGGGACACTAATGCATATTTATAGAGCTATTATAACAACAAATCTAATGATGCTTTAAAGTGTCTAGCATATGGTACCTTTATTTTATAATATTTAAACTCTTTCCTTGCACATAGGCCTTGGTCCCTTTGAGAGTACTCAGCCCATTCATGAGAAGGGTCTTGTTTCCTGCTGATCTGGCCTGCCTGTCAGAATATAATCCTATTTTCCTTGTTAGGCTTCTGTTCCAATGGATGGTCCCGTCTTCAGCCAAAGCATCATAATATGGGGGCTGGATTGAAATTTTTGAAGTCCTCTAAGCCCTGTGGTTCAGAAACATTAAAACCCGAGGAAATTATCAGTCCCTCATCCCAGACCCACTGAAGCAGAGTCTGCATTGAACAAGATCCCAAGACCATGTGTATACTTTTAAGGCTGAGAAGCACTGATACAACTGACAAGTCCCACATGTTAATGGGCGTCATTAAAGTAGCAAAACCAACTGCTTCCTGTACTGCTTCCTAGGTAGGTTTGTGTGGGGCCCAGGCTGCCACATGGTGGAGAAATTCATGGGCTGGTGGTCCTGGGACGATGGAAGAATGATGTTCAAACCTACTACCCCGCTCATGCTATCTGCTCACATCCCTCTAGTGACAGGGAGCTCACCACCTTGCAGATAGCTCAATACATTATGAGGCAGCTGTCACTGATGTCATCTGAGCAAGCCTGAGCCTCACTAACCTGAGGGTATGAAGAGGCTGACTTTAAAGTTTAATGCCTCCATGTTTACCTGGAGTACCTCAGCCATGCCTCCTCCTCAGTTTCCCTGCATTTCCTGGATGTCCCCTTATGTCCTGCTGATGAATATGCAGATATTGCCCTATTTTCTTCTTTGCAAGAACACTTCCTTCAGCAATTTTTGTTTATTCCAACAATGCTGTGGCCTTATTCCCCTTCCTCTTTCAGCAAAAAAGCCCAGAAGATTCCCGTGGAGGGATTGTCTCTGAGGCATCACCTGTACTTTGAAATCAGCCAGACTCTGAACCCCACTTTGGCCCAGTTTGGTTGCAGCTGGGTTTCTTGAGAAGTCTGAACTCTTTTGGAAAGTTTCTGAAACGAATTTCACAATGGCTCAAGTAAAAAGATTTCTGAGGTTTTCTTATTGGAATACGCATTCCCTGGAAGGAAAATGTTTATGTTTTAAAAAAGTTTCATAGTCAAATAACTTGGGAAACACAATTAAACAGCTTTCTGTGTCCTGTAGATCTTAAAACCTTGACTATGTAATATGTTTGTCACTCTCAGGAAATTGAGGGCACATGTGTGAGGCAAATGAATCACTCCCTCAAATGTA
The DNA here is from genome assembly GCF_000147115.1 of Myotis lucifugus. Lineage (NCBI taxonomy): Eukaryota > Metazoa > Chordata > Mammalia > Chiroptera > Vespertilionidae > Myotis > Myotis lucifugus. The sequence continues at coordinate 1,700,258 of NW_005871318.1, forward strand.
TTTGCCCACAGAAACCATTGTTGTAAAAGCACCTGCCATGACTTGTGGAAGGTGGAATTCACTTAGAGAAACACTGATTTAACTGCTGCGGAGGAACCTAGTGATTCGGGCAGCTGGGCGCCTTTACACCCAGGCCCTGGGGAGGCCGAACTGGTGAGCGTCTGGGTGAGGCGGGCTCCTGCACATTGGGGACAACGCTGTGTCTGTGTGTTGATCTGGGATCATCAGGGGACTTGGTGAGAGAAACAAACTGGTTCTCCATCTGGACAAGCAGAGAGCTTGTTTCTTTTTTTTATTTTTTGGTCAAAAGATAATTGTTTATCTAATTTGCATGAGGGAATAAGTACTTACTGTAACATTTCAAAAAATGAAGAATGCAGGTGTAAAGAATAAAAATCTTATTCTATTTTTATTTTTAGCATTTTGCTCTTTAAAGTGATGTTATTCAGTACTATTACAAAGGGGAAGAAGGCTTAAAACAGAACTTAGCTGAATTCCAAACACAGTAAAGATAGCTGTTGATTTATGTCCAGTGCACAGAGTGAGGGGGTCAATGGATGGAAAGTTACTCAAAGGAAATCCCAAGGGTAGAGGGTTCTTGTTAAAGACAGGCCAAAGTTTATACATCAAAGGTTGGTGATGAGGAACGTGATCAGATATCAAGGTAGAGATTTTCACTAAACTTGCAGTGAGATTCTTGCCACAATTGGGCAAACAGATGGAGGACAGCACCAATGGATGAGGCCTTGCCAAAGCATGACTCAGAGGAGCCTGTCTAAAGTTTGACTCTCAAGGACAGAGGATTTTACAATTCAAATTTTAAAGATATCATTTCTCTTTCTGCTTCTATGATTCTCTCTTTGTCTTTAACCATTGGCATTTTAATTATGAGTGTTAGTGTGGGCCTATTTGGGTTCCTCTTGTTTGGGACTCTCAGTGCTTCATGGACTTGTAAGTTTATTTCTATCACCAGATAGGGGACTTTTTCTGTTATTATTTCTTCAAATAGGTTATCAATATCTTGATCTCTCACTTCTCCTTCTGGGGCCCCCATAATGCAAATGTTCACTGTTCATTAGTTTGCTTTAAAACAACTTTCTTAGAGTTTACTCAAGATTAAAAACTCCAAGATAATATTCTCAAATAAACTTAGTATACATAATTGGCTGAAAATTAAGTAAAAAATAAGTTCCATATATACTGGCTCCCTTTTGAAAACAATATGTTTTCATCTAGACATGATCTACATGTTTTTTTCCAAGTGAAAAATACACATTGAGCATAATTTGGTTTAGGTTTTGGTAGATGCATCTCTCAGCCTTTTTACTCTGTTATTTTTAGGAAGTTATTTTATATCTTTGCCATCAATGAGAAATCTTCAGCTAATACCATACTAAATAAGAGGAACCTTAAGTAAGAGGAAACTATAAAAGTAACTAACATATGAAAACATGATATAATTCTATTCTATCCAGGTGTAGTATTCTGTCTAAGGTCTACTGTCTTTGTTAAAATAGGCGATTATAAATTGGTAAGGAGACATTAAAGACATAGCACCACCGGATTGGTACCCTGCTAACGAGAGAATTTGAAGGAGAGTTGAAAGTGGGAACTTTCTCACACTGCGGATCCATATGATGTTCCTGTGCCAGTAAACTGTCTAAACCATTTTGGTACCAGCCTGAGGTCCCTCCATGCTTCACTCCATGCTGGTGGGTTCCTGTGCAGACAGTAACTGAGAAGTCCACTCTGCTGGGCCTTGTTCCAGAACTGGAGACCCAAAGCTGCACTAGGGGAAGTCCTACCAGGTGAGTGGGGTTGTGAAAAGTCAGGTGGAGACAGACCTGGGGGCTGTGAGGTCACAGAGGAGGCACCTATGCTAGGCAGAAGGCTACCCAAATTCTTTGAAGTAGTTGTTTCCAGGCAAGGAGGGTGAGGAAGGACCTCTAGAAAGAGGGGTCAGCAAATGAAAGGCACTAGAGGGGGCTCTTCCATGAAACGGGGTCTGTGAGTCCATGTGTGTTTAGTGGGGAGAAGTAGAAGGATGAGGGGAGACAAATAAGGGACAAGGGAAGTGGGGGCAGCAGCGAGAGGTGGGGCTGGAGAGGAAACAAGGATGAAGGCTGCTGATGGTAGATGGTAGGAGGGGCCAGGCCGGGACAAGCAGGCCCTGGAAGGAGGCTGCTGGGGCCCTCCAGGTACAGGGTCATGGAAACCTAGCTGAGGATGGTGGTGCAAATGGGGAGGTGGGTTTGGATGAGTCTTCAGGAGGATGGTGAGAGGGAGCCACTCAGGAGAGATGAGAACCTTTTTCCTAAAGACTTGAAGAGGTAAATGATGTCTCCCCCCTGCCCCCACTCACAACTCTGGCACAGGACAGTCTCCTTGCCTGTCTCTTCCCCTTCCTTCCCCTTCACATGCTTCTATCAGCTTATCTGCTCCATCTGTGCCCAGAGGTCTTTCAGATTCAGAAAAAACTCAAACTCCCCTCCCCTATGGTGAAATCCCGCAGGGAAAATGGTTGAAATCTGTGGCCCTTCCCCCAGGTCACTGCTGTAAGTAATGGAAGCGGTCAGTTTCCTTCATCTTTACATCCTCCACGCAGCCCCATGCTGGGCTTGTGGAGGCCCTCAGTAATTACAATGGGTGAATGGATGGAGGGACCAATGAAACATCTTACTCATCTTATACTCCATATGCCTGGCTTGATGCCTAGCACATAGTAGGTGCTTATCAAATTAAACGAATACCTGAATGAATGAATGAATGAATGAGAAAGGAGAGAAGGAAGGTAATAAAGAAAGAAACATCTGTCTTCTCACTTCAATATCCCAAGGCTTTGTACACTGCCTGGAATAGAATAGTCGATCAACAATATTTGAATTTGTGCTGTAGGGAGGGAAGGAAGGAAGGAAGGAAGGAAGGAAGGAAGGAAGGAAGGAAGGAAGGAAGGAAGGAAAAAGGAAGGAAAGAAGGGAACAGGGAATGATGAAGGGAAGGATTGAGGATGAAGGGAAGGATTGAGGAGGCAAAGTAGGAAGAAGAGAGGCAGGGAAGGAAGGATTGATTGAAAGAAAAAAGTAGCCTGTTTCAGGGCCTAGCCAGTGCCAAGTTCATGTATGCTGAATAGAAAAGAGCTGTTGAGGGCTCAGTGTCCCAGATGGACCTCTTTTCTGTCTGCCTGATGCTTCCCATGGATCCCAGCATTGTGGGTGACCTTGCATCTTCCCTCCCAGGTCGATGAGCAGATCCATGCCTGCTATGCACAGACTGTGGCCTAACGCAGTCCCACACAGCTGCCCTAGCTCATTGCTCATCAGGGGCCGCCTGGATGGTCACCTGCACTGCATGATGCACTGGGAGTCCACCACCAGCCACCAGGTGATTAGAAGATTATCCCAGGGATTTGGGTTCCCTCCATCAGGCTGTGGTAGGAATGGTGAGGACTAGGGGTCTGGGGCATTGGACAGTGTCCCACCCTTAGGTTTAGGGTAGAAAGTGACTCTGGAATCTGACAGACCTGCATTTGAACTCCAGACCCACCATTTCCTAGGTCTGTGGCCACAGGCAAGCTCTCATACTTGTGGGCCTCAGTTTCCTCATCTACCATATGGGAGTAATGGTTTAGAGGAGAGGTTTGTGTGCAACTTAAACAAGAGTGTGTATAAAGCACCTAGCACAGTGCTAGACTTTCATTTATTCAGCAAATGCTTATGAAGGGCCCATCCTATGTCAGGTGCTGTCCGGAGTGTCCTGGAAGGCCAGGAATACTTCAGTGACCCACTCAGACATCTCTGTTCTCACAGAGCATTCAGTTTAGGGGCCCAAAGCAGGAGTTGATTCTCTTCCCAAGTGATATGTCAGCCATCAATGGCCACACTAATCCTGCATAACAAGCCACTCCCAAAGGGCAGTGACTTCCAACTTCATTCTTTTCCTTCTTCTCCTGAGTCTATGGGTCAGAGGGGAGCTCTGCTCTAAAGGTCAGCTAAAAAATCTATTGACCTTCATGGGGCTCTCTCACATGCCTGGGGTGACTTTGCTCAACTCCATGTCTCATCCTCCAGCAGGCTAACCTGTGTGTGTTCTCATAGTGAAGTCAGATCCTAAAGAGAGACATACATAAGCTCTTTTAAAGTCTTCGCCCTGGGCACTTTGCTAACATTCTATTGGCCAAGGGAGGTCACATGACCAAGCCTAGCATCAGCGTAGGCAGGAACTACTACAAGTTACAGGGCAAAAGGCTCATATGCAGAGAAGGGAGTAAAAAATCAGGCCATTCATACAGTCAGTTAGTCTGAATCTAACAAAGATGTCAGCTAGAATCTCAAGTACAGAACAGTTAAATATGGGGGTTTCTGCTTATAGGGGTGGGAGTTGAGGCCCAGAAGCTGGGATGGTCTCTGAAGAGGCTCCAGGGAACAGAAAATGAGACTCCTACCCTTTCATTTGACAGATAGGAACCAGAGGCCTTGAGAGGGATCTTGCCAATTTCAGGAACAGAGTTAAAACCGGGCTTCCTGACTCCAAACACAACTGCCCTCCTGAGTTCAGTGCAGGACCCTGAGCCAGGATGATGCAGCTCCCCCGGACTCCCTCCTGCCTCTTTGTCTCTCAGTCCTCCCAAAGCTGCCTTCTGGCCTCCAGAACATCCTCCTGCAGAGGGACTCCAGCAGCAGCTCACAGGTGACCTGCCTGAGGCCCTTGCCCCTCCTTGCTACCTGGAGTAACAGTGAACTTGGATGTCCATCATCTACAGGTCACCTATGGTTTAGCTTTTATACTAGTATTAAAATTGAGATTTTAGTTGCACAAGTATCATATGAATTAACAATTAACTTTTCCTGTAAAACAATAGTAAAATGTTACAGAGAAAGTTAAATTAGGCTTTGGCCATCCTTAATCCCCACTTTGCTCCCTGGAAGTAGCACTGCCATCATCAGTTTGCCGTGTATCCTTCCAGACCCCTCTGTATGCCTCACATGCACAGAAGTATGAAGACAGGATGCAGAAAATACATTGTAAGGTTAGAAAATCTAAAAATTCCTGCAGAAATATGTATTGTTCAACAACTTTCCATTACATTCAGTTAAACGGGAGGCTAATTCGGTCTTAACATTTTTTTTAAAAAAAGCAAAGTGCAAAGAATGTGCATATTATGTCATCTTTTATGTAAAAAGAAGAAATATTAATATGTACATTATTTGTCTCTGTTTCAGGAGCAATGGAAGGATAAGTCAGAAGCTAATCACCTGGTTACTTACAGAGGTGCGGGAGGGAAAGGAGGTACGTTTCCCTGAATGTACTTTGTTTGCTAGTTTTGATTTTGGGTTTAGGTAAGTCTTTTACATCCTATAAAATAATTTAATAAGAAATTTTTTTTATTAAACATGGCTCAGTGGTTCAGCATTGACCTATGAATCAGAAAGTCAGGGTTCAATTCCAGGTTGGGGCACATGTCTGGGTTGTGGGCTCGATAGCCAGTATGGGGCATGCAGGAGGCAGGTGATCAATGATTCTCTCTCATCATTGATGTTTCTATCTCTCCCTCTCTCTTCTTTCTCTGAAATCAATAAAAATGCATGTTTAAAACAAAATTAAAATCAGAAACATTTGACACTAACGGTAAGTGAAGTTCGTGACATAACCACACAAAGTAAAAATAACTTCAACTGACATAGACTTATGCTGTCTGTCCTTGATGGGTAATGGCCTAAGGATACAAAGAATCATGAATAAACCTTTTGATATGTAATCTGGAGACTTTTCCTTAGTACTTGATGTGTAGTTAATCCTTGAGCAACATGGGTTTGAACTACACAGGTCCACTTACACATAGAGTTTTTTCAATAAATATGTACAATCCTATAAGAGTATTTATTATCTTTTTAAAAATATATATTTTATTGATTTTTTTACAGAGAGGAAGGGAGGGATAGAATTAGAAACATTGATCAGCTGCCTACTGCACACTACACCCTACTGGGAAAGTGCCCACATCCAAGGTACATGCTCTTGACCAGAATTGAACCTGGGACCATTCAGTCAGCAGGTCAACCCTCTATCCACTGAGTCAAAGAAGTCAGGGTCATACATATATTCTTTTGTGGTTTTCTCACTAACTCTTTCCTATAGCTTACTTTATTGTAAGAATACAATATATAATGTACAAAATGATCTAATCATGTGTTTATGTTACCAGTAAGGCTTCCATCAACATAGGTATTCATTGTTAAGTTTTTCGGGGAATCATTATACTTGGATTCTTCAGTGCTCCCCACATTGTTCAAGCATCAGCTGTACATCTAACTAGTTTTGAAAATTGAACCATAATAGTCAACCACTTGGAAATAAAATGCTTTGTTTGGCCCGTTCCTTATGTTTTTAACTAATACTGAACTTAAAAAAATATGTGCACATAATTTTAGATAATGAAAGCTATTCTTCTCCCCTTTAAATTTCTTAGTTCTCCCTCTGCAGCGTCAACTGCCATTCTTCCATGTTGCTCTCTGGATTGCCCTATGCATTTTCATGCACACAGTAGGCCAACACAAATGGGATGCATTTCCAGCTACAGTCATGTAGCCCATAGGATTGTTTTAGCAAAGAAAAAAATTGAAAAAATATTCATCCTACAAAGTGAAAGAGGTTTTCTTAGAAAACGACAACAAAAACCAATCACACATTGACTGGTCCAGGTAGAGGATGTTCTTTTCAGTGAGGACAGGAGAGGACCAGGAAGAGGAGGGAGAATCTATAAAGTTAGAATCTGCTGTGAGGAGTTGGGGTGTAATTGTTCTTTTCTTCCCCCCCGCCCTGCAGTGAGCAGTGGAGCCACTGGAGGTGTACACAATGAACCTGCACTGCATGGAGATGGGCGTGCAGAGGTGTGAACACATGTACTGGTACCTTATGCCCACCAACCTGGACGAGCTGAGCAGCATCTCGTACAGGTGGCTGGCGCTTGGGCAGGGCTGGATCTGTAGGGCATTATGGGAATGGCAGAGTGTAAGCTCCCGGGAGTCCAGCTGGAACTGCAGGCTCTGCAGCTGGCACCATGCCCACCTGGGATCTTATTACAGCTCACACTGGCCAGCATATAGCAATCATAGTAATGATAACAATAGAGGACATTTGCTAAGCAGTTACTATATTCCAGGCTCTATTCTGAGCCTTCAGTAAATAATGTCATCTCATTTGACCTTCACAACAGGCCTGGAGGTACTATTATCTCTTTCTAGAGGAAATGCAGAGTCAGAGGGGTACCTCACTGCTAAATGCTCCTAGCTAGGCAGTGGCTGGGTGGGAACTCATCCCCCATCTCTCAGACTCTAGAATCTGTGCTTTATGACATTAAGCCAAGATCTGGGGCTACTTATGACTTTTTATTAAAATTCATTATTATTTTTATTTCTTAAAACAGGAAAGTAACCCAGGCTTATTAAAAACCTAAATCCACCAAGAAAATCAGAAGCTCATAGGCATGAAGAGAAGAAGATAGTGTTTCCCTGGATGTTGGTCATGTGGGGCCACCTGGTCACAGACAGGAAGCTGGTGAGGACTGTGTTGAGGATGGTGGTCACAGGCCTAAGCCCAGGTAACACTGACCCTGTTGCACACAGAGGTGGCTCCATGGGCTTCCTGGGCAAATGGGGAGCCCAGGCTGGTAGGGAAAGCAGCAGGCCCACAACACTGGTGGTGGCTGCCTCAGCAAGAAGGAATGTCAGTGTGTTGGTCAGAGAGCTCTGGGCTAGCCTTCCATCCCAGGACTCACTCACTCTCCACCTCCTGTCCACCTGCCCACCCATCCCCTCACCCATTCATCCATCCATTCACTTATTTATCAGTTCATCTATTCTTAAAGAATTTTTAATTAAAGTATAATTGGCATTCAATATTATATTAACTTCAGTTGTTCAGCATAATGCTTTGGCATTTATAAACCATACAATGGGATTATCACAATAAGTCTAATTACCATCTATCACTATCCAAAGCTAAGAGCATACGCTGCTGGAGGGCCATGGGAAATCTGCTTTTGTCCTAGACCCTCTACATGTGTGACTCTGGTCATTAATGATTATTCTCTTCCTTCTAACTGTCAAGAAATTCTCACGGGTGTAAGAGTTGCTGCGCTCCCCTGTCAGGACCTCCAAACAAGCTCTCTGAAGCCAATTTACTTTGCACATTCCCAGCACACAATGCTGTTTCATTGTGTTTTCAGATTGAACTTGCCCATTGTTTTTACTTGGATTTCTACATGCAGAACACACTGGAATTAACTGCATGTGGGATAAGGGGTTTTGCTAAAGTTGTCTTCAGTTATTGTCCATTTTTGCTGCTTCATGGTGAGGATGTGGAAAAAGTTCAGGTGACTAGAGGAAATAAAAATGGGAGTATCCATATATGATGCAATTATACTTGAAAAGACACTGGAAAATGTTCTCCTGATTCAAGGGTACCTAGCCAATCAGGCTGGGCATTTCACACAGGAAATTGCAATAAAGCAGCTGCTCATGATTGTCCTGCTAGAGTGGTCTTTTAAGAAACTGGGCAGTTATTTCCCGAAGTTCTGGGGACCAGTGGGTAAAGCACAGGCAACCACTGCAGCAAAAGCCACATCAGAACGATTCTGAGCTGACTTCAATTTTAAAAGCAAAGAATCAAAGTATGAGGGGAAATGGCAGAAAACACTATGAAGACTCACCTACTGAAAAGAAGAAAACAGTGGGGTCCACAGCCAGCCAGCCAAGCAGCAGACTCCCTTGAAGAAATATGAAAAAAACAAACTTCATCCCAGAAACCAGGATATTTTACTGTGGACCTCATCCATGAAGAAGGCCATTTATCTTTGACAAAAACCAGTGTGCCATGATCCCTTTTAATAAAGACAAAGAAAGCTTTAAGTTTCTCTAATGCTCTGTCCATGTTCACATTTTCACAATTACCTCAAAATGTCTTTTTTGGTTGGTTTGTTCACATCATCAAGCAAAGGGTCCCCACACCTATAATTCCTTTTAGTTAAAATCCAGTCTGACCTAAGGGCATTGTCTGCCCTGGTTGTGGGATGTGGCAATGACCTGGGTGTGGGGCATTTAGGACCACTCTCAAGGTAATAGCCCCTCCTACGTTCTCTCTATCATGCACCCAAGAGGCAGCTCCATGCCCTGCCCGTCCCCAAACTGCACACAGCCCTCCAGGGCAGCCAGTGGGGCCCAGTTTCTTCTTTGAGTCTGAGAAAGAGACTCAAAGTCACCTGACAAGTATGGAAACTTGCAGTGCTGCCTATTCCAGCTCAAGTTATTTAAGACTTTTACTCACTGCCTTGTGGGGTAGGGCTGGGGGTGAAATGGTGAACAGGTCTGTTACATGGTGGCAGGGGGTAGGGAGCTTCTGGCAGTTCCTCAGCCTTAATCCTACCTAGCTGATTTTAGCCTTTAATAAAATAGCTGGCATGGGTTCTGGGATTGTCAGACTAATAGGCAACGGGAGAAGGGACAGCCCCCCTTAAACAGGACCACCTCAGACAGGACACTGGGGGAGTCCCCTGGACCAGTTGCAGCGAGTAGATGGGAAAGGGAAGAAGCAGGGGGCCGGACCAGCTCCCCGTGGGGCCTCTCCTGCATGAAGCACACCCATTGGCCTACAGAGCCACTTTGATTAAATAAGTAGTTGGCCATCTTTTCTTTTGTTCTCCCAACTCCTCTGTTAACCCAGTGACACAATATTTATGAAATACTTGTTTTGTTGCCACTCACTGTGCTAGACACAGGGAACGCTACAGTCATGCCCCGCCCTTCATGGGAAGCACTGTCATCAGTGCTATGAAGACGACAAACATGATCAGCTGGGTGAGGAAGGTAGGCATGAATGGATCAGGGGTGTCCTCTCAGGGGCTCTAAGCAGGTGATATCTGAGCTGAGGCCTGAAGCATAAGAATCAGTCAGACTTTTCTTTTGCATGTGTTTGTATGCTTGCATCTTACAGATTTTCATTTCTAATAAAGGATATATCAATATTTAAATCCCATATAAACAGAAAGCTCTTTGGGGGTTGTCTTTTTGTTTTCCCCAAAGTGTAAGGGTCATGAGACCAAAAACTTAGAAAACCACTGTGGTGGTTTATCACCAGCCGTGATTGGTCCACTTCTTGCTCTGACCTCATAAGGGGCCATTGTGATGGAATGCAAACCACACCCCAGCTGTGATTGGTCCATTTCTTGCCCTGACCTCATAAAGAGCCATTGTGAGGGAATTGCAAACCACACCCCAGCTGTAATTGGTCCATTTCTTGATCTGACCTCATAAGGTGCCACTGTGATGAAATTGCAAACCACTCCTATATAAGACCCTGACCAGGCTGAGGTTTTTGTCCGTTATAGCCCAGGAGATGATTTGTGGTGACCTGTTGGTCTTGGACTCAACTTGCTTTGGCCTTTCTTTTTCTTTAATTTTGTTAATTTTTTTCCATTTTTCTTTGTATTTATCTTGTTGTTTTATTTATCTTATTTGTTACTCTTTTCTTTTTATTTATTGTTTGTTTTATTTTGTTACTTATTTGTTTTAGTTTGAAGGTGCCATGTTTAATGTCTTTCCAGACCACTCTCTCTACAAGGAGCACTCTATTGGCTAGTATCTCCTCCTGAAGGTGGCCCTGATGGCAGGCTCCTCGCTATTGCTGGAGTTTTGGGAGGTGGGTATTTGTGGGGCTGGCAGCCTGCTATATGGGGGTGGGGAAGGGAAGGGTAGGGGAACAGGGGAACAGAACTGCCATGAGGGGCTCTTGTTGCCTGGTGTGTCTCGGTAGGGAGCTGACCTGCAGGAGGGGGCGCTTTGGAGCGGCTGCTGATGGGCGCCTCTCCCCACTTGTCCATCAGGGGCCAGTGGGGCAGGCACTCCTCCTTTCTTAGATGTTCTCTCAGGACTCGGTGGCTCCCTGTACAGGTGCTCATGCTGTGCCTTCAGCATCGCAGGCGTTTCCTGGGCCCCCGCATCGCAACCGGGCAGGTAGTAAACAGAATGCTGGTCCCTCCTCCACACCCAGGCCCAGGGCTCCAGGTCACCTCCTCAGGGGAAGGTGTTCTCTCAGCCTCCTCTGCCCACGCCGTCCCTCCTCCAGCCCCGAGGGCCTGAACAAGGCTGCTCAGAGCTTCGTTCTGAACTCTCCAAGTCTTCAAGGCCCCGGTCTAACCCATGGGGGCCCCCCAGCCAGCTTCTCCCCCTGCACCGCCCCAGAGCCTGAGCCTGGACCTGGGTCCACCCAGGAGGTGCAGGCCTGGAGGGAAGGCCGGGAAGGGAGAGGGGCTTCAACTGCAGGCAGCGCCCAGCTGATGGCCGAGCTCTGTGTCCGGAGTTTGCAGTCTGGCAGCCCCCACCCCCCATGGACCTGCTGCCAAGAGAAGGTGGCTACCTTGTTCCTCATGCCAGCGGTGTCTATCCCCAGCTGCCATAGCGTCATCCCCCAGCTGCGGGACCTGCTATGATTTCATACAGATCTGTAGACAGGTATGGAAAAGACATCTGGAAAAATGATAGCATATCAAGGCAAAGATTTCAATAAAGTCATTTTTTAAATGTCCAGCCATAGGGACCAGCGCCCAGTCCTCACAGGCACACTGTCAAGGTCTCCCACGCATGTTACCTTGTCTTAGAGCGTCCCCCGTGGAAAGGACGCTCCTACTGCCCTGGCTGCACAAGCTTCCTGCCCACTGGTGAGCCTGGGAAGGAAAGGGGAAAGGGAGAGGGAAGCAGGCAAACCAGGCAGAGGGAGGAGGAACTGACCCCAGGGAGCACCACGTGGGCACATGCTCCCCGGGCAAGCACTGTGCCACACACTGGACATGCATAATCTCATTAAACTCTCACACAAAAAGGAAGACTCCAGCCCCAATTCACTAACAAAGACCCGGGGAGGGGGGGAAGTGGGCGGGGTCTGCAGGGCAGGAGCTTGACCTGGAACCCAAGGTTCTGTGTCTTTTGAAGGAAGGAGTCTGGGGTGAGAATGGGGGAACTTGTGCATAAGGAATCTCTTTAGCAGCAATGCCCTTCCCGGTGGGTCTGTGCCTGAGTGGAGCCTGACTTCCCTACTTCTTCTCGGCAGGAATCATATCTCAGAATTCCTGAGCCTGAGACCACCTCACCTGTCCCTCGGCCTCCATGCTGCGCTGCCTTCAGGTCCTTGGTCTGGCTTCTGGTTGACCATCACAGAACCAATTCCGCTTTGAATATTAGGGAGGGCTCAGAAGAGGTGTCCCTGCGTGTCCTCCCAACTAGCACCTTGCAGTGTCTGGAGAAGCGGGAGAGAAGCAAGCTCTGATTCCGTAATGCCATGATGAAGGAAGACAGAAGATTATGCAGAGGTCATCGCAGGGCTGAGGCTATGTGCCCCCCATATCTCCCCCTCCCCCACACCTCACAGTGCCAAAACCATCTTTGTGAGTGATGACTGCCTTCATGAGAAAACACATCCTTGAGGCAGGGTAGCAGAGGCAGGTCTGTTTATGTAGGGGCCCAAGAGTAAAGGGACTTTTTCCAAAGGACCTTGTTGAGTCGGACATGGTAGGAGTCAGTAGTCTTCCTCTCCCTGCTGACCTGGGAGCCGAGGTGACCTGAGCACAGTGCCCATAGAGCTGAGGTCAGTGTTTGAGCTCTCTGTGGCCAACATAACCCTTCAAAGAAGAAAACTCAATTCCCAAGCCCTGAGCACTCAGAGCCTTGCCTGTCAAATGCAAGACAATGAGTACGGAGTATTGATGAAACCATTCTCTATCTCCCAGAGTCTGCTAAATGCTGGCCCACACTAGAACTTTTTCTTGGAATTTAGTACCAGGACATTCTTAATCCCCTAAGAATAGAGGATAGTGGGAAAGTACACTTCCCTCTCTTAAATGATGCTCACTATGGCAATGTGCTATGTTTCATTTTCACTTTAACTACCAGGAAGCTCCAATCAGATTTTGTGTTAACTGCAATAAATATGTTAATTAACCTTTTGGATTAATGTGTTTGTTTACTCCCTTCTTCTTCAATCCCTGTTTCCTTTTTTGATTTCTATTTAAGGAGCTTATTGTAAATGTCCTTTGTTTAAATTGCCCAAACCCATCTTTAGAAAGAAGTAGAAATTTCACTAAGAGACACAGGCTTCCAAAGGCACTTTCATGGGAACAGCTGGAGAAGCCAACAAAGGCTGCACTTTTGGGGGCCAGAACCCACAGTACAGCAACACCATCTTCAGATACAGGACAATCTCTGCTTTCCTGCCCTCCCTCTCCCCTGCCACCACCCTCACAAAGAATAAGTGTTGAGGGCATTCTTTAATCTCCTGTCTCCTAATTGGTGAGAGAAAGTGGTGCCACTCATCAGTGCTCTAAGATGGAGAGATTTAATTAGACCTAATGACCTGATCAATGGAGAATTCTGAGTAAGGACCTTTGGGGACTGACTGGTGTGAGGAGGATTATGTTGTTCTATTTCCCTGCACTCATCACCATGGCTGAGGCCACAATAGAAAGAGAGACAGGGCACTAACAAGAGTCACATGTGGATGCTGTTGTGGTGGAGGTGGAGGAGAGAGCAGAAGGGTAGCCCAGGGCTTGGTGGAGAAAGCACACAGAGCAAAGTGCAAGGTCAATGCAAAGATGAGGTGGGAGAGAGCATCAAGAGGATCAAGATATTGGATTCCACTGCCCAAGTAATTACCCCTCCTAGGCAATCCTGCCTGTTACTTGACCTGTTGCCAAGGCCTCTGTCTCCCTGTGACCTGGCACCTTCCTCACCCTTGAGGAAGGCCCCGAGCTTAGCCCTAGAATGGATAGAACCATTCACTTGCCTTACTTCCCATGAGCTGGTGCTAAGACAACCTGTCCTCTTGTGACAAGTCGCCTATATCTAGTATGAACAGGATGATTTTTAAAGTCCTTGTGCTGTCACTTAGGCCTGGAGTGTCAGAGATTTCTCTCCCCTCAAAGATCATCTGTCAGAGTTAGCAGGGTATTCTAGTCTCAAGAGCCCTGAGGGAAAAGTTCTGGGTTCTGTGAGCTGTGGAGGAGACAGGGATGAAGTCAGTCTGCAAATACTCCAAATCTGACTCATTCCCAATGGAGGTGATGCATTCCTCCCTGGAGAGGAGAAAGAACTTTTTTTGAGTAGCCAACACATGTCCAGCATTTAGACAGAAACTTACACCTGTAATATCACATAATTCCTATAGTATCAGAGCCTGATGCATAATACATCCTCAGTAAGCGTAAATAAAATGCATGAATATTTGGATTACCCTGAGAGGTATCACAATCCTCATCATACAGAAGAGAAAGCCAAGGCTTGGGGAAAATAAACAATTTGTCAAAGTTAACACACCAGTGGATTTGAACATAAATCTTTCTTTTTGGTGCCAAGGATCGTTCTCTTTCCAATTTGACATGAACCCAACACATTGGCCACAACCCTCTCTAGGCTTCCACGAACGGGAGCCTGTTTAAACTAGGCTTGTGCATAATTTGACCTTATTGAACCTCAGTCTGCTCACCAAGTACATACATTGGCCCACAGCACTTTGTGATGTAGAAAGCAGCTACATCAGGAGTCCTCTTTCTTCCCTAGAGGACTCCTGAAGCTGAGATCATGAGAATGGCGATGCAGCCCCTCTCCTCTACATCCAAAGCCCTGTGCTTCGTGATAAGCGCATCCATGTGCTGTTAGCTCTGTTTCTCTGGCTCCGTGCCCCAGGAGGTGGATCTACACATGTGCTAAATGTGTCTCACCAGCACCTGAGAGTGATGCTTTATTCTACTCTGGACACCTGGTAGCTGCAAAGACTGTTAAGGAAGCAACACACACACACACACACACACACACAAACACACACACACACACACGTGCACACACACACACACACACACACACACTGGAACACGATAGAAGCAGGAAATAGAGGGAAGGATCCTGGCAGGAGGTTCAATTTACAAATATAAATGGCAAAAAACCTCTTGTTCCAACTCTCTGCAAGGTTCTTAAAGATGCTTAAAAGGGCCTGCCAGGTCCTACATGTTACTTCTCAGAATTATTCAATTTGACTTTGGGTGGTGGAAACACAATGCAATAGACAGATCATGTATCGTAGAAATGTACACGTGTGTGAAATCTACATACTCTTATTAACCAATGTCACCCCAATAACTTTAATTTTGTTAAAAGTTTTTATTCCAATGAAAGTAGAGTTTATTCGAATTGTTGTCTACATCCTCTGCGGTAGTTTTGTTTTGTTTTTTTCCTCTGCTGTAGTTTGACCAAGAGAAGGTCTGTATAGGTTTGGCCAAGAGAGACCTTTGTAGCATGAAGACACCATCAGTCAGTGAGTCCCACAGAGCTCCTGAGGCACATGGACCACGCTTCCCTGGCATAAACATTGCTAACTTCCATTGAGCAAGTTATGTTCCAGGATCTTTGCCGAGGGCTCCAAATAATGTATCCCATTGAATCCTCACCACAACTCTTGGAAGTTTGAGTTCTTATATATACCCATTTCCAGATGAGGAAATAACTAACTTGGCCATAGCTACTCACTTAGCTGATCCTTAGCAGAAGAAAGGTGGGAACCCACGTCTGCCTGAGTCCTAACTACACAAGACCACAGACTTCAGTGAGATGGTGTTTAAGGATTGTGGGCTGCTGGGGTGAAGGGGATCATTAAGGAGATTTAAGAGAAAGACATTTTTCCATTTTTTACCATCATGTGCAGTGTGCCGTGGACAGTACACAGTTGTGGGGAGTCTTGGGGCAAGTTCTCTAGGACGCAGACAGGACACGCCACAAATTTCTCCCATTCTTTCATCCATGACTTAATTCAGGTAGTCAACCAACAGGTTCTGTGCCATTCTGTGGAAATACACAATTAAATAGCATCTAGTTTCTACATTTAGTAAGCTCACAGCAATGTGGGAGACAGATTATAAATTAAGTTTTATACTGTCAATGCATGCTTTGGTGGTTGGGAGCTATGCAAGCCCATGGTAGGGGTATCCAGATTAGATGAATTTACAGTGATGGAAGGAGACAAAGGCCTTTGAATTAATTTAAACTATAGAAACAACTGGATTTGAATCCTGTTTGTGTGATCTTAAGCCAGTTCAAACCCTTTGAACTATACACTGTCATTTTTTTTCTGGATTACAAAAGTACCAAACTAATTATATTAGCAACCCTAAAAGGGTTGTGGAGATGATTAAATGAGTTAGTGTACATGAAAAATTATTATTCATCATAATAATGGCAAAGATGGAAAATGGTGAGTTTGAAAAGGCATGAAAGCAATGTAATTATTTCCATACTACAGGATTAGGCAGCAAGCCGTGCATTGAAATTGATGTTGATACTCCAAGGAAATGGGTTGTTCTGGGAATTTGAAATAACCAGCCACCCTTCAGGGAGCCAACTCTCTCCATGTGGGATTGAGGAGAAAAACTATGTTCAGAAATTAGCAGGTATAATTCTTCCTACAGTAGGATAAAAAATATAACCAATACTTTTCATTAGATCTCAGAGAAATCAATTCATCAAATCGTAAGTATTTATTGATCACAGCCATGTACCCAGTGCTGTGGTGATTTCTGTGTAAAACTTCAAAGAACTAATGAGGTAGTTAGAAAGAAAGGAATAAGATATTTTAAATAATTAACTACCAAACTGCAACTACCTCTGGTCACAATGGGAAAAGGGAAAATTCAGTTTAAGCCCAAGCAGTGAAAGACGCTTTCATGGAGAGGTGGGAGCTGAATTATATCTTAAAGAAAGTCAAAGGTTGGAAAAGCAAAAAGGTGGTAAAAGAGGATGAGAATAAATGAAGGTGTGCGTGGGGTGGCTAGGAAAATTGGAGACACATAATGAAATGTGGGGACAAAGGGAGGAGAAAGTTAAAGAGAAAAAAGCCTGAATAGGAGGATGAGATCATTCTCAAAGAGGCTGGAAGGCTTGGCCAGAGGCCAAAGAAGCCGAGTCCGTGACAGCAAGGTGGCTTGAAGGGAGCCAAATTTTATTCTGAGGAGCCCGGATTTGATGCCCCCGTCAGATGGACTCTTCCCCATTCATGACCGGCAATGTCAGGTGAAGACGTTCTGAAGGGTGGCTGGAGGGGGAATGAAGAGCACAAAGTAGAACGCCCAAAATCAGAGACTCTCAGTAGAGGAGTCTACAGTACATTCATGAGGGCCTGCATCTGCAAGAACAATGAGGAAAAGGCAGATCGGAGGGGACATAACAGGACTTGGAATACTAGAAATAAAAATGAGGAATGTAGAAGAAGAAAAAGTCAAGGAATCCTGCTAAGATTCTGCTCAACTGAGACACTTGATGAAAGTGGCTCCTCTGGGGAAAAGTGAAGTGTTTGGAAAGAAGAAGTGTGGTGACTTCAAGTGGGAATGTGTGCAGTTTGAGGTGATGGGCAAGTCACTGCAGTGGCAAAATCCCAGGAGCAGCTGAGATGAGATTGAAATGGCGGAGGCGAGATCAGGGCTGGACAGTACACAGGAGGGATGTACTGGCAGTGACATCCACAAGCCCCGGGAGGGACAAAGATGAAAGGACCAAAGAAAGGTCCTCACAGAAGCCTCACATTGAGGAAGGCAGGATAAAAATGAAACATCACATCCAGACAAGGAACAACCCCATAAATGGGAGCAGAACCCCCAAAATCTGGTGTACAAAGATCCAAGTAGGAGAAAATATCACAAAGAAGGGAACTGTCCATAGTGCCACACTGCCGAGGTCAGGAATAATGGAGCAGGGGGCAGAAAAGGCTGTTTGTTTTCTAAAAAGACAGATATGTCAATATCATTTGGGAGTGAATGCCAGCCTGTATTTCAACCAAGAGTGGGGTATCAGAAAGTGAAGGCATCTGCAAAGACCATCAGCTTTAGGATTTGCCAGGAAAAAAGAAGAGGGGGGATTAGCGGTGTGAAGCATCGAGCACAGGGCTTCCTAGAGCTGGACATTGCAGCAACGGAGAGACAGAGACTGAGGCCCTGAGAGCGCAGGACCCACAGGCACCTTGTGGAAGCACAATCCCAGCAGAAACACGGGCCCAGAGTTCAGAGGAAGCAGTGGTCTCTAAATAAGAGGAAAGAAACACTTCCTTTGAGAAGGAAGGGAACGTCTACTTCAGAGACAACCCTTCCTGTGGTGAAATGAGGGTACCTGAGATGGTCACCAAGGTGGCTTGACTCTCCTGCTGCTCTGAAATGCCATGTAGCATGAGTGAGGAAGAAAGCTTTTTTTTTTTTTAAATATATTTTATTGATTTTTTACAGAGAGGAAGGGAGAGAGATAGAGAGTTAGAAACATCGATGAGAGAGAAACATCGATCAGCTGCCTCCTGCACACTCCCCACCGGGGATGTGCCCGCAACCCAGGTACATGCCCTTGACCGGAATCGAAACTGGGACCTTTCAGTCCCCAGGCCGACGCTCTATCCACTGAGCCAAACCGGTTTTGGCAAGGAGGAAGAAAGCTTTGATGGTTTGAGCTACTGAGATTTTCAGATTGTTATTGCAGCATCACCCATCCCTTCCCAAATGAATACAAGGAGAGAGCTGCCTCCTGAGATTGGGACAGCAGGGAGGAACTGGGATTTTAAGGACAGAAAAGGTATGAAATAATAGCAGGAATGCCTAAGTGATTCGAAAAGGTATGCTTTCCCAACATGTGTTCTCAAAATTTCAAACCTATGGAAAAGTTCAGGAACCAGTCTAATAATGCCCACCCACAGGCCCTCCTCCGAGGCTCACCAATTGTCAACATTTTGCCACATCGCATTCTCTCTCTGCGTGTGCTGTGTATGGACACACACCAGCACCTCCTTTCTTCTTTCTTTAAGTCAGTGGTTCTCAACCTTCTGGCCCTTTAAATACAGTTCCTCATGTTGTGACCCAACCAAAATTATTTTTGTTGCTACTTCATAACTGTAATGTTGCTACTGTTATGGATCATAATGTAAATATCTGATATGCAGGATGGTCTTAGGTGACCCCTGTGAAAGGGTCGTTCGACCGCCAAAGGGGTCGTGACCCACAGGTTGAGACCCGCTGCTTTAAGTGAAAGCATTTGAAAGTAAATCGCAGACATCAGGTCAGTTCCCTGTGAGCATTTCAGCATGTGTCGTCTAAGAACAAACATGTTCTGCCATAGAACTATGATGTCATTATTATACCCAAGATTTGAATAGTAATACAACAATCTTATTTCGTATACATGCATATCCAAAACTTCCCGGTGGTTTTTACATTGACTCCATAGCTATTTTCCCCATTCATGGTCCACCCATAATCGCACACTGTCTTTGGTGTGTATACAGACAGCCTGACTGTCTAGTGAGGGAATAGGAGTTATAGCAGGTGAGGAGATCTGCATGGCTGGAGAACACAGGCCTTTGCCAGACACTATCTTTGAATACAT
Organism: Myotis lucifugus; assembly: GCF_000147115.1. Taxonomy (NCBI): domain Eukaryota; kingdom Metazoa; phylum Chordata; class Mammalia; order Chiroptera; family Vespertilionidae; genus Myotis; species Myotis lucifugus. The sequence goes on from NW_005871318.1 coordinate 1,719,703, forward strand.
CATGGCAGTGATGTGGTGATGATGATGATGATGATGATGACAATGAAAAGGAAGATGAATGATGCATAGAATCAAAGGAGAATAATAAATTTTATATATTAAAACCCCAACAAAGAAAAAATAGAAATATAAGAAGGCAATGTAAAAATTAATATTAATTAGGCTCCTTATACTCTACCAAAAATGTTTCATTACCTTGAATTAAATAATAAATCATTTAATCTATGTGAAATTAATTTACACTAAGTCTAGGCTCAATTAGGTTGGCCATCTCCTCCCAAATTTAATTAGAGTTGGCACTGGTGATGGAATATTTCTTTATGGACCAGGTGCAATTAAAGAGGAAAGGGCTATGTTCATGCTAGAGAACGCTAGGAGGGATTTAAGACATGAAAGACTGAGAACCTAGAATCTCAGAGCAAATGTGATGTTGGTGGTCGTTTATTTCACTAGATCCCTTTGTATCACAAGCGTCTGTGATGCCTACATGCCAAGCTGTGTGCTAACCTGATGACTAGCAGAAATGCTAGATTTACTCACGGTATGGCTGCACAGGCTAGATAAAGATCACACATTTTTATGTTTTGTTTCATCTTTGGCTGGGATTACAGGAACTCTTTGCAGTAACATTGGTTATCTTCTGCAAACCAGATGCTCCAATAGTAGTTGATGTTTTTGATGGAAAAAAATGGGTAGGAAATAATTTTTCTTTAATCAATGAGTTTACTTGGTAGAAGTGATTTTTTAATAACAAGGGGGAAGGGTAAGGGGCAAAGGGAACTTACAGGAGAAATTCCTAGAGGGAAAAGATAGAAAAACACGATTCTTGCCCCAAACCCTCATTTTATAGATGATGAGATTGCCCAGGTGACATTCCCGAGTTCATGCAGTTATTTAATAGAAGCAATTAGCAGCAGTCTTCCAGTGGTCGGCAAACTGGGGCTCTCGAGCCACATGCGGCTCTTTGGCCCCTTGAGTGTGGCTCTTCCACAAAATACCGACTTCAGTGCATGGGCCACGAAGTTTCAATCACACTGTATGTGCCCGCCTGCAAGTGGTATTTTGTGGAAGAGCCACACTCAAGGGGCCAAAGACCCGCATGTGGCTCGAGAGCCAAGGTTTGCTGACCATTGTTCCAGCCTATCACAGTCAGTTGAGGAATAAGTTTATCGAGCTGAACATGGATCTCCCTGGTGACAGCAAGTCTCCAGCAGGGAAGCCAGGAGCGGTAGGGGGGGGGGGTCGGGTGGATGATGGCGCCCTCATTTCTAGCAGAGGGTGAATTGGAGTGTCACGTAGGAGCCACAATCACAGGCCTCAGTGGCTGAGTGGCTGTTGGCTTGGGAGTGTGAGAATGGTGAGGAAGAAAGGAACATCAAAAATGATTTTTAAAAAATGACATTCAGATTCTCTGTGGCCACTTTTAAACGATTCCATTTGTTGAGGGAGGGAGCCCAAAAGGAGAAATAGAATTGAAGGTAAATACTAGGAAGTGATCTCAGAAGGTGGAGGAAGGCTGAGGTTCTAAGATTCATCTCTGGTCCCAAAGGATTCTTGGGTCTTTCTAAAGCCAGAGATGGAAAGATTGGGAAGTGCTCCCAGCCTGCAACCTAGCTCTGTGCAGCAATTAGAGGTCTCTCTGCTCAAGGCAGACACCAGGGGTCAGTGCAGACCCAGTTCTCTGTAAGGAACCCATAGGTCCCTTTCCTTTAAAGTCTGTTCATTACCAAGAGAATTTAAGAGAATTCTAAATGGCAAATTTGTTTATGAGAGCAGCATTTACTAGTAGCTGTAATTATGGTGTATGGAAAACAATTATTCTCTCCTAAAATTGCTCTTTTAATTTTCTCTTATTTGTCCCAGAGTGAATGTTAAATATGCCTCATTGCCTCACACACTGCCTTGGATTCTCGCACTGAGATATCCAAGCATCGGGCTATGAAGCTCACCCTGCACTCCAACCTGAATCCATGCTCACACTCTGATTCCACAGACAAACCCAGCACAGCTCATCGAAACGCCTAACACACCTAACACAGTGGTTCTCAATCTTCTGGCCCTTTAAATACAGTTTCTCATGTTGTGACCCAACCATAAAATTATTTTCATAGCTACTTCATAATTGTAATGTTGCTACTGTTATGAATCCTAATGTAAATATCTGATATGCAGGATGGTCTTAAATGACCCCTGTGAAAGGGTCGTTCGACCGCCAAAGGGGTCGCGACCCACAGGTTGAGAACGCTGGCCATAACACAAACCCTCCCCACCCACTGACTGCTCTTCCAAATCACCTGAAAGCCTCTTGCC
>NW_005871319.1:0-33052 GCF_000147115.1 Myotis lucifugus
ATACATGTGGAATTTTGCATCTAGGTAAAATGACAACACATTCAAAATTTACCATTTATATAAATTGTTACAGAAAAACAATCAGTGGGTTAAATAAGTAAAATAAACCACACCTATTTTTCAAGTTATCTACAAAAAATTTAACTTTCTTAAAAATTCCCCTGAACATGTAAAAATAATTTCACCTTTCAATTAAATCCACTAATTAGAAATATTACAAATCAAAATATCAATGTTATCTTATGAATTTTTCATAATGCAAAACAGATTCACAAAACTTGATTTACAGAAATGAGGTAAGAACTGTGCAATGTTTAACCAAGAGACATATTGCAGAATTAACATGTTCTTCCAGCTAAGTACACAGTGGAAGTCTAATTACAGCTGGGTCTTTCCCACTAATAATTCACACATTTAAGGACAGTTCAATGATTATGTCCCCAATTATTTAATTTATAACAGCCATACTGTCACACCAGGAGTGTGGCTACCCAAAGTGGAAGGACTGTCATACAGATTTCACCTGTTTCTGAAACTGTAGTGGTGGGTTGGTTATCTTGTTTTGTTTGTTTGAAATCAATGTCAGAAATGGGAAGTTATTTAAATTAAAAACCAAAAATTCTTACCAAATCCACTCATTTTTCTTGTGACTCATTAGTGGATAAATACCCAGGTTATAGTTTTGCCTGAGCTATCTACAGTGGCATATAAAGTTTTTAACAAAGACAGAACCATGGGGAAGGCTGCTGGTGCAACACTGACTATCCTTGCTTCAAAATTGGTTTTATTTATATTATATCTGAATATCCAGAATATATGCTGAGGCAAATATTCATTGATTGTAGATTTACAAAAAATTATCTTTTCTAGATGAATAAATTTTCCCATTGGTTTTGTTTATATGAATAATTAGTAATATCTTCCTTAAAGCGTTTTGTTGGATCTGTTTTATTTCCCTTGATTTGTGCAATGGGTCAACTGGGTTAATGTGCATATGAAATACACATACATGAAAGCATCAGTATTCAAGTAATACCAGTAATAGCTATTAACCAATGACAGCTATTGTTTATTGAACACTTATACTGTAGCAGATTCTGTGCTAAGAGTTTTAAATGCATTATCTCAACAAATTTTGACATGAATAAGTATGTTATTCCCCAGCTTAGAATTTAAATTTTTGAGGTCAGCATATAATCAGTGGTAAATATTGGATTTGAGCCTAGATTGGTTTGATTCTAGTGCTTATTTTCTTAAATTACACTCTCTATGGATAACTAAGTTAGGAGACCAGAGCTTTTATCAAGGCAAAAACGTGCCTCACCATGATAAGAGACTGCAATGGGGGATGAGTGGACCCAAGCAGCAATGTGACTAAAACCAGCTTCACTGAAGATCACTGAGGGCACCCTCTGAGCTAGGAAGAGCAGTCCAGGGAGATTTGTAATAAGGGTGTATATCTGTCTGCAATTAGCTAACTGTTTATTTGCAAATATACATATACAAATATACATATGCAAATATACATATATATATTCTTATACATATGCATATGCATATCTATATGAATGATTATTGTCTCAGCAACTACAGCAAGTGCAAAGTTGAGAGATTATACTCAGAGATTGGGTGAATGGTTCCTAAAATGTCTGATCTTGGCATAGATTATGAAGCACTTGGAGCTTCAACAATATTCTAATTTCTCACATGACACTTGTGTGAAACCTTACCAAATCCAAATCCAAATTACCATTTGATATCCCTCCCACTTGAGAAAAAGACCATGGCAGGGAAGCAAATGGTTATTAAAGATACGTGGTTGGCCCAGTGCTCCACATTTTCTGTATCTTCTACTTTTATAGTCTTTTTTTAGGTAAAAATTTCAAATATACAAAGTAATAGTATATTATGTCTGTGTTTTATACTTAAAGGCAACTAAAATAGTTCATCTTGGAAAAAAATGGCAAGCCAATTAAAAGAGCTATAAAGATTTTTTTCTGTGGCAGTTACTGCTATTAACTAGTTCTTTAGTTAGTTATTTAATTTTAGTTAGTTATTTAGTTAGCCAGAACATCACTTTTAGCACAAATGATGACGATTATGTTTAACTTTTTTATTGAAGTAAAAGTAGAAAGAAATACAATTCAATGATAAACACAAAAGGAATTTATTTAGGCAACTGCCACATAGATAAAGAAATAGTACCACCACTACCGCTCCACAGCCACCTTAAAGGCAACCATTATTTTGACTAACTCATAGATTACTTTTGCTTATTTCTAAAATCTTATATAAATGGAATCATATATTTTTATTTGCTTATCTGTCTCTTTTGGCTTAATATTGCGGGATAATTCAATGTGGCATTGCATGCTGTTCATTCCTTTTATTGCCATATGTTATCTAACTTCCATGAATATACCAAAATCTCCTTATCCATTCTAGTACTGATTGAAAATTTGAGTGGTTTCCAATTTGGGGATATTACAAATAATGCTGATATAAACATTTGTGAACATGTCTTTGGCACACAACACTGTCATTTAAGGTGTATATACAAGGAAGCAAAACTGTTCGGCCATAGGATAATATTTCCAACTTTGGAAGGTAACACAGTTTTCTAAAATTCTCATACCAATTTATTTCTCACCAGCAGTTCATGGAAGTTCCAGTTGTTTTCATATTCTCACTTCACATAATCAGTCTTTCTCATGAAGTTTAAATTGTATACTACTTTTTAATAAGCATAAGTTAAAATTAATTTAGAATTAGCATTTTTGTGTATTAATTTATAGAGGCAATCACTATCATTAAGAAATAAACCCTAGTGCTTAGCAGTAGATTTGAGAGTCTAATGCAGATTTACCAGTGTCTCTGCTATTTCCTATGTTTAAATGGCCAACACATTTCTTTGCCTTTCTCTCATTTTCCTCATTTAGATAATATCTAAAAGGGTTATTATAGGTTAAAGTAGTCACATTTGTCATAATACCAGGAAAAGAAATCATTCAAAAAGCATTCTAATATTGTCACCTAATAGTATTCTGACATTGGCTGAAACCACTAAGCAACCATAATGTTGACTTTTGCCACCATATGCTCTGTGATTTAGAAACAAAGTTCGAATTCAAATTTCTATTGTCTTCCTCTACTCCTGATTTATAACAACAGAGCCATATAGAATCTAAACATACCTCAGGTTCCCTGGCCCATTTCCTTGTCTTCGAGTAGACACATATCTATAGCACTTAATATTGTTTCTGATTTTCCTCACATTATCCACATATATTCTCATTTTCTCCACTAGATCATAACTTTTTTATTTATATCTCTCCCTCAGCCAACACAAAGAATCTCTCATATAAAAAGCAATCAATAATTGTTTGTTGAATTGCATTCATTTGTTCGTATCACAAAACCCTAAGACTCAAAACGCATCTACTATACCACACACATTACTATGAAGCATAAGACAAGTATTCTCTATAAATGCCAGTGAGAACAATGGTGGTAACAAAAGCAATCAAAGTAACAACATTAAAGAATCACTAGACTACTGAGTATTTTACAAATCTCTATAGTTTTCCAAAAGTCCTTATTTTCCTAAAAACTTGGAAATTGTGTTTTGCCTAAGATAAGCCAGTATATTTGGATCTGTTTAATAATTTTGTGCACATGAATTCTAAGCAGCTTATAATTGGCAGAACACATTCTTCTGTGCCTGATGCATCACTCCTGCTCAATGAATGAAGATCCAAAGAATCAATGAAGAGACCTGTGCTTGGCATAAAAAACAGAATAGGAAAGAAACAAACCAACATAAAGAAGCTCCCTCTTCTTCATTTTTATTCCTACCCATATCTCTATAATGGATACTCTTATTTTGTTGTTAATCCTCACCCGAGGATATTTTTCCCTTAATTTTTAGAGTGGAAGGGAGAGGAAAACAGGGAGAGAGAAGCATCAATGTGAGAGATACACACATTGATTGGTTGCCTCCCACACACACCCCAGCAAATGAGATACTTGCCCTTGACCAGAATAGAATCCAGAACCCTTCAGTCCACAGGCCAATGTTCTATCCACTGAGACTAACTGGCTAGGGCAATACTCTTTATATGTCTCTTACATTATCCATGTTTTTAAGTATTTCATGCACATCTACTCTGTCCAAGGTACTGAAGAAGTTATGTACCTACAATAATAGATCAAATGAAATCAATGCAGAAAAAAAATAAAAATAAAAAAATAAAAGTCAGAATCTTGTGGTTCAATCTGTTTAAATAAAACCAAGAAAGGGAATGAATATAAAGAGAGAAATCACAGATAAGATGCTAGGGCAAATCATAGAAATCATCTTTGACTGAGAGCATAAGGAAAGATTATTTGGAGGGGAAAACATCCAACCTTGGTCAGAAATAGAGAAAAGCTTTAGATGAATGCTACATTCTTTCCCTAAAAATGTAGATGGCTCTAAGCCTCTCATCCAAGTAAATAAGTCATCATTTTGTTTTTCTAGCAATGATCATTAAGTGATGCTGTGATTTGTGTGGGAATTTAATTTGACCCCGATTCCCTCTTTTCAAGGAAATGTGTATTTCATTTAACTAGGCCTGTGTTGGTGACTCTGGTCACGCAGTGTGAATGCATAAATGAGTGTTTGGAACAAGACTATACTTGTAGAAAAATTACTTACTTAGCAATTAATGAGCCTATTTTCATTGATGCCTGAGGCGCTTGAAAAAATGATGGGAATAAATTGAGGCAATTTATTTAGAAATTGCAAAATTGTTCACATGAATAGTATTTGTTACCTACTACCTTTTACAATGAGACTCAATATACTTCAGAATTTAGTGGAGGAGGCAACATTTATAGTACGCAAACATCATAAAAATCTCAGGAAGAATTCTTTTTAAAACCTATTTAACGTAATACTGAAAACCCGATGCTGTGATGTGATATGTATGGAAAAGAATACTCCTGCATGTGCTAATGTAATAAGGAAGGGATGTACTTAAGAGATGAAAAAATCTTCAGAAAGAAGGTTTCTCTATATGAATTAAAATATGTAATAATATACAGTGCAGAAGAATGAATAATGTATAGTTGAGAAATATCCATGGATATTGACAGGATGTGTAAAAGGAAGACTAAGACATTGGGAGTCAGTCCACAAATTTATAAATTCTTTAATAACTTTTTAAACGTATTTCAAAAAATAAAAATGATATTAAGATAATGATTCCTATCATCCAATTTAAAATTTAGTGGAGGTGGCAACATTTATTAATACTTCTTTTTCTTCAAGGACAGGACATTCTTCCCAGAACTTGTCATGAAATAGTTAAATTATACAACCCAGCTCCAGGCATAATGGATGTTACAGAATGCTTCTCAGGATTGAGTCACAGCTTTTCCTGTTTTTGTTTATTTGTTTTGTTTTGTTTTGTTTTGCTTTTTGGCTTTGATATGTTTATTAATAGGAAAAAAAATTTTACATTCAAAGATGAAGTCGAAAGTTGAGGTTGAAAAATCCTTACCAAACTCAAGGTATTGATAAAACTTTATTGACTACAATAGCATAGGCAGAAAGAGTGCAATCCCATATATTAGCCAATATTTAGAGAATGCATATCAAAGAAGCAATCACACCTCTTTAGAATCATATAACTATTTAATTCTCAGTGCTTCTTGGATCTAGGCTGTAAGTAATCTGAACAGAAATAACTAAATATAGTTAAATATAGAATAGACAAAAGCTCTTAAATTTGAAATCTTACAAGGAGACTGACTATCTGGGAGATCTCTTAGCTCTGATTCAAGCAACTTATTGTTTCAACAAGGATTACCAAAAGCACAAATAACTATGAAACAGAAGGGGATCCATAAACAAACCCCCAAACTAGAATAATAAAAGCAGAGAAAAGATAGGAATATTGAACTAACATTACTCAGACACATTTCTGTTTGTTACTTCTAGATAAGAGTTTCACTAATTCCTGGGACATATTGATAAAATAATACCAGTATCACACTGTTAACATATTTACACATAAATGTAAGATATTACCTTTCTAAAGAACTGTTTCTTGGACATTGTCAAGACTCTCAAACACTACAAGTTGGTTGGGGGGAAATGTGATTCATGGGTCTCTGGTTCATTTGCAGAAAAATTGTGAGGAATAAGGAAAGGGTTTTCCTTCTATATAGGCAAATACCTTTGCAATTTCTTAGTTCCCCTTGGTTGATGTTGAAATATTTAAGCCTGTATTTTGTGACTAAGTTACATAATCTTTGTGTAAACAAGATGGTTCTGAAGGTCCAAGAGTCTTAGAAATGTGTCCTTTCTTCTGGACACAATTATGAATCTAACATTTATGCAAGAGTTATTAATTATACTTTTTTGAGATAAAATTATTGTCATGGCATTGGTTAATAAGATTTTATAGGTTTTGTGTATATATTTCTATGCTACATCATCTGTATATTGTACTGTGTGCCCACCATCCAAAGTCAAATCTTCTTCCATCACCATATATTTGACCCTCTTTACCTTTTCCTATCCCTCCCAGCCCTCTTTCCTCTGGTAACCACCTACTGTTGTCTGTGTCTATTAGTTTTTGTTTGTTTTTCTTACCTGTTCATTTGTGGCTTTTAGCTTTATATCCCACATGTGAGTGAAATCATATGGTTCTTAACTTATAATGTTTTAGAGTTGTATTCCACAGTGATCTTTATAGAATCTCATATTGGTAAGTGTTTAAAGAACATGCTGATAAAAAACACAGTGAGAGTTATATGAGGGACAATGGGTATATGAAATGCAAAATTATATTTGTAGTCAATATTCTGGTACCAAGACCAGTTGATTGGGTGAGTAGCAACCTTTACAGGGGGTGTGGCTAAACCAGGATCATTTTTTATAACATTCTTCCTATGTTAAACTCATATCTAAAACAGTCTAAAATGTCATTAACACAACCACTTAGCAGCCAAAGCAAGGAGTATATGGTACTCCTACCATTCTTTGAGTCTAAACATCTGGTACAGATCATTTATCCTGTGCTATGAACTAAGAACTTTCTGTAAGAATAACCTATTTCTGGAAAATAATCAGATGATGCAGTAATTCTGCATCTGACAGCCTGCCTGTCCATTTAATATTACAGATTTGAATTTTTAGATCCAGAAACAAATGATGTAGTGGAGGCACTGGGGCAAGAAATGTTGACACTCAAACAGCTGCAGAATTTGATGGTCCATTTGAATTTTCCCCACAAGGTTTTCATCCAAGCTTTTCATTTTGAGGAGGCTGAGCAATGGCTACATCCAGATTCTGTCATAACTATGCCAACAATGCAAAATCATCTAATCAAGTTCTCTTAAATTTAGGATTAGGTTTAGAGTGTTGGTGATATTTACTGTGGGTGCTGGCTGGTACTCCTTGCTTGTTCTTCTATAGCTCTTCTTTTCTTTTCCCCACTTGATAAGTTAGAAAAAAGAGGATGCTCAGGGGTGTGTGTGTGTGTTTGTGTGTGTGTGTGTGTGTGTGTGTGCCCCTGCCTGAAGGACTACTCGTGTACTATTCAATGATCACAGAAGTGGGTCCTGGCAGAGCCACTCAAAGGCATGGTTTATTTGGACCAATTCCCCTCTACTAATGGTGATTGGAACCATAGTTGCCAAACAACAGATTTCCATTCAACTCCAACAATCTGGCTGGTGTGGAAATTGTTCATAAGCAATCAGTGTGTTCCAATTTGATAATGTGCCTACTGAGGCTCTATGGTTATACTCTCTGATAGGCAATACGTAGTGTCATGCAACATAGGTCCCTGAAAGGTGAAAGACTAATTTCTAATTCTTGCAAACTGCCTCTGATCTTATACTTACAAATGTAGACTCAGACACAGTCAAAATATGTTTGCCTTATTTTTCTGTCCTGCTGTAGTCGAACATTTGTTTTCTAAAGCACCTCTTTCTTTTCTGTAGCATTTGGTCCTAAAGGTTTTATCAAGGAATTCCCTCCAAGCTTACATCCTACCTGTCAACATCACCCAGAAGACTTGGCATCTAGGTACATGTGAACAGCTGAAATAGAAAGTATCTCATTTATGGCTCAGATCCTTCCTTATGGCACTCAAACAACACAGAACTTCGATAGTTCAAATAAGCAACCATCACAACCGACATTTTAACTAATTAGAGTAGCTTCATATACCTCCAGTAAGATGAAAAAAAGGGGGAAAGACCTAAAAATTGATTTAGATACCTGCAATTTTATTTCAATATTTATCCTACCATATTTCAAAATTATAAATTGAAATTATATCTGAATTTATTTGGCAAGACTCAGAAAATTAATATGTATTCATTGATATCTGTGAAAAGCTGAAATCTTTTGTTCAAATGCTCTTTCATTCATACCTGAGAGATAATCAGCTTTACAAAAAATAGACATATAATAAAATTCATGTTTTCATACTAAGCATACAGTTTTGTCCTGTTTAATACAAAGAAAACCACTGCCATATTTAAGCAATGGATTAACTAAATTAAAGTTAAATTACAAAATATTCTATAGTACTCCATTATCTAGATTTAACACTTTACAAAATGTGATAAAGACTTCCAATTATTTATGAACATATTCTTGCAAGTCTTTAATATACATTAGGAAAATCTCAATTTGTCTACCAGTATTGCTAATTAAATGATTCATGGTATGAAAGAAAGTGATTTGCAAATAAAATACTTGCTTCAGATGCATATTAATCCATTTTGCCAAGACAAACTGTCTATCTATAGAGGGTCAGATTATCTATTTTCTTTCATCTGAAAAGACATAAAGAATTCTAGTTTAAGCTTACAGTCAAACCCCTATATTAGTTTATAATATTAAAAAATAAAAATAAAAACAGAGCTGAGTTACTTGTCAATCCTTAAAGCATTTCTATGTGACAGATAATAAGTAACTTAACTATTTACTTTCTAATTGACAAAAAAAATTTCAAAAATAACTGCACAAAGATGTCCCAATAATATGACTGAAAATACAATTTTCCCTTATATAAATACAATTGCAGGTTGTGCTTAAGAATAAAATCCAGTAATGTTTCTATAAATATGGTAGACTGGTTAAACGTGGAAAAAAACTTTCCAAAGTATGGGTACAATGAGGATAAGGAAAAGAAAACCATAAAAAATTATAAAGAAGTTTGATTGAATATAAACAATCTATCATTGCAGATTAATTGATCAAGAGTATCTAGCAATTTCTTGTGGCCTACAAGTTGACTTTAAGCTGGCCATAGGCATACAGGGTTGAGTTTATTTTGGTAGTTGGTAAAACAGGAGAAACACGGACACTTAAGTCAAGTAAACTGGAGAGAAAAAGTCCTCTCTCAGTGTTGGCTCCACCTAAAATGGCAAAAATTAAATTAGTCTTCCACAAGAATTCCTAACCACAGGAACACACTAATGTTGGTGTTAGAATCAAAATTCATACTTCTTATTGTAAGTGAAAAATTTCTAGAGTGAAAATTTAGTGTAAAGTATTCTTAGGTTTTTATAACATCCAGGTGTCTATTACAAGTAAAACACATTTTCTTATACTTTTAACATGGGCCTCAAAAGCTGCTACAGATATAGTTCCAAAGAATGCCAGTTCATTTTCTGTGTTTTAAGTCACTAAACAAGTCCTCTATATGCATAAATTAGCAAAAACAATAAATTATAAAACTAGACCCATCAAGATAATACGTATTGATAATATCATATACATAATATAAAGTGAATATTTAAAGAAATAAGTTATTTAAAGTATTATGGGGAAATAAACGTCTATAAAACTTGACCAGACAGATTAGGAAAAATAATTAAATAGCAGTGAAAAACATTCTAACTGAAAATAAAATTTCAATCTGAATTAAAATGGAGATTAGACACAAAGAAAAATAGAATTAGTGACCTGAAAATTATATCTGAAGAAGTTACTCAAAGGAAGAATGTAATATAATTATAGGGACAAAAAGATGGAAGATATGAAAGAAAGGCTAGAACACAAGGAAGACAAAATGGGGAGGTCAATATACATCCCACTGGAGTTCAAAAAGAAATTGAATATATATGGTAGATGGGAATTTTCCAGAATTGTTGAATGATTCCAATCTTTTGATTCAGAGGATTTCAATGAGAACACAATTTTAAAACAAAACCTTAACATATTACCATTAAATTACTAAGGAAACACAAAAACAAAAATAAAAGTATTCAGAAGAAAAAAAAAAGCAGACTACTAACTACAAAGGAATAACAATAAACTGATGTTTGCTTCTTAGTAGCAAAAATGGAATGACAGTGAAATAATATGAGCATCCTAGGTAAAAAAAAAAAAATATATCCAGTGACACTGTTTTCTAACACTAAGTCTCTAACCAATAATTTCTAAAGATAAGTAAAGGCTAAATAATTACAAGAGTCCAAGAAATCTTATATAGGTGGGGCGATCTATCCTACCAGATATTGAAATGTGCAAACCCAAATAATTTGAAGAGTGTGTACTAGCACAAGGATAGTAGACAATTAACAAATGGCACAGAGATGACATCACAGGAACACACCCACCCATACATGGAATATGCAAACAACTGTGTTGAAGACACTTGCAATTCACATAGGGGAAAAATTAAAATTTGATCCCTATCTCACACTATATATAAAATCAATTTCAGATTAATACAAGACATAAACATAATAAGCAAAACTTATAAATATTAAAAACACAATGTCCAAGGGTCGCTGGTTCAATTCAGGTCAAGGGTGCATACCTGGATTGCAGGTTGGATCCTCTCCCGGTTGGTTTGTGTATGGGAGGCAACCAATTGATGTGTGTTTCTCACCTTGATATCCACCCCCACACCTTACCTCTCTGTTTCTCCCACCTTTCCCATCCCTCCCTTCCACTCTCTCTAAAAATCAATGGAAAAAATACCCTCTGGTGAGGATTACTACCACCAACAACAAAAATATTTAAACTATCCAAAACATTTAAATTAAAAACTTCTATTATTTAATAGACTCCATAAATAGAGACCAAAGACAAGCCTCAGAGAGGGGGAAAACATTGCAATTTATGTGATGGACAAAGATCTATTATCCTCCATTTTAAAAAGAACTCCTTCAATTCAATAAAATATAGGCAATCCAATAGAAAATTAGTCATATTTCACAGAAAAGGAAACACAAAGCATATGAAAAAAATGTTCAACCTATTTAGGAACAAAAGCTATTCCAAATGAAACAAAATGTCTCACCACTTTGTACTTGTGAAGTAAAAAAGAGAAGTCTTACAACTCTTTTTGGAGAGGTTGTGAAGCATGAGGAACCCTCAACCTTGGTTGATAATGCAGCCAGTTGGTTTGATCACAATTTAGTATTACCTACTAATATTAGATACTAGAGGCCCGATGCACAAAATTTGTGCAAGAGTAGGCCTTCCTTCCCCCCTGGCTGCCAGCACCGGCTTCCCTCTGGCACCGGGGACCTGGGCTTCTCTCCAGCTGCTGGCAGGCACCCAGGACCTGGCTTCCCTCCAGCCACCAGCAGGCACCCAGGACCCAGATTTCCTTCACAGCCCCGGCTTTGTCCTCAATGTCGTCTGGAAGGATGTCTGGTCTAATTAGCACATTATGCTTTTATCAATGAGAGAGAAAATCATTAATTGGCTTCCTCCTTTACATTACCCCCCCCCCACTAGGGATTGAGCCTGCAACCCAGGCATGTGCCTTGACCAGGAATCAAACCGTGATTTCCTGGTTCAATGGTCAATGCTCAACCACTGAGCAACACCAGCCAGGCATTATTAATGATGAATATGTTCTGGTACATGTAATTCTACATTTCCAATTCTAAAACTTTTCCATTGACATGCAGTAATGCGTCATCTACTTTTCTAATGTAAAAGCTCTTTTCATTAAGAATATATTTCTGTTGCTGAAGTAAAGTATGAGGAGACTTTCTTTATAAAAATTATTTTATAATCACACATATCCTAAGACATATTTAATAAAACTAGCAACCCTAAATTCTTCTCTAACAGTCTACACTTTTCTATTTTCTTTCACCATGATCCTGGAAGAATCACAATGTTTCCTTTACCGAGTGCTCAGAGCCTACAGAACTATTTCAACAAAAAGGATAGTGATAGGGAGGATCCGCTCACCACCAACCACATAATAGTCATGTCTTAATTCATAGAAATTATTACTGAAGCAACATGTTTGTGGTTTTTGTGTACGTGTACACATGAATGTGTGCATGTGTCATGTGTGTATATTTTATATTAAACTATAAAAATTTACATCAGAGCTCAACTTTTTCTGGAAAGAAGCAGATAGTAAATACTTTAGGCTTTGGAACCACAGAGTCTCTTTCATAACTACTTAACTCTGCTGTTGCAAAAAGGCAACCATGGAAAACAGTATATTGTATTTTAATAAAACTTCAAAAGAAAACGGGCAATGAACTAGATTTGACCTACAAGCCATATTTTGCTCACACTCTAATCTAGATAATTATCTAAGCTTCTTACTTTGCTGAAAACATAAGTATGGTACAGGTGAATTATGAATTGATTGGGGGTAAATAATTTCAGTTAAAGTTTTCTGAGTTAGTTGAGCCCTATTCTATTGTGAAAATGCTCGCCTCTTTTAGTTCCGTGAACAAGGCTAGTTCCTTCCTGACTCCTGCTGTCACTCACAGACACTAACTATTCTCTCTAATGGAAAAGCCTCCCATAATTTTTTATCTAATTAATTCTGGATACTCATTTTTTAAGTTTTGTTAGAGAGCAAAACATTCACTCAATTTTTTCTGTGTATCTGGTGTATGTCAGTTGTTTATTGTTTAATATATTTTTCCTCCTAGACTGGAAGCTCCATGAAGGCAGGAGCCATACTTATGTTCTTAGCCACTGTGTGCCCAGTGGCTAGGAAAATGCTGCAGGAAAATTAGACAACTGGCATTTATGGAGTGAAAAAATAAACTGCTTTAAGAATAAGTTCTTCTAAAATTATATTACCAGTTTTCCACTTACAATCTTCCACCATCTTGAATTTCTTACAAGATAACCTATAAATTCCTTAATATGTCAAAGAGGACCAGTCTAACAATCCTTCTAGCGTCATCTCTTGCAACATTACAGTCTCATTTCCCAGCCTTAATCCCATGTTCTACTTCAGTGTGCAAATGCCTAAAGAACGAGAGCTCCCAAAGTTCTGCAATGCACAAAACTGACTTTGTTGCTTGCTACCTCCTCTACAAGGTAACCTAGTCTCTCCATTTCCTCCAGTTCCCCAAAACTCCTACCCCAACAAAAACTTACAAAAATTATGTCAAAACTCAACTCCAAGAAGTGTTCTTCCGTGCAGCTCACCCACTGTCCAGCCCTCTTTACAAATGCCTGCTCTCTCCTTTGGAATCACTTCTGAAATCACAAGGGGTTGTTCTTTACTGCTTCACCTATTTGTTTTGCTTTTAATGTTGACCATATTCAGTTTTTCAGGGACTGGAACCTTGATTCACAAACACAGTGTCTGTCACACATATAAAAGGAGCCTCACACCTCTCTCAAGGAAGAAGTTAGCATCTCTGTTCAAATGCTTAAGCAATTTTATGATGAATTTTCATGAAATAATAAGATTTCTTCTGGGATACGAATTATCCACTGTGTCCAGTCAGCTAAAAGTCTGATCATCTTCCACCAAATATACCCTTATTTTTGTGTATATATATTACTAAATGCTTCTACCAAGAATGAATCTTTGAACTGGCCCACTAGAGGCCTTTAACCCTGCAGCATATTGCCAGGATGTGCTTTTAACATATCCTCATAACTACATGTCCTGAAGAGGTCTTTAGAAGAAAATCTTAGTAGGAGCTGAGTTTACTTACATATGCTGTCCCTCACAGAGACCTAGGAAACAAACAAAAATGTACAAATTTAGCTCAACCAGGAGAGCCGTGTCTTGCATACTGCCTCGGTATGAGGAAAGGCTCTTCCTACTAAGACATAAAAGCATTAGTTTAAAAATGAACCAGTTCAACAGCATAAAGCATTGCACAAACACTTATGGGAAAAACTGGATGTTCAACTTAAATTTAAAAAAAGCATACAAATTCCCATTCCTCTATTAACTTCTTCACCTAGTGAAATTATTCTTATCAATATTTTAATGTCACCGAGTCTGAATGAGAGAGGAATGTGGCTGCCTAAGCAGATGGCTGTCACAGACTGCATACCACGATTAAGAATTAGTGCACAAGCGGAAGCAGCCTGATATACTATGAACCATTCCTGAATACCAGTGCCACCTGAGCTTAGCCTTCAGGAGTAAACAAGACCAGTTGGGGCTATAATAGGTCAGCCAGTTCCAATAGTCACCTGAAAAAGTTGCCTAAGTAGATCAACATGAGGATTCTAGAAATGGGAGAAATGTTTGCTTTCTCTGATTTCAAGTTTTGCCCATCTGTGCTGCCTTGCTGTCACTGGCTGTGTAACAGTGTAGGGGCCTCCAAGGGTTGCCAAATGTTCTAGCATATGCAGCGACTGGTATATCCAAGGAAGGGCATTCCATTGACATAGCATGGGCTCCAGTCAACACAGTCACAGCGCCCAAAGGATCCCCCTGAGCTAAATTGTAATCTAAGGGCAGCACAATTTCTACATCACCTGTGTCACTATTCTTTGCTCTTAGCCTTCCTTCAAAGGGAAAAATCTCTGCTAATCTCCTGCCTCCCTCCTCAATAACATGCTCACAGGGAAAGATCTGAAATCAGGCCTCTACAGACATTTCAGCCATTGTCTCATCTTCATCAGAAAGCTTTGTTTTTAAGCCTTTTCTCTCATGTCGAATGAAAGAAGAGAAAATTCCTCCTGAACATATGGTAGGGCTATTTAAGGAACAGTAGAAGGAATTTTTCTGATACCCTTGAAATCATATTATTCTGCCTAACTGGTCAGAATAAATGCTAAATTATATTCTAGAATTTGTTTTATTTAAAATTGAAGTTTGAAGGGTGTTCAGAGATTCTATTTTTCTTTAGGATGAGATTCACAAATAAATTTCTTGGAATAGTTGTATTACATAATGGGAAAAGTGTTTATTTTGGCTGCAAAAGAACTGGAAGGCTTTGAATATTCAATTGTTTCTTTCTGGGGGTCCCAGTTAACTTATCTATAAAATGGGAATAAAAATACTCATCCAAAGAACTTCACAGAAAATTCATGGGACTGGATTTTGAAATGAATAAATTACTAAGTAGGTGAGAGGTAGTTACCATAGTGTCTCCTTTAAGGAAGAAGTGGAAGTTCAAATTTAAAATTAAGTGGCCATGCCTCTGCTCTCACCTCCATCTTTCTGTAATGTGTGGTTTTCCTAAAAGCCCAACTGAAGACCTTTCTTTTTTCTTATTTTCTAGAGAGATCTGTGCTTTGGGGGAAGGAGCATTTCCTTGCTGTGACCTATGTCACTGTGCTCACTTCTGAACAGAGCAACATGCTATTAGGAATAGCTCACGAAAGCGAGAAGAGGGAGCAGTTTGGTCTTTAATGGAATGCTTGTCTCTGTGTCACAGAGGTGGCGCTTAGAGGTCCTTCCTTCTGGCTGTACCATTTCACCCTGTTAAGGATCTGAGCAACTGAGGTGGGTTTAGGTGACAAAAACGGAGGTAGAAAAAAACAAGTTGCTAAGAAAGTTTATTTTCTGAAAATAGAAAAGAAAAGAGATCCTGAGGTTACAGGTTTAATACATTGATACCCTTCAGACAGGGCTGGCTGTATCAGCTTGGGCCTCTCCACTGAACATTATAATGGGCCCAATGTGTAAATTTAGAATCCCTGGAAAAAAATATGTAATTTATAGAATGAGAGGACCTAGCAGAAAAGACTCACACAGAACATTCTATTCATTTCCTTCTCTTAGATAGAATGATTTGATATTTAATTTCTAAAAAAATTTAATAGTATATGGGGGGGTAGGAAAGGATTTGAAGGAACAACCTTACTTTATTACAAAACATGAGTCCCACAGACTAGGTAATCATTTGCTAAAGCCTCTCTGCAGGAGATGCTGTTCACAAAACTGCCCAGGCTCTCTATCCAAATATTTGCTCTGATAGACAGCATTATCATTGTTATTTAGCATATATATTGCTCTTCAGAATCATATGTTGCCTAATCTTAGCAACATATCCCCAGTGAGCATTATCATCTCTATTTGCAGGCAAAAGGAATACAACACATAAAGGTCAAGTGACTTACTCATCATAAACAACCATTCAGTGCTGAACAGGAAACCGAGCCGAGGGCTGGACAATAAAACAACAGTTGACACACCCATCTACTAAATTATAAACAGAGGGCTCACTTCTCAAACATATGAGGAGGGGTTCAAGTTCACTTTTTTTTAACGCCTTGTCTCAAAGGGAGAATTAAATCATTAAAATGGCTTATCCTTCCTGCCTTTTCAAGTTATCTCTTTTTATCCCAGCCTGAGGAAGAGTAGAGCAGTAATGCTTTCAAATCTGCCACAAAGAGTCACCCGCAGGTTTAGCACAAACCTGTTTCTAAAGGCAAAGTTTTTCTCCATTCCTGACAACCCATCATTCATGCTCCCGCTGCAAGGCATGGTGTTCTCCCTCAGCCCTTACTCCACTGAGTTGTAACTGAGTAAAAATAACCATATCAAATTGTTTCAGAATCCAAGCACCTTTGTGTATGAGAATCTCCATGAACATTTCTTGTGTGCTTGCTATCTGTCCCTTGGGGGAGGGAGATAAGGAGAGGAGTCATTTTGCTCTGATTTATTTCTCCTGTAAGACTAGACTATTAGAAAAGGGAGGAATTAGACTTCTAATTCATGTTCAATCCTTCTTTAAAAGGCATGATAGGTTTTCAAAAAGGCATAATGTGGATATGTAAATAATTTTAATTTTCCAATTTCTATTCAAGTTATTCTGAGGACCTAGTTTAGTGCATCCCTTTCAACTGTCCCTATATAATGCCATTGACCCAGAGAGTCAAACTTAGTCACTAAGACCACCACTGACCTGATATACTTTGGCAAGTACCGATTTCCAGCTGCTCACTTTGTTTGGAGAAATGATTCTCTGGAATTGTGAAGTTAAAGGAAATTCAAAGGTCAGGTCTATCTGACTTGATTAAGGCAATATACAGATGAACTTCATTACCTTTTAGTTTATTGCTGGGCTAGCATCAATTGTAATTTCTGTAAAAGGAAATAGTTCTTTAGTATATCTAGACAGTGGCGAGGTCAATGTATATCACAATATGCATTTGTGGTTTATATTTTTAAAATTCAACCAATCGTTGCTGTGATACATTATACTATCTTTCTAAATGGTTTCCACAAATGTATGGCTTTGTGATTTTCCATCAAACTACTCCAGTGACGCTGATGTATTTTTGGCAGAAAGCCTTATTCCAAATATTAGACTCCATGGGCATGGTTTTAAGTGGTCCCATCAGATGGGTAAGTATTATTCCCATGAGAAATGGCAGTTTCAACATCTATCTCTGGGTTTCAGGTAACGGGGGTATAATGTACATTAGGAAAAGAGGTATTGCTTTTTCTTTTCTTTTTAATCTAGTGAGAGACACTTAAATTTTCAACAACAACAGCACAGTCCTATCCCTCTGATAGTATCAAGGAAACAATTTTAGTTTGTTATCTATTGATGTATTCAAGAATCAAGAGAAGGAAAAAATAAACCTTAGAGAGCCTGCCATTAATATAATAAGGCCACGGTGTGTACATCAGGGCAATAAAATCTCTCCAGTAAAACACAAGTAATCCTGTGTCATTCTGTCTCAGTGTATCGTATTTATAACAGTGTGTCATATTTATCCTTGATTTACCTGATGGCAACATTTCAATTGCATTCTGATGAGCCTTGGAGGTGGTTCTGTAAAAGGCTCCTCTTCCCTGGGCACAGAGCAGACACACAAATGGAAACTGGCCAGCAGACAGAAATGATGTGTTTTACTGGCAATGCTTTTCCTACTCCTTAATTTCATAAAGGTCAGAGACACTGCTTTAGATAGAGGCCTATTAAAACCCTAAAGGATGGAACCTGCTCATCTCAGATACCTAGGTGGTGGGTGAGAGAAGAAAAAGGAGAAAAAATAGCCCACCCCTACGCACAAGGTTAGACCAGGCCCTATGTACATATAGCTATCTGAGGGGAGGATCAAGCCCTAAAGATTTTAATTTCAGTGAAGTCATACAGAGCTAATGGAGCCACTGGCGATCAATAGCTCCCACTCTCCGGTGAGGAGGAGAGATTTATTGAGCTCTCCCCGCTGATCTGTGTCAGGTACAGGCAGCAATGCTGATCACTGTGCCCCCCAGTTCCTGCAGTGTGCAAACGACTGACTCCATTACTAGCAGCAGCTCAGCTTTCACAGCCGGCATTAGAGTTCTCTGATAATCTCCTAATATGTCCACTGGAATAATATCTTTATGACATTTAGGCTGAGGGATAAGAGAACCAATAAATCACTTCCCTCTCTCCCTCCAGTTCAGACCCATTTCAGGAAAAGATAGAGGAGTTGGGGTAATGGCAATCAGAGTAGCAGCTTTATTGCTGGTAAACTAAACCTGTCCGTTCCTGTCCCTTCTCTAGTCCCTTGGGCCTTACTTTCCAATAAGATTTGATCCGCAGCACACTTACCCAGCGGCCAGTTGCCTCATGCTCAAAAGCAGAATGTGGAAAAAAGGCCATTAGACCCTCACTTCACCAATCAGATAAAGCAATTTTCTCTGAGTAAGAGTAGAAAGAATAACAAAAAGCATTTCTCCAATGCCACCTCTCCTAATACTGGAGGTTCTCACCTAGAACATGGTCCTCTCAAATACTGACGTCACACCTGTGTGCTTGGTCTTATTGGGTATTTTGGGGACATTTATAAGTATTCACTCATTGAATGTTGAGTATAATCTTTTATAAGCACTACAGAAAATAGTAAGGTTCAATTCTTGCCCGTTCATTCAAAGGTAACGATTTCTGCTGATAATATACTCAACTTCTGTCTTATCCATCGCTTCCAAAATCAGGAATGCCCTGCTGTCCTCCAAAGAGATAAACACTACATGCTGGAAGATAGTCAAGTGGTGGCTGTGAAATGGTACACACAGTTCCCAGTAAGCTAGGTAGTTTGCTGCTCTTTGCCCATGAAGAAGTCAGCTCGCATGTTTGCTACTCAAATTAAGTCAGGTAACAGTTTTTAAGAGTGAAGCTGATATTTGACAGTCCTGACTTAAAACACTACTATAACTAATATTCTCTGAGCCACCAGCAACCAGATGACTTCCAGATCCAAATATATGTACTTTATCTGTTTCCTTACTTTATATATACCCCTACCCACTGCTTCTGAAACCATACACTCAATGCTATCTAATCAACTAAGTCAGACTTTCTAATTAACTTACATTTATTAGCAAATTTCATTCCAACTTTTTTGCATCTAGAATGCTTACTTAACTTGAACTTGGTGAACTTACCAAAACTAGTGTCCCTAATTTTCTCAGAATTATAGATCTCAAAAACAAATGAAATAATCAAGTTTACTGGATTGTATTCAAAATGATTACTTTGGTTTTTCTTTTCTTGTTTGTAATTATTAAATTGCAAATTCAAATGGACATTTTAAAAGATCAGTCACTTTTTGCTAATCCTAGCAATTAAAAATATCAGATCAATGTGCCATCTATTCCTGAAATAAAATCCTCAGATCAAGGGCAAGATCACTGAGCAGAGCTCATCACATCCTACGTGTGACAGCCTACGAAGACCATGTTATCAGGTATATAAACAGGTATGTATTTTTTATTATTTCATTTACAGATAAATACATGAAACACAAACATGAATTTGCTAGTAAAGCAGAACATACAGGAAAATACTTAATCCCAATTCTCTAAGAAAACAGAGTTTCAATTAAAACTTATTATTTAGTGAAAGATCGTGTAGTATTGTAGATACTGAGGTAGGTATTATAATTCCTATTTTGTAGATTAGAAAATTAAAATCCAAAGAGGTTACATAACCTGGCACACTAAGAGTAAGTGGTAGAGCCACGATTTAACTCCATATCCTTTTATTTCAAAGCCCATATTATACTGACCATTGTAGAAGTCTGGCCATTATTAAGCTATTGTAAGGCTCATTAAGTCAGATTCTGTTTTTGTTTAAATTACTCCAAAGAAGGAATAAGAAAGACACTCTTAGAAGTTATATAAATTTTGAGAATTGAAACATTTTTAAATATAGCCATGCATATTGACATATATAGTTATATATTCTTAAGCAAATAATTAAAGAAATTTATTTTTTATAAAAGATGTGTTAAGTCACTTTCTTTTCAATCAAGGTCCAGGAAATAAAGTCTACCAATGGAAAATGACCACTTATTAATCTTATTTAATCCACATGAACTTTATGCTACGAAGCTTTATAATCTTTATTTAACAACAACAACAAAAAAGAACCTGAGACTCAAAATGATTAAATTACCTAACAAAGTAACACAGAGTCGGGGGGCAAGAAGGGAGGTATTCAAATCCAATTTGTTGACACCAATGCCTAAGCTTTCTTCACTCCCATATGCCAACTCTTAATAAACAATAAGCATCAAATGAAATATATACAAGCATACATAGCTCACTATATAACAACAATGCCAATAGTATACATCACTGACTTAAAGGTTAAAAAAAGTTTGTGGCAAATTGCCTGCTTAAATATTGCTTACAATAAATATTTTCTGATATATAATAGCTAATGCTTTTTACTAAATGAAATTTTAATCAAATGATATGTAAAACTATACTATAATACCTCTGCCACTTGCAAGAAGAGAAATAAGACATAATAATTATGTCTCACATCAAAAATGTAAATAACTGTCAAGGCAATATAACAAGACCAGACAGTATGTGATTAATTATTATAAGTGGCATAGAACTGCATCATCCCAAGTATGATACCCACGTATTTTGTGGCAGTAAAAATTATGCTAAGTGGCATAAATGTAAATAAAGTTTTCCTTTAAATTATGTTTTTATGTTATGATTTAATTGTATAATCATGGCCAGTGATATTAGTTTTCCTTTTATAAAAGTATTGAAGTTTCCTTTTAAAATAAATTTCTCTTTGATTAATCATTTATGGGATACTACTTAACAGTGTCTACTAAACCTGAACATATGCATGACATTTTATGATGTAGCAATTCTATCCCTAGTTACATACCCAACAGAAATGTATGTACATGTACATTAAATGCTAAACATAAGAATATATCATTGCAGCCTTATTTGCAATAGTCCCAAGCTAGAAACTAACCAAATGGCTATCAAGAGTTAAGTAGATAAATATATCGTATATTCACACAATGAGAGCTAACTCAGTAATGAAAATGACTATACAAAATATGGGTGAATCTTAGAAATATTGAGAGGAAATATTTATTAATATTATATCAATAAAATATAAAGCTGCTAGAAAATAGGAGGCACTCAATGCGTGTCAGTTTGGTTTTTAAAGCAGTATTTGCAGCAGTGAGGCTGTTATTGTTATTCGTTCCCTCAGCATTCATGGATGAACCCTTTCTTTGCTGAGAAGCAGCATGATATTGTCCCTTTGAGACACTTCACTACACTCCTGTAAGGAGGGATGCTGCCGTGTCGATTACCGGCTTTCTATCAGACATTTCACTGATGCAGTGACTAAGTTACGTTAGCATATAGATCAGTATGGCCTTTTCAAAAGATCCCAGTGCACTGGGAAGAGGAGCAGAGAAGCTTCTCCCTTTCTCTATTGTGTCCTCTTCTGCATCTTTATATTGCAGAAGGAAAGTCCAAGGTGCACATGAAAATCACAAAAGAGGAAACAGTTCATCCAAGCTGAGTGGAAAGAAGGAAGAGAAGAAGAAATAAGACTACTATTGTACACAGAGAATATGATAGTCTACATAGAAAATCCTACAGAATATAAAAAAATTACTAGAATTAAATGAATTTACAAAGGTCATGGGATACAAGGTAAGCACAGAATAACCAATTGTACTTCTATACAGCAGTAGCCAACAATGAAAAATACTGACTTTTTAGTATCATTTATAACAGTGTTAAAACCACAGAATACTTAAAAATAAGTCTAAAAGCCGAAACCGGTTTGGCTCAGTGGATAGAGCGTCGGCTTGCGGACTGTAAGGTCCCAGGTTCGATTCCGGTCAAGGGCATGTACCTGGGTTGCGGGCACATCCCCAGTAGGAGATGTGCAGGAGGCAGCTGATCGATGTTTCTCTCTCATCGATGTTTCTAACTCTCTATCTCTCTCCCTTCCTCTCTATAACAGTGTTAAAACCACAGAATACTTAAAAATAAGTCTAAAAATACACAAATTAAACAATTCAACAGTGAAAACTGAGCAACACTGCTGAAACCAATTAAGACCTACATAATGAAGAAACATATTTCGATTAGAAGATTCCACATTATAAATACAGCAGTATTCCCCAAATTTATCTATAGATACATCACATTCAGAATCCAAATCAACGGGCTTATTTTGGCAAGATGGTCAAATTGGTTCTAAATTGCATATGAAGAAGCAAGTATCTGTACAGTCTAAATAAACTTGTTCAAAAACAATAATGTTGGAAGATTCACTAAGATTCATTGCCTGATAACAAGATTTACCATAAAATTCCAGTAATCAAGATAATGTGCTATTGACATAAAAGTAGACAGATTAATAAAATAAAGAGTTCTTGGGGAAAAAATTATAAAATTATCAAACTAATTTTCAACAAGTGCTCTGAGGCTATTCAAAGGTGGGGAGACTCTTTTTAATGGCACTGGAATAACATTTTATAAAAATAAACCTTGACTCCTACCTCAGACCACATGTAAATATTAATTCAAGATGAATCATAGAACTACATACAAAAGATAAAACTATAAATCTTCTAAAAGAAAAAATTGAAGATTATTGTTGCAACTTTGTGATAGATAGATTTAATGAGAAAATATAAAGAAGCAATGAACATGAAAAATAAAACTTAAATTGGTTTCTCAAAATTAAAAATGTCTTTATCATTGTTATAAAAAAAATACCATTAAGAAAATGTAAAGACAAGCCACATGATCAAAGAATTTGTTACAAATATATCTGACAAAATATTTGAATCCAGGAAATATAAATTCCTACAAATCAAAACACACCCAATCAAAAAATGGGCAACGGACCTAAATAGATACTTTTCGAAAGAGGACATAAGGAAGGCCAAGAGACATATGAAAACATGCTCAAAGTCACTAATCATCCGAGAGATGCAAATCAAAACGACAATGAGGTACCATCCCACACCTGTCAGAATGGCTATCATCAACAAATCAACAAAGGACAAGTGCTGGAGAGGATGCGGAGAAAAAGGAACCTCCTGCACTGCTGGTCGGAATGCAGACTAGTGCATTCACTGTGGAGAACAGTATGGAGTTTCCTCAAAAAATTAAAAATGGAACTCTCATTTGACCCAGTGATCCCACTTCTAGGAATATACCCCAAGAAACTAGAAACACCAATCAGAAAGGATATATGCACCCCTATGTTCATAGCAGCATAATTTACCATAGCTAAGATTTGGAAACAGCCTAAGTGCCCATCAGCAGATGAATGGATTAAAAAACTGTGGTACAGCTACACAATGGGATACTATGCTGCTGTAAAATGGAAGGGACTCCTACCATTTCAACAGCATGAATGGAAATGGAGAGCATTATGCTAAGCGAAATAAGCCAGTCAGAGAAAGGTAAGTATTACATGACCTCACTCGTTTGTGAAATATAATGAACAACATAAACTGATGAATAAAAACAGATCCAGAAACAGAGAAGCATGGATCAGATGGTCAAACCTCAGAGGGAAGGTAGGGGAGGGTGGGGGTAAGGGGAATAGATCAACCAAAGGACTTGTATGCATGCATATAAGCATAAGCGATGGATGCAGACAACAGGGGGTGAGGGCATGAGCAGGGGGGTGGGGGCACAATGGGGGGATAAGGACACATGTAATACCTTAATCTATAAAGAAAGAAAAAATACACAATCCAAATTGTCTTAATTTGAAAAATAAAAGGCTTGGGGTGGAAAATGGGTCCTGCCAGTTAGGGTGACAACAGAGTTCAGGTCTTCCAAAAAAAGAGCAACAGTACTCTGCATAAGATAAGCAGGAGCATTTGTTATGGTTAAAGAGGAAGAAGAGAACATGAGAGAATAAGAAACAGACAGATCCAGAGACAAAGAAGCATTGATCAAACCAACAAACCTCAGAGGGAAGGTAGGGGAGGGCAGGAGTAAGGGGGAAAGATCAACCAAAGGACTTGTATGCATGCATATAAGCCCAACCAATAGACACAGACACCAGGGGGGTGAGGGCATGAGCAGGGGGGTGGGGCGCAATGGGGCGACAAGGACACATGTAATACCTTAATCAATAAAGAAAGAAAAAAAATACACAATCCAATTAAAAAAAAATTGGACTAAGGTCTGAATAGACATGTGACCAAGAATTGGGCAATAAGTTCATTAAAAGTCTTCTGATGCCATTTTCACCAGAGTAAAAGCCAGTTAAAACCTTAATATACTATTTTTATAACCACAAGAACAGTTATAATAAAAAAGACAAGACTAAATGTTCACAAACATGTGTAGCAACCAGAACTTTCTGATATAGCTAATGAGGTCAGAAAATAAATCAACTACTTTGTAAAAATTTTTGGTAGTTTCTTATAAAATATATACTAACTTTACAACCAGAAATTTTTTTCCTTAATATTTACCCATGAGAAACCAAAGCATATGTCCTCAAAAAAAAAACTTGCATGGAAATTTTCTTAGCAACTTTATTCATAACAGCCAAAATTAAAAGAATTCAAATCGCCATCAACAGTGGAGTGGAATTTTCAAAAGCAAATTGTAGTATATTCATACAATAGACTATTGCTCTGAGAAAAAAAAGAATGTTCTACAGAAACAAGCAACCACAGAGATAAATCTCAAATCATTACATTGAGCAAAAGAAACCAGAAAAAAAGAGCTTCATTCCATTTATACGAAGATTCAAGAACAGTGAAAACTAACCTATGGTGATAGAAATCAGAACAATGGGTGCCTATGGTGGACAGTGACTGGAAGAGGGCACAAGGAAACATTCTAAGATGATGGGAAAGTGGTCTACCTTTATTGGAGTAGTTGTCATACAAATATATACATTATCAGAGTCACTGAAGTATACATCTATTATCTGCATATTCCCCCTATTAATATTTTTAAATTTAATGAGAAATATATTAGCCTGATTCTGATACACTACTCAACAAACTGAAAACTACTACAAGATCTCTGAAAAATCTTTTGGCAATCGACACTGAAGTAAATGAACTCATAAACGTGCATCTGAATATTCCACTTATAGGTATGTAACCTATAGAAATGAGTCCAAATGTTCACCAAATATGTGTACAAAAATTTTCACAACATATTCATAATATCTCAAACTAGAAAAAATCCGTATGTCCTGGACAAGAGAATGGATAAATGGTGACATTTATGGAATGGCATTCTAGACATCAATGAGACTGTGGATGGATCTCACAACGTTGAGTGAAAGAACACAAAACCACAAGTTGTATGATTCCACTTTAAGAAATATATAAAATCAATGTCTAGTGTTAGGACTCAAAATAGTGGTTATCTTCAGAGGATATTAGTGATGAGGAATGTCATAAGGGTGCTTTCTGAGGCCAGTAATATTCTATTTCTTCACTGAGTTCTGGTTACATAGATACATTTTCTTGAAAATTCATTATAGTTTTATCTTTTGTATGTGGTTCTATGATTCATCTTGAATTAATACTTACACTAATGCATCATGCATTGTATGAATGCTGTACTTCAATAAAATGTTTAATTTTTAAAATCTGATAGACTAGAGAAATACATTGAATGCTTTGGTCATGAGGTGTCATTCAAAATTATCATGAAACGAGGTAGCATGAATCCACCTGCCTAAAGGTGAGTAAAAGTGAACAAAGAAAGGTGTGATTTTTAAAATCTTGTTTGCCATGTACTTCAGAAATAAGTTTACTTTTATTTGAGCATCTGGCTAGTTCAGGTACCCCTGGGGCAAGACCAAAATTTATAGTTTTGTGGTTATATAGGCCACTTGTTTACATGGAGAATTTTATGGCTTAGTTCCCCAGGCTTATGTCAGTAATACTGTTGGTGTTTTCTCTGTTAATTATCCTCCGGGACTTCAGTGTGCACACAGATGTCAATTCAGATGGGCCAGCATGTATCTTTCTGAAAGCAATGGACTCTGAGTATTAACCAGATGGTTGAGGCAAGTTCCCTCAAGGCCAGGCTCATTCTAAACTTTGTCTACGGATTCCATTTGTGAATAGGGTTCCATTTTCAATATCTAATCTTATTTACCGAATCATTAATTTCTTAAATTCCTTTCTTATAACATGTTTAATATCATAATAAATGCCTCCATATAAGAATGAACATTTTTTTAGGATTTATTTTGAAAATATTTACATATAATTAATTTATTTAATCATTACAACTAATCTATGCAATAAAAACTATTAAAATTATCCTCACTTAAAGTAATAAAAATGAAGCACAGAGAGGTAAAAAACTTGGCCAAGGTGACTTGGAAGATAGAAAACAATGCCAGCTAGGTGGGTTCCAGCATCTATGTTCTTGAGTTATTCTCAAGATATGGATTAAAAATTTGTAAATATGCAGGAAATGTGCTTCATTAGGAACACTCATTGCTGAAAATCTGTATTCCATCTTGATAAATTTATTTATATATGCATAAGTCTCAGATTCCTTATAGTTTTGAATAATAATAGTGCCTCAATAAGAGAATCAGTT
Organism: Myotis lucifugus; assembly: GCF_000147115.1. Classification (NCBI taxonomy): domain Eukaryota; kingdom Metazoa; phylum Chordata; class Mammalia; order Chiroptera; family Vespertilionidae; genus Myotis; species Myotis lucifugus. The sequence continues at coordinate 27,039 of NW_005871319.1, forward strand.
TAAAGATTACATGAGATAATGCATGTAAAGCACTTCACAAAGAGCTGGCACATATTAAGAACTTGAGAAACATTAACCAGAGAATTATTATTAGGATTCTCATTTATGGTACTTAATTACTGTGACTTGGAACTAAAATCTCTACATTATTTACAAAAGAAATTTGAGTATTGAGCCCCAGAAAAATTTCTGGAAGCAGTAAGACGTCTCTGTGGCTGAGCTTCTTATTTGAACGTTCACCCACTGCCAGGCCATCGGATGCCATGAGAACCTCTGGAGCCTTTAGTTCTGTGCGTCTGAATCCTCCAACCAAGAACACCCCACACCATCACTGCAACTACATGCTAAAAAAAAAAACCTCAGGAATCTTTTTCTAGAGGTTCACAGTTGTGTGTGTGTGTGGTTTTTTGTTTTGTTTTTTTACTTTACTTTTGTCCCTTGGATTATTTTTCAACTTCAGTAGAAACGAAAACCAATGATTTTTTTCCCCACAATTTAAATTCCACATTCTGCAGAATTCAACATGTTAAATTTATGTGTACACATTATGTTCTAAATTGTCTTTCATATTAACTTTTACTTTTTCTTTGGATTAAAAGTAGATGAAACTGTGGACTCACTCTTACTGGCTGTAGATGATGAGCTGTAGGAAAATTCTCAGCTAATATCACAGAGAATATAAACAGGACTGTTAGCAACACTGGTGTATTGCTGGGCAGAACATGGAATTTGCCTTGCAGGCCCAAAAGGCCAATGGACTTGACACATATGCACCAGCTACCAAAGAGCAACAGCAGAGGTGTGGGTGGCTAGCACTCTTCCCATGCTGCCTTTCCTCTGACACTTTAAACTTCACTGAGAAGGATAACAAGGCAAAGAAATACATTTTATTTTAAATACCTTCTTCAAATAGTTTCTATGAATAATGTCAAAAATTCTATCCCTTACATCCCCAAAAGGCTGGGGATCAAAGTAGCAGCTCCCTGTTACTACTGTTGTGATTATTATTAAGACAAACATTTGGATAGACACAATACTCCAGAAACCATGTAGTAGGTCTACTTTATACACCTTTCCAATGTATCTTCACAATAACCTTCATAGGCAATTGCCATTAATATCTGAGATGACTAATATGCAGAAAAGATGTGTGGCTGTCTCAGATTACGCAGCAGTAACTGGAGGATATGGGGTATGGACAATGAACTGACTGATATTAGAGAATGTTTGCTTATCCCACTGACAAGCTTGTCTAAGTTCTTTTAAGTTTGGGTGTCAATGGTGTTTGCATTAGAATAAGGGACTCCCAATGTTGGCCAATGGGTAAAAAATAGATTCCTGCCCTGGTCAGTGTGGCTCAGTTGGTTGAGCGTTGTCCCATGCACCAAAGGTGACCAGTTCAATTCCTGGTTGGGACACTTGCCCAGGTTGGGGGTTTGGTCTCCAATCAGGTGCGTGTGGGAGCAGCTGATAGACATTTCTCTCACACATCAATGTTTCTCTTTCCCTCTCCTTTTCTCTCCAAAATCAATAAAAACATATTTTAAAAATAGATCCCTGTTCTATCTCTCCTGCTCTATTTGTCATTGTCCTTTGCACAGCACTAAAGTAATCCTCTTTCTTCTTACTGACAGCCCCTAAAGAGGGTGACTGAATTGGAGCAGCAGAGCAGGACTGTGCACAACTATGTGCACAGCTATGAAGCAGGGAATGCCTTTTTCCCACTTTATTGCCAGAGAGCTTAATCAATATTGTTAGTCTACTCTTATCCCATAGCCTGTGTCTCACTGAGCTGAGCTCTTCATGAAAACCTACGTTCTAGAGGTTATTCCTCTAACCACTCTTTCCAGACAGGCTCAAACATGACAAACACGCTCCAAGAGTGCAGAGACTGACCATCATGCCCCTCCCGGGGCTCTTAGGTTCTCACCTTTTCGGGTGCTCTCCCTCAGGCTCTTTAGCAGAAGCTACCATACACATCAGCACAGTGAGTTCCTTTCTTGCCAACCCAGTCAAATAAGTTTGGATATGTTTTAGGCTCAGGAAGAACCACCGTCATTCCATTCATGTTTCCAAAATTTAACAAGGTACCTGGCACATTGCAGATGCTCAACACAAGTCAGTTAACTGAGCTGGTCTAAAACAGTTGCTTTGAGAGTTGTCCCTTTGGAACAACATGTGGATGGGAAATATAAGGGAAAGATGCAGAAAGAAAGACTGTAGTTTTACGTTATATAAGTGAGTTTAACCATGATGTCCTTAAACAAGATTCGGTATTCAGGAAAATGATCATGTGTCAAGAGGTGAATGGTAGGGTAGTGTGCTCATATTTGAATATATTGATTTTGACAATATGTGGGGTGGGGGAGGAGGCTTGGGGGAGTGGCATCCAACATATTTTGGAGACTAGGTTTCGAATCAGGCCTGGAGAAGCACACTGGGAGTCATTATCCCTCAGACACTACTAAAATCCAGAGGAGTATATAACATCACCCAGAGAGAGGGAAGAGCAGCAAAAGTAAAACTAAAATCTAGATTTCTTGGCCCCTGTTACAATGTGCCTTCCACCAATCCTTGCAGAGGAAACCTTATTCCAAGACTAAGGTAAAGATTGTGTAAGTATTAAATCACTAATGATGGAATCTTGGAACCAGTGATTAGCCAGCCACACTTCAAAATATGCCTCCCCTCTCTGCCATGCATTCCACTGAATTCCAAGCTAACCAACGATCTTCCCTGCTTTATTTTTATCCATAATACGTATCACCATCTGATACACGGCATATTTTACTTAATGCTTTTTGTCATCTGTATCTCTGCATTTGAGTAAGATCATAAGAGAAGGGGATTTTTTCTACTTTGTTCACTCCTTAGAACACTGTAGGTGCTCAAATATTTGCTGTAAGAAAATCAAGGGAGGAAAGCAATCAAAATTGCTCCCTATCCTGGAGTGGCAGGTAGTACTGAAATCCTGTGAAAGATTCAGCAAACTTCCCTATCTTATTTCAACTAGGTTGTTAGGAAGGAGATGAACTTTTAGAAGCAGTTAAACCACATCGTATTAACATTGAAACATACAGTCAAAAAGTCATTCTATTACACAGTTTCTCTATTCTAATAGAGAAGCTATCAGAACATAGATAAAGAGAATTAGCTGGCTTGTAATTAGACTTCTGGGACACTAAAGGATAACTGTTTCAGTTTCAACAGCCTATACTAAATGCATTAAGTATACTGTATCGAATTGACAAAATGAAAAAAGTGGCATTAACATGCACTTAAGCAGTCCATGTTTATTAGGAACTTCCCTACTCATTGGTGGCACAAGCTGTCTATAGAGCACTTCTGCAAAGTATCCCCTCATAATACACAGCATGGATGGAAGACACTCCTTGAAGGAGTTGGCATTCTAGACGCAATCTAACTGGTGATTAGACACAATCCGGAAGCGGTTTCAGGTAATTCTGATGTACCGATTTGCTGTAGATGGTGTTGTCTTTCTGTTCCTTATGCTTTTCTTTGAAAGGGCTGGGGGTGAGGATGATCAGACTGTATTCTCTGACTGAATCATTCCCCAGGGCTCATTCACTCATCGTCTTTCCTAACTCTGAGCTCCAGGACCATCCGTCCATCCAGAAGCTTCAGGTATGTACTGACAGCATTTCCCGATGAAGAACCATGCCGAGAACACCCACAAAAAAGCTCAGAACACTTGATTCCTCTCAGCTAGACAAGAAAGTATTGACGTGAGGTCAGGAGAGAGACATTCATACCCCTCCACAGGCCTGCCCAAGCCTCAGTTCCTCCTTGGCCACTGTGCTCTCCATGCTTCCATTTCGCTGCCTAAAGTCTTTTCTCCACACATAGAGAAGCCAAATTGTCACCCTATCCTATAAAGCCCTACGTGATCAATTCTGAATCTGCCTCTCCACGTAATTCTCCTACAAAAAACTGGGTACTTATGAGCACATCTAGCATTCTACTGTTCTTCAAATTTGGATAAATTCATTCCTGCTTCTGACTTTCTACCTTTGCTGTTCCTCCTCCCTGAATAAATAAGATTCTCACAGCTTATCGTCCAACAGACCACAGTCCATAAATTACCCTTTATCTATCACTATTTCTTTGCCCCTTATACCTCACCTATGAATACCCAATATCAGGGGACAAGATCTTCCTTCCATCTGTTGCTTCCTAGGAAGGAAGAGAAAATATAGAGGTAATAAAAGAGAGAAAGACAGAGGGAAGGGAGGAAGGGAAGGGAGAAAAAGAGGGAAAAAATGAGTCCTTCCCTTTTTGAGATAAAAATAATTAAATGTTGTATATTAATGTATGTATTAGGATATTAAAGTTCAAGTCTCTTATAATCTCCCTTAACATACACACTTCCCATCCTCCATTTATCCAATATAGTTACATGACAATGTTTTGATTTTTAAATCAGTATTTGATATCTACATTAATATAACTGTAAATAAGACTGACTTCTGAGCCACAAAGTATACTAGCTTCTGAGCCACAAAGTATACTAGGATTATATTTATTTTCTTATAAAATTCTTCTCTATTTTTTAGATATAATAATTGTCTTGTTTTCTTACTTTTCTATGTATTTATCTACAATTTTCCCCCAAACTTTCCAACAGAACACTAACACCCTTCCCACATGATCAAGTACCATGGGAATTGCCGCCCTTTTGAACTAGAGTCCTCCCACATTCAGTCTCCCAGTACTTCTTCTGAGACCTTCCACACAGCCATTACCCCTGGAATCCCCCTCAGCATCATGTTATAAATTCCCTTCCTTTCTCTCCTTTGTTGGGTCCATTTCTTGAAATAGATTATAGGGAATTTACATTAAAAGTCTAGATTTTTAAAGATGTTGCTTTATTGTCTTCACATCCAACTTTATCATCTGTCTAGTGCCACTGTGACTTTAATTCTTTACATGAAACCCTACTTTGTTTTCTGGAACCCTATAGGACCTTCTCTTTAGCTCTGGCATTATATCATTCACAATGATAACATTTGTTTTGATCTTCACTGTACTAGGCATTAGGCTGGCCCTTATTATTTTAGAGATGCATACCCTTTAGTTCTAGGAAATGTTCTCTTAATTTTTAAAATTTTACTTAAGGATTTAGTTATGATTTAATATACTATTTATCATAAGTTTGACTACATTTTATCATAAGCCAAATCCTTATGTACCCAATGCTGAAACAAATTCCTACTCTGTCCATGGCTCACCCTGTTTAAAAGAAATAATAGGATCCAACATGCAAGAACTCTATGGTTTCACCATTTCCTTTTCAGTTATAAGAACCTGAGATGCCTGCCACTTGGTACTAGCAATAAAGAAGCCTGGCTTTGAGCTGACAGGTAACAGCAAATTGGTGTAAAATCCAGTGCTCTGAGTCCTTCCTAATGGCCTCCCTTTAAGGACTTCTTGACCTCAACCCCACTGGCTACCAAGAGTTTGGGGAAGGAAGAGGCAGCTTCGCATATAACTGGCACAGCTGTGATTCACCAACAGCCTCTGCTGGCACCTGAGGTCCCTTGCATTTGTTTCTCATGTTATATTAAATGTACTGCAGTTTATATTTTAAAGTGCCAATCTAAAATATTTTTTAGATATTCTTTTAATTGATGACATTTATAATCACACTAGAGGCCCTGTGCACAAAAATTTGTGCACTGGGGAGGGGGGTAGGGGGGGGTCCCCCAGCCCGGCCTGTGCCCTCTCGCAGTCTGGGACCCCTCGGGAGATAACGACCTGCTGGCTTAGGCCTGCTTCCGGGTGGCAGAGGGCAGGCCCAATCCCTAAGTGCAGCCCTTGGTCAGGCTCAGAGCAGGGCCGATTGGGGAGCTGGGGCGCCGCCCCGTCATGCACAGAGCAGGGCGGATTGGGAGGTTGCGATGCCACCCTCAGTCACGCTCAGGGTAGGGCCGATTGGGGGGTTGGGGCACCGCCCCAATGTCACACTCAAGGCAGGGTCGATGGGGAGGTGCCAC
>NW_005871319.1:33626-35923 GCF_000147115.1 Myotis lucifugus
ATATGAGGCCTCCCTTTGTTAGGGCCCCCCCGTGGATCCCGTGGGGGTCGGCCACTGTAGTCCTTTATCCCACCCCTCTTAAAACATTGAACGGCCCCCGTCTTGCATTCCAAACACGGAGTCAGTGAGAGTGTGTGGCCGCCGCCCTTCTCACACACAGAAAAGGGCCGATCAGGGGATTGGGGAGCTCCCCCTTATCAGGAACAGAGCAGGCCCATGGGGGGGGGGGGTTGGGGCACCACACCCTGTCACACACAGAGCAGGGCCCATCAGGGGCTTGGGGAGCTCCCCCTTACCAGACACAGAGCAGGGCTGATCAGGGGGTTGGGGTGCCTTCCCCTGTCACGAACAGAGAAGGGCGGATAGGGAGGTTGTTGCCCCGGCCCCTGTCATTCACAGAGCCGCAGGGTGATCAGGGGGTTTGGGCGCTGACCCCTGTCACGCTGATCCCGGTGCGGGGAGCCTCGCTGCTCCGCTGATCCCGGTGCCAGGAGGATATTACCCTTTTACTATATAGAATAGAGGCCTGGTGCACGGGTGGGGGCCGGCTGGTTTGCCCTGAAGGGTGTTCTGGATCAGGGTGGGGGTCCCCACTGGGTTTGCCTGGCCAGGCTGGCTGAGGGGCTGAGGGCTGTTTTCAGGCTGGCGGGTGACTGAAGCTCCCAACCGCTCCTTTTATTCTTTTTCTATTTTTTTTTTTTTTTTTTTTTTTACTCTGGGCCAGCTTTAGCTCTGAGGCCTCACTGCTGAAAACATCGATACAATGTTTCGGTCCGGCTGGGTTTCAGTCCGGCTGGTTTGTGGGGTTTTGTTTACCTTCTTATTTGCAACATAGTACATAGTTGCTTAGACTTGCAGCTGAGAGGCCGGCAAGTGAGGCGGGGAACGTTGGAGTCCAAAGCAAGCAAGCCTCATGCTCGCTTCAGTGCCTGGCTGCCGGCCGCCATCTTGGCTGACAGTTAATTTGCATATACTCACTGATTAGCCAATGAAAAGGGTAGCAGTTGTACGCTAATTACCATGTTTCTCTTTTATTAGTGTAGATAATATAGATTTTTATTGGAATTGTACTATGTATTTTAATTAATATAACATACTTTATATTGTTAGCAAAATTGATCTATTATACTCCTTTATACCATTAACTGTTCTCAACTTCTTGTATGTCCAGATAAACTTACATAAAAAATATTTTTTCAGGTTCCAAATGAATTCCATTTGAATTTTACTTAGACATGTTAACCCCATATTTAATTTAGAAAGTACCAACACTTTTCAATACTCAGTCTTTCTATCGGTCTTTCTTTTTTTTTTAATTGTTTTATTGCTTAAAGTATTACAAAGAGTATTACATATGTCTCCTCTTTTTTTTTCCTCCCCTTTACCTTCCCCCGGCCTCCCCTACCCCTCAGTGTCTTGTGTCCATTGGTTATGCTTATATGCATGCATACAAGTCCTTTGGTTGATTTCTACCCCCCCTCCCACGAACGCTCCCCAGCCTTCCTGCTGTAGTTTGACAGTCTGTTCAATGCTGCTCTGCCTCAGTATCTATTTTTGTTCATCAGTTTATAATAGCCTTTATTATCCATAAATGAGTGAGATCATGTGGTATTTTTCCTTCATTGACTGGTTTATTTCACTTAGCATAATGCTCTCCAGTTCCATCTATCCTATTGCAAATGTTAAGAATTCCTTCTTTTTTACAGCAGCATAGTATTCCATTGTGTAGATGTACCACGGTTTTCTAATCCATTCATCTGCTGAAGGGCACTTAGGCTGTTTCCAAATCTTAGCTATGGTAAATTGTTCTGCTATGAACATAGGGATGCATATATCCTTTCTGATTGGTGTTTCTGGTTTCTTGGTATATATTCCTAGAAGTGGGATCATTGGGTCAAATGGGAGTTCCATTTTTAACTTTTTGAGGAAACTCCATACTGTCTTCACTAGTGGATGCACCAGTCTGCATTCCCACCAGCAGTGCAGGAGGGTTCCTTTATCTCTGCATCCCCTCCAGCACTTGTCGTTTGTTGGATTTGTTGATGGTAGCCATTCTGACAGGTGTGAGATGATACCTCATTGTTGTTTGGATTTGCATCTCTCAGATGATTAGTGACTTTGAGCATGTTTTCATATGTCTTTTGGCTTTCTGAATGTCCTCTTTTGAATAGTGTCTACTTAGGACCTTTGCCCATTTTTTTATTGTATTTTTTATCTTCCTTTTGTTAAGTTGTATGAGTTCCCTATAAATGTTGGATATTAAATCCTTATTGGTGATAACATTGGCAAATACGTTC
>NW_005871319.1:37734-39431 GCF_000147115.1 Myotis lucifugus
GGTAACTGACTTTCTTTCTCTTGCTGCTTTTAGGATACTCTCTTTTGTCTTTTGCTCTTGGCATTTTAATTATGATGTGTCTTGGTGTGGTCCTCTTTGGATTCCTTTTGTCAGATAAAGAGCTTCACAGATAAGAAAAAGCTAAAGGAGTTCATCACCACCAAACCAGGATTATATGAAATGCTGAAAGGTATCCTTTAAGAAGAGGAAGAAAGAGAAAAAGGTAAAGATACAAATTATGAACAACAAATACACATCTATCAACAAGTGAATCTGAAAATCAAGTGAATAAATAATCTGATGAACAGTATGAACTGGTGATTGTAATAGAATCAGGGACATAGAAAGGGAATGGACTGACTATTCTTGTGGGGGGGGAAGGGGTGTGTGGGGGGGGTGCGGGAAGAGATTGGACAATAATCGTGCACCTATGGATGATGACAGTGGGTGGGGAGTGAGGGCAGAGGGTGGAGTGGGAACGGGGTGGAGGGGAGTATGGTGGGAAAAAAAGAAGAACCAATGTAATAATCTGAACAATAAAGATTTAATTTAAAAAAAATGGGTGTTGGATTTTGTCAAATGCTTTTTCTGCATCAATTGATATGACCATGTGGTTTTTTTCTTTCAATTTGTTTATGTGATGTATCGCGTTTATTGATTTGCAGATATTGTACCATCCTTGCATCCCTGGGATAAATCCTACTTAGTCATGGTGCATGATCTTTCTGATGTACTGCTGGATCCTATTTGCTAAGATTTTGTTGAGGATTTTGGCATCTATGTTCATGAGGGATATTGGCCTGTAATTCTCTTTCATTGTGTTGTCTTTACCTGGTTTTGGTATTAGGATGATGCTGGCTTCATAGAATAAGCTTGATAGTGTTCCTTCCTCTTAAATTTTTTGTAGTAGTCTGAGGAGGATAGGTTTTAATACTTCCTTGTATGTTTGGTAAAACTCCCCTGTGAAGCCGTCTGGCCCTGGGCTTTTGTTTGCTGGAAGCTTTTTGATGACTGCTTCAATTTCTTCCATAGTTATTGGCCTGTTGAGATTTTTAGATTCTTCCTGATTGAGTTTAGGAATATGTCCATTTCCTCCAGGTTGTCTAGTTTGTTGGAGTAGAGTTATTCATAGTTTTTTGTGTGTTTTTTTTTTAACAATCATTTGTACTTATATGGGGTCTGTTGTTATTTTGCCTCTATCGTTTCTGATTTTGTTTATTTGGGTCCTCTCTCTTTGCTTCTTGGTGAGCCTGGCTAGAGGTTCATCAATCTTATTTATCCTTTCAAAGAACCAACTCTTGGTTTCATTGATCTTATGTATTGTTTTTTTGGTCTCTATGTCATTGATTTCTGCTCTGATCTTTATTATCTCCTTCCTTCTGCTCACTCTGGGGTTTTCTTGTTGCTCTCTTTCTAATTCTTTGAGTTGTAGAGTTAGATGATTTACTACCATTTTTTCTTGATTTTTTGAGGGAGGCCTGTAGAGCTATAATCTTCCCTCTCAGGACTGCTTTCATTGTGTCCCATAGGTTTTGGATTGTTTTGTTTTCATTGTCATTAGTTTCCAGGATGTTTTTAGTTTCTTTTTTGATCTCATTGGTAACCCAATCAATATTTAATAACATGCTATTCAGCTTCCAAGTGTTTGAGTGTTTTGGATCCCCCCCAATGTAGTTTATTTCTATTATGCCATTGTG
>NW_005871319.1:41372-43048 GCF_000147115.1 Myotis lucifugus
TCACTATCTCAAAGCATGTTCTCAAGAACATGTATCTTGATCTTTCCCTCCAATTGCTTTTGCTGCTCCTCTTTGAACAAACCTCATATGTCAGCTAGTGGAGTGAACTATTGGCAAGTTACATTCCTCCCAAAGTCTATTTCTAAGTATGCTTTTTCTTCCCTCACCTCGAAATATCTCAACTGCTTTGCCTCTACTCCATTTCTGCCTGTATGATGTCCAGGTGTTTCTCAAGATTCAGTTCAAATATTATTTTCTCCAAACAGCAGTCACTTATCATCCCAGTTGCTCTGAATTATTTGTCTATCACATATGTTTAGAAAGCCCTGTTAACGTGTGTGTGTGTGTATGTGCATGCATGCACATGTTTGTGTGTTGTGTATATGTGTGTTGGTGGTGGCTGTTTATTTATGTATACTATGCTTTTCTTCCCAAAATTATAAAAGTATTATAAAAGTTCTCTTTTTTAATAACTATATGTATAATTTGGAAACATTAAGATCTCAGTATGTTTTAAAAGAATGAATGAATGCACTCTTTCATGAGCCAATAGTCTTCTTATATTCTGTAACCTTCACATTTTCTCTATCAGCCGTTAACTTACAACATTTGACTATATTTTTTATCAAGAAAATCTAAGGTCTATACTAGGCACCTCAGACTTCTTTTCTCCCCTTCCTCTTCCAGTACAATCTCATTGGCTGTCTTCTCAAAAATGTTATTACTTATTGTGAGTCACAATACAAACAGGAAGTGTAATTCTGCTTTCTACAAAATTTACCCCAATGTTCACAAAGAAGACACAAACATTTGGAAAGTGAGAAAATGGTGGAACCAGCTTCATGATCAAAGCACTATTTTTCACACAAATTTTCATTCCTTATCAAAAAGTTGTGTGTGTTTTCACGTACACATCACTTAAATATGGTGCAGGAAAATGCTCAAATTTCCATTGTATATTTCTAGCTATCTCCAATAGGCTGAAGGCCAATTGTTTTCTGTGACACAGCATCTTCCTGAGCACTACTGAGTTGCATAAGTTCTTTATAAAATTTGAATATTAACCTCTTATCAGATGTATCATTAGAGAATATGATCTCCCATTCATTGGGTTGTCTGTTCATTTTCTTGATGGTTTCCTTTGCTGTACAGAAACTTTTTAGTTTGATGTGGTCTCATTTATTTATTTTTTCTTTTGTTTTCCTTAACCAAGGCAATGTATCAGAAAAAAATATTGCTATGAATAATGTTCAAGATGTCACTATCTGTTTTCTCTTAGGATTGTTATGGTTTTAGTCTAACATTTAAGTCTTTAATCCATTTTGAGTTTATTCTTGTGTATGGTGTAAGATGGTGATCTAGTTTCATTTTTTTTGCACGTTTCTGTCCAATTTTCACAACAGCATTGAGTGACTACACTATCTTTACTCCATTGTGTGTTTTTTGTCTCCTCTTTCAAATATTAACCAATTATTAAGGCATGACTCTGTATTCTACTCCATTGATCTACATGTCTGTTTTTATATCAATATCATGCTGTTTTGAAAACTATGGCCTTGTCGTATAGGTTGATATCAGGTAGCATGATTCCTCCAACTTTGTTCTTCTTTCTTTATATTGCTGTGAATATGGTTTTTTTTTGAGGTGGAGGAGGGTGGAGGTTTGGGTTTTTTTTT
>NW_005871319.1:44052-165575 GCF_000147115.1 Myotis lucifugus
CAGCTACTTTTTCTGTATCAATTGATATTATCATGTGATTTTATTTTCTTTCGTTTTGTTTATGTGGGGTATCTTATTTATTGATTTGTGGATATTGTACCAGTCTTGCATCCTGAGAAGACACAGAAAGGCTCTTATTGTGAGATTCCATTTATAGGAAACAGCCAGAATAGGTTACAAAAAGAGACAAATAGCATAGGGGTTTCCAGGCGCAGAAGGAGTGGGGCACGAGTACTTTTGGTGCAGGGTTTTTTTTCCTTGTGGGGTGAGGGGATATTCGGAAACCAGGCAGCGGTGGTGAATACACAGCACCGTGGATGTACTCCATGCTCAGGGATGGCGCAATTTAAAATATCAATAACGTTTATTATTTAAAATTAATTACAACACAGGAAAATGAAGGCTTAAAACAGAAAAAAAAGAAAAAGTGATAAAATAAAAAACCCATAAATAATAAAAATAAAAAACTGAATCAAGCCATAGAGAAAACAAAAATTCAATAATTAAAGAAAATAAAAATAAAAGGTCAGTGTGTTGAGGGTTAAACAAATACTTGTGATGGCAGGGTGACCACATTCAACAAACAGGCCTTGAGCTGGCCCTGATGTCTTTGCTAGAGGCAGCTCCTCCTCTGAGGCAGGAACCAGGACAGAGTGGAGGCAGGGCTCTGCAGCCAGGGTTGGAGGGTCCTCAGCTCGGTGAGGAGAGCTGCACAGGCCGGCCCTGGCTCTTCAGCAGGGGCTGCTGGAGGTGTCGGGACCATTGGAGGTGGACAGGCCTCTACATCTGCCTCTGCATTGGGCTCCTCTGGATGGGCAAGTTGTTGAAACAGGAGCCTGCTCTGCCCCCTGGGCTGGTGCTGTAGATGTGAGAGGAGCAAATATCACCCATGTGCCTGCATTTCCATGTGCCTCCCAAACACAGAACATGGCTGCAGATGTAAGGGGTTTAGTGGGTGGGATGCTCAATGCAGACGGTTGTTCCATGTGTCTCATGTGAGAGAACCCCTTAGATCTTCATCTGTTTACACGTAGAGCGAATTGAGCAGCTGCTCAGCTTCCCTTGTCCACGTGGATCAAGATTGGTGGTCCCATCCCCTCTCCATGGACCTTAGTGCTTTTTCCAATTCCTGCCTATTTCATCAGTGCTCTGATGGGGAGTCTCAAAAATACATCTCTGAACAATTGTGCAACCATTTCTGTGCGTAACCTCCTAGGGGGAGCCCTGCCAGTGCAGGTGTGCCCCTGTGGGACTTTGGCAGGTCCTGCACACTGTTCTCCCATGGGAGGGGCTTTCCCCTTCATCTCCAGGGCATCTGCTGGAGTCTCTGCTGCCTCACTTTGTCCCTAGGGCTGGTTCCACGAGCCCAGAAGCCTGATCAGGGTGGTGGGGCATCTCTGGCATGTAGAGGCCTGTGCACTGCCTCTCATGTTGGAAGTGCATGTGTTTGCCCTTTGTCCCTTTAGAAAACACCAACCTTTGAGAGTTTTCTGCACCACAGGGCTGACACACCTGCGCCTAGCATTGTGTGGAATGCTTTCCAGCTTGTGGTTTGTCTTCCCAGATTTCTGCATTTTTCTAGTTGTTTTGGGCACAGGAAGAGACAGCCATTGTCTGACTGGCTTCTGGCCCTGGGGTCAAATTTTAGCTCCTAAGATTATGCACATGCTTACTGAAAGGGCTTTCTTTCCTCCATCTAATCTCTAATCCATCTATGAATTCCCTTTGTAATAGCAAAAATGGTATTTCAGATAAAAACATAAACATGTGAGCTGACACAAAAAGCACTGATTGTGAGATTCCATTTCTAGGGAATAGGTAAGGGGCAGAGACAGGAATCAGATCAGGGGCAGGAGGAGTGGGGAGTGAGTTCTGTTGCTGCAGGGTCTCCTTTTGGGATGATGGGACATCCTGCAACTAGGCAGTGGTGATGCTCACACAGCATCACGACTGTCCTTCATGCCCAGGAATTTAAAACTATGAACAATAACATTTAAAATATGAACAATATCCATTTAAAACATATTTATTTATTACTTACAATGAATTATACAATGGGAAAATTAAGACTAAAAACATAAATAAGAAATTAATAAAAGAAGACCCCAAATAAAAAAAATAGAAACATAATCCAAATCACATAATGGAGAACATATACACTAAATAAATAAAAAAGAAAAAGAAAAATATCAAGAAACCGTGAGGGGGAAACACGGTTTTCCCTTGGGACAGTGCGAACACATTTAAAAAGCGGCCCTTGACCTGGGCCCTCCACAGGCAGCTGCTCCTCAGAGGCTGGAACCAGCATGGGCTCCAGGGAGGGTTCTTCATCCACTGGTGGTGCGTCCTTGGTTTCTTCTGGGGCCGACCCTGACTTGCCTGACTGGGCCGGTGCTGGAGTGGGGAGAGGAGAGAAGATCACCCACGTGCCTGTATTTCCATCTGTCGCCCAAAGACAGAACACTGGGCACATTTCAGGACCCAACACAGGATGTGCTCCCCACCCGCAGTCCAACAGATATGTGGTCTGAGGCCGGTCTTTGTTACTGGCCAGGCTCTGGGGGTTCTCTGGAAACAATCCCTCCCCAGAAACTCGCCTGCACTCCCCCACCCATTTCTTCCCTACCCCCCACGCCCTATCCCGCCACCTCCTCACCCTTGGGCTCTGCCTCATGGGGCTCCAGGTCTTCCCTCCTGGTGTTGACTATTGCCATCTGGGTTTGGAGCCTGGGCGGCTTCGGTGGAGGAGTCCTCCTCGATCCACCCACGGGCCCTGGGTCCCCAGGCCCCCCGGTGGCCACACACTCCTCAGGCCTCTCCTGGCCCTTGGTGGTGTGGCCCACCGTCCAATCAAGGGGCCAGGGGGTCTTCCTCCACCACCAGGTGCTACACATTGACCTGGGAGTAGCTCTGCAATGACAGTGACCAGTAGCTGATCAGGAGGCCTCAAGCCTGGCCCCAGTTCCTGCTGCTGCTTCTGCTCCCTGGACCTTCTGCTCCCGCATCAGGCCCAGCCCTGTGTCTGCACAGACCTCCACCCAGGGGAAATGAGAGTCACCTCCAGGGCCCAGGATAGACCTCGGGCAGAGGGCGCCGCTCATACTCCACGTCCACCCAGCCAGCCTTGACCTGGGCTGCAAACATGACTGGTCTGACCCCCCAACCCAACCTGTTCCTATTCCAGGCAGGCCCTCCCCACGTGAACCCCCCTTCTACTGCCTCCCCCCCCCCCCACACACACACACACGAGGAGGGGGCAGGGCTGCTCAGATGGGATCAGAGTGGTGGCCTGGCCTAAAAAAAACTGCCCCAAGCCTCCCTGTGTTACCTCCGCATCCCGCCGGGCAAAGGGCCACAGGGGTCATCTGGGCTGGGCCCGGATCCAGCGCGGGCACGTCTAAACACACTTTCATCGCTGCCTCTCTTGATGCCTCGGCCTCGGCACACTGGGAAACAACAGGAAAACATGGTATCCTCTCCACTGTCTCTGTCCGAGTGAGACAGGAAGGGGCAGTTATAGAATGGGGCTGCCTGGTTTCCAGAGTTCCAGGTTCTGTTAGGCTCCATCGTCAGGAAGTGAGGTCACCTCTGGGTCCCCTACCCCGAGCATCTCCTCAGACATGAGCAGTGACCTCACTTCCTGACGATGGAGCCAACAGAACCTGGTAACCACGCACCGAATTCTAAAACTGCCCCTTCCTGTCTCACTCGTACAGAGACAGTGGAGAGGACACCATGTTTTCCTGTTGTTTCCCAGTGTGCCGAGGCCGAGGCCTCAAGAGAGGCAGCGATGAGAGTGTGTTTAGACGTGCCCGCCGCTGGATCCGGGCTCAGCCCAGACGACGCCTGTGGCCCTTTGCCCAGCGGCGGGATGCGGAGGTAACACAGGGAGGGTTTTGTTGGAGCCAGGCCACCACTCTGATCCTGCTGAGCAGCCTTATATCCCTCACTGTGTGTGTGTGTGTGTGTGTGTGTGTGTGTGTGGAATGGGGGTTCATGTGAGGCTTGTCTGCCTGGATCAGGAACAGGGCTCGGCCTGATGCAGAGCAGAAGGTGCAGTGAGCAGAAGTAGCAGTCAGTGGGGCCAGGTTTGAGGATTCCCCACTGGCTGATGGTCACTGTCATTGCAGAGCTCAACCTACGATAAGACGGAGCAGCAGGTGCGCCACACGACTCAGGGCCAGGGAATGCTCGAAGTGTATTTGGCCACTTTGGGGTCTGGGTATCCAAGGCGTGTGGATGGACAAAGAGCGAATCCTTCACTACAGCCTCCCAGGGTCCCTAGGCCTCCATCCCCGAGGCAGCCCATGTTCAACCGGCAGTTGGTAGTTTTCACCCGTGACCTGGATTACGGGGCCCATGTCAAACAGACTGGCCCGCGAGCACCTGGAGCCCAAAGCGGCAGAGCCCAAGGGTGAGAAGGTGGGGAGGTGTGGGAGAGGGAAGGGTGGGAGAGGTCCCTGTGAGCTTATGGGGAGGGATTGTTGCCAGACACACAGGGAGCACCCCCAGAGCTGGCCAGGAGCAAAGATTGGCCTCACACCACCCATCTGCTGGACTGCGGGTGGGGAGGATGTGCTGTGGTGGGTCCTGGGCTGTGCCTGTGTTCTCTTTGGGGGGCGGATGGAAATGCAGGCACCTGGGTGATCTTTTCTCCTCTCCCAACTCCAGCACCAGCCCAGGAGGCAGAGGCAGCTCCTCCTGTTACATATGAAGTTCAACCTGAGGAGCAGGAAGCAGATCTGGAGGCCTCTCCATCTCTAGAGCTCCTGGCACCTCCAGCAGATTCTCCAGCTCTAACTGAGGAGTCAGGGCCAGCCCCAGATGAAAGTCAGGCCCCACCACTGATGGATGAAGAACCCTCCCTGGAGCCCATGCTGGGTCCTTCCTCAGAGGAGGAGCTGCCTGTGGAGGGCCCACCTCAAGGGCCTGTTATTGAATGTGGTCGCCCTGTCCCAAGGGAAAAATTTGTTATCCTCCCAGGCCTTGATCTTTTCCTTTTCTTTACCGTTTTTATTTTGCTTTTATGTTCTCCATGGTCTGGTTCAATTTTTTGTCTTTTGAATTTTCTTATATGGGTGTTTTGGGGGACTTCAACTTTTATCTTTTTATTTTTTCTGTTCTTAGCCTTTATTTTCCCACTGTATAATTAATTTTAATAATAAAAGTTATCATTTGTGTTTTAAATGGTGCCATTCCTGAGCATGGAGTATATTCACGGTGCCGTGCAAGCATCACCACTGTCTAGTTGCAGGATGTCCTGTCACCTCACAAGGAAACTCTTCCCCAAAAGTATGCACTCCCCTCTCCCCCTTTCCCTCAAAACCCTGATCTCCCTTCTATCTCTACACCTTTAACTCTTCTGGACAATTCCTATAAATGGAATCTTCCTAAAAATATGTGTCAGCTCACATATTTCTTTATTGATTTTTTTACAGAGAGGAAGGGAGAGGGATAGAGAATTAGAAACATTGATGAGAAAGAAACATTGATCAGCTGCCTTCTGTATACTCCCTACTGTGGATGTGCCCACAACCAAGGTACATGCCCTTGACCAGAATCGAACCCAGGACCCTCGAGTCTGCAGGCTGACGATCCATCCACTGAGTCAAACCGGTCAGGGCTGCTCACATATTTTTATAGCATTTTTATAATCCTAGCTGCATGAGATCAGATGTAAAAGATGATACCCTTTTAGTAAGAGTGTGTAGAATCTCAGGGTAGACAACACTGTGCTAAGTGTAACTCCTGAAGCTAATCAGGACTCTTCCAAAAAATGTAAGAGGTGTGAAGACTCCCAAGCTTATCCTAAGAGGCCAGCATTATCCTAATTCTAAAACCAGATAAAGATACCACAAAGAAAGAAAGTTATAAACCAATATCCCCGATGAAAGTAGATGCTAAAATTCTCAATTAAATATTAGCAAAGTGGATCCAGCATACATTAAAAATATCATAGACCATAATCAAGTGGCATTCATTCCAGGATGTAGAGATGGTACAATGTTCACAAATGAATAAATGAGTTACACCACATAACCAAAATGAAGTCTAAAAACTAGACAATCATATTAATAGATACAGAAAAAGCATTTTATATATTCACTTATTTATGATAAAAATTCTCAGCCTCATGGGAGTAAAGGGAACATACCTCAATGTAATAAAGGCCATATATGACATCCCAAAGCCAACATCAGACACATTGGGCAAAAAAACCCCACATAGTTTAAGTGGTAGTTTTAACTGTCCTATAAAGTATAGGATATTTTATGGCAGGAATGGTTGCTGGGAGGTTGGACAGGAGGAAATGATGGGGATTTGGACTAAAGTGGCAGTGTTGGGGGTTGTAAGAATTGATCGGATTCCGGATTTATGTCAAAGATAATGCTGGCAAAAATTATTGATGGATTGGATGTGCTGCTTGAACAATAGAATGCAACAACATCACAATGTATTTTGCCTGAGAGACTGGGTGAAAAGTAGATTGTTTTTCTAACCAGGGAAGCAAGTGTCCAGCCAACTGGGAATGGGGGTTGGGGATTAATGGCAGGAGTTCTATTTTGGAAGTACTAAAGCTTTTATAGTTGTGATCTCAACTGAACCCAATGGTTGAGAAAAAGTGAGTCAGGGATAGAACAAGAAGTGAGGGACTGGAGCTTTCCTTTCCTGGATGTTAATTTGTCCAGATCCAGAATTTTACCTGAGGTCTGGTTGACTCCAGCATTCAAACTCTTTCCACAGGGTTCTTCTCTGTCCTTAACAGCCCATCTAGGGATCATAACAATTTGCCCGTTGCCTCATTGTCTTCTCTAGAATGGAAGAGTTGTGAATGCCAGGAAGGCAATGACAGTCCTACAACAGGGCACAAAGGCATGGACTGTGGCCAACTCTGCCTGGCATTACAGGAATGTTCCCAGAATGAATCCTAGAGACAGCACACTCCTCCTCACCATGGCTCTATCACTCTGCTTTTATTACATTTAAAAGGCACACACACTCCTTAATTTATCTAAATAAATACTTATTTCCTCAGAACTGATAGATAGCATTAATTCATTTTGCCTGAAAATTTAAAGAAATCCTGGTCCATAATGAATTTAATCTAACATTCTTGATGTGCTCTGATATAGGACCTCTTGTCAAATTTATTTGATAATCTACACTGTCCAAGCAAACCCTAAAGATCAAACAAAAAAAATCTATAATTACATAAACTGCTGCTTCTACTCTCAGGCCTTAATTCCTTATCATATATTAGAATTTTCAAATAAATTGAGAACTATCATTTCTCATTACTTCTTATAAGACATTTATTTATGTTTTCAAGAAGTACTTGCTGAGTGCCTACTATTCAATACACTGTGGAAGAAACAGTGATTAAGACAATGATCTCTTTGAGCTCAAGGATCTTATAATTTAGGAAGGACTCAGTGTTTAAGTTCACACACACACACACACACACACACACACACACACCTATCTTAGGGTATTTGAACACTAATGCTCTCTTCTGTAATTGCACATGCTAGACACCTATCCTGACCTGATCTGGAATTCTCTTCTCCTTACTTGATGTCTTCTTCCTTCTTCTTTTTTTTTTATTATTCCAACATTTCATTTTATTTTTTTAAATTTTGTTTTATTGCTTAAAGTATTACAAAGAGTATTACATATGTCTCTTCCCCCCCCACCTTGATATTCCCCCAGTCCCCCCACTCTCCCACCCCTCCCCCCCACAGTGTCTTGTGACCATTGGTTATGCTTATAGGCATGCATACAAGTCCTTCGGTTGATCTCTTACCCCCACTCCCACCAACCCTCCCGAGCTGTCCCACTGTAGTTTGACAGTCTGTTTGATGCTGCTCTGCCTCTGTATCTATTTTTGTTCATCAGTTTATAATGGCCTTTATTATCCATAAATGAGTGAGATCATGTGGCATTTTTCTTTCATTGACTGGCTTATTTCACTTAGCATAATGCTCTCCAGTTTTACCCATGCTGTTGCAAATGGTAAGAATTCCTTCTTTTTTACAGCAGCATAGTATTCCATTGTGTAGATGTACCACGGTTTTCTAATCCACTCATCTGCTGATGGGCACTTAGGCTCTTTCCAAATCTTCGCTATGGTAAATTGTGCTGCTAAGAACATAGGGATGCATATAACCTTTCAGATTGATGTTTCTAGTTTCTTGGGATATATTCCTGGAAGTGGGATCATTGGGTCAAATGGGAGTTCCATTTTTAACTTTTTGAGGAAACTCCACACTGTCTTCCATAGTGGCTGCACCAGTCTGCATTCCCACCAGCAGTGCAGGAGGGTTCCTTTATCTCTGCATCCCCTCCAGCACTTGTCATTTGTTGATTTATTGATGATAACCATTCTGACAGGTGTGAGATGATACCTCATTGTTGTTTGGATTTGCATCTCTCAGATGATTAGTGACTTTGAGCATGTTTTCATATGTCTCTTGGCTTTCTGAATGTCCTCTTTTGGAAAGTGTCTATTTAGGTCCTTTGCCCATTTTTTGATTGGATTGTTTATCTTCCTTTTGTTAAGTTGTATGAGTTCCCTATAAATGTTGGAGACTAAATCCTTATCGGTGATAACATTGGCAAATACGTTCTCCCATGCAGTGGGCTTTCTTTTTGTTTTGTTGATGGTTTCTTTTGCTGTGCAGAAGCTTTTCATTTTGATGTAGTCCCATTTGTTTGTTTTCTCTTTAGTTTCCAATGCCCTAGGAGCTGTATCGGTGAAGAAATTGCTTTGGCATATGTCTGAGATTTTGTTGCCTTTGGATTCCTCTAGTATTTTTATGGTTTCCCGTCTTACATTTAAGTCCTTTATCCATTTTGAGTTTATTTCTGTGTATGGTGTAAGTTGGTGGTCTAGTTTCATTTTTCTGCATGTATCTGTCCAATTTTGCCAACACCATTTATTGAAGAGACTGTCTTGACTCCATTGTATATTCTTGCCTTCTTTGTCAAATATTAATTGAGCATATTGGTTCAGGTCTATTTCTGGGCTCTCTAATCTATTCCATTGATCTATATGTCTGTTCTTGTGCCAGTATAGGCAGTTGTGAGAACATTGGCTTTGTAATACAGCTTGATATCTGGTATTGAGATCCCACCTACTTTATTCTTCTTTCTCAGGATGGCTGCAGCTATTCGGGGTCTTTTTTTATTCCAGATGACTTTCTGGAGAGTTCTTTCTAGGTCTGCCTAGGTCTGTGAAATATGCTGTTGGTAATTTAATGGGGAGTGCATGAATCTATAGATTGCTGTGGGTGGTATGGACATTTTAATGATGTTGGTTCTACCAATCCATGAACATGGTATGTTCTTCCATCTGTTTATGTCTTCCTCTTTCTCTTTTTTCAACGTCCTGTAGTTTTCTGAGGTCTTTTACCTACTTAGTTAAGTTTATTCCTAGGTATCTTAATTTTTTTGATGCGATGGTAAATGGAATTGCTTCTTTAGTCTCTCTTTCTGTAAGTTCACTATTGGTGTATAGAAATGCCATCGATTTCTTGGCATTGATTTTGTATCCTGCTACATTGCCAAATTCATTTATTAAGTCTAATAGTTTTTTGATGGAATCTTTAGGGTTTTTTATGTACAATATCATGTCATCTGCAAATAAGGACAGTTTTACTTCTTCTATCCCAGTTTGGATGCCTTTTATTTCTTCTTCTTGTCTTATTGCAATGGCTAATACTTATAGTACTATGTCAAACAGGAGTGGTGAGTGTGGGCACCCCTGTCTTGTTCCTGTTCTTAGGGGAAATGGTGTTAGTTTTTGTCCATTGAGTATGATATTCACTGTGGGTTTGTCATATATGGCTTTTATTATGTTGAGGTATGATCCTTCTATTCCCACCTTGCTGAAGAGTTTTTATCAAAAACGGGTGTTGGCTTTTTCTTATCTGTGAAGCTCTTTATCTGACCTTCACTTCCAAATGATAGCTTTGCTGGATAAAGTAATCTTGGTTGTAGGTTCTTGGTATTCATCACTTTGAATATTTCTTGCCACTCCCTTCTGGCCTGCAAAGTTTCTGTTGGGAAATCAGCTGACAGTCCTATGGGTACTCCCTTCTGGGTAACTGACTTTCTTTCTCTTGCTGCTTTTAGGATACTCTCTTTTGTCTTTTGCTCTTGGCATTTTAATTATGATGTGTCTTGGTGTGGTCCTCTTTGGATTCCTTTTGTCAGATAAAGAGCTTCACAGATAAGAAAAAGCTAAAGGAGTTCATCACCACCAAACCAGGATTATATGAAATGCTGAAAGGTATCCTTTAAGAAGAGGAAGAAGAAGAAAAAGGTAAAGATACAAATTATGAACAACAAATACACATCTATCAACAAGTGAATCTAAAAATCAAGTGAATAAATAATCTGATGAACAGTATGAACTGGTGATTGTAATAGAATCAGGGACATAGAAAGGGAATGGACTGACTATTCTAGTTGGGGGGGTGGGGTGAGGGTGTGTGGGAAGAGATTGGACAATAATCGTGCACCTATGGATGAGGACAGTGGGTGGGGAGTGAGGGCGGAGGGTGGGGTGGGAACTGGGTGGAGGGGAGTTATGGTGGGAAAAAAGAGGAACCAATGTAATAATCTGAACAATAAAGATTTAATTTAAAAAAATGGGTGTTGGATTTTGTCAAATGCTTTTTCTGCATCAATTGATATGACTATGTGGTTTTTTTCTCTCAATTTGTTTATGTGATGTATCACGTTTATTGATTTGCAGATATTGTACCATCCTTGCATCCCTGGGATAAATCCTACTTGTATCAGTCTTTCTATCCAAAATATAACATCCTTTATTCTATCTACTCAGGTCTTAGTTAAAGTCTCTTGTTTATGATTTTAAGTTTGTAATTTTATTCAGATAAGTAACAAATCTGTTTAAATCTTCATGCTACTATGAATAGGGATTTATTATTGAATTTTACTAGGGTATTTATAAATGTGTTCATTTATAAATGGTTACTTTGTTCTTAAAGTTTCTCAGTTTGTTTTAGTTTTCTATTAAGTAATTGGCTATTTACATTGAGCAACAATGTGGTGTTATTCTTCCTAACAATTTACCTATTGTTTCTATATGGATTGTTAGAATTTCCAGAGTAACATCTAATAAAGGGTGTGATGTGAGAATCTTTAACTTGTTAGTTTGATTTGCTCTAATATTATCCAATAACTAAAATTCAAATCCTTATTGGTTTAACTCCAAAACTATGTCCTTAACCAATATGTTATGCAGGAAAATTACTAATTTTTACATACACATATTATTTTCAGAAAGCTCACAAAACTTTTTTTTTCACAAGCTGGTCAATTTCATTAGGTTTCCAGCTAATAATTAAATGATCATTCAAAATGTTAATTTTACCTTCATTTTCCTAATATTTACTTATGCTTTCCTGTTTTCTGGATTTAAGTAGAACAATAATAATTGCATCAGCAGAAACCTTTGTCATAAACTTGATTTACTGGGGGTTTCTTTAATGCTTCATTGTTAAGTGTGTTTGGCTGATGGTTTAACAAAGAGATGATTTATCATATTGAGGAAATATTCTTCTATTCCTAGCTTCTTAGAGGTTTAATTTTTAATAAGATGAATACTAAATTTTACTAAATGCCCTTTTAGAATCTTTCAAGAAAATGATAAAAATTTCTCCTTTGAGCTTTTAATATTAGTAAAGCTTAATAGGTTGATGGATATAAGACTATTATTTCATTCCTACCATATTCAAAGTCCAATATACTATTAAGGGATATTTGCAAGTATATTATTTGGTGGTTTACCCCTTTTCTAATGTATCAAATGAGTATGTAGTTTTTACTTTTCATTTTTCTTGTTCGGTTTTGAAATTATAATCATGATAGTTACTTATAATTAATTTTAAAGCTTAACAATATTTTTTTACTCCTCAGTGAAACAGTTCAGATAAAGCAAGATACTGTCTATTGCTTTAAATTTTAAATAACATAATCTTCAAGTTCTTTAGATATCAAAGTTAAAAAATATGTGATACCCATGTTGAAAAATATATCCACAAAAGAATAATATGGAATCAGAACTCGTATGAAGATGATTCTTTGATAATTAATATTTTTATAATAATTAGAGAAAGTTAAACCTATTTTTAAGAACTTGCCCTTAGATTTAATTATCATTTCTACTGTTTCCTGTTTTTTTATGTCCTATCCATATACTAATTATTCCCTCTTCCATCATGCTGGTTAATGTTGTAAATCATTGTTTTTTTCTCATAATAGTAACAAACTATTAAAAGTTATAAATTAGTATCTATAATAATAAAAGCATAATATGCTAATTCGACCAGCCGTCCTTCTGGACAACCTTCTGGACAAAGTCGGGGCTGCGAGGGAAGCCCAGGTCCCGGGTGCCAGAGGGAAACTGGTGCCGGCAACCGGGGGAAGGAAGGCCTACTCTTGTACAAATTTCGTGCCTCGGGCCTCTAGTGTGATATAAAATTTTAGGTTTAAGTAATAACCTTTATATAAGGTGATCCATTTTATGTTTTGTCTATTGAATCCTTATAGTTGATATTACCATATCTTTAGTCTGCTTTGTATTTAACCAATGACTTACCTACTCTTTTCTTTTTAAGCTAGCTTGGTCGATTGGTTTTAGCACTCTCAGACATAATGAGTGATCTGATCCAATCTGAAGGTCTTATTTTCAACTGAAGAACTTAAGATATCCCCATCCTTTGTCAAAGTGCATAAATTTATTTTTTTCATCATATTTGTAATGCTTTCTTGAATTCTATACTTTATTTTCTATGTTTTAGTTTAGATTTCATCAAAGTAGCATAAATCAAATTTATTTGGGAGGGGATCGCAGAAAGCACAGCAAGGAAATAAGGAAGTAAAAAAATGAGACTGGGAACAGTTTGTTGTTTTTTTAAAAAAGGCAATACTAGTCACATGAGTGCAGGCAGAACCAGTGTGAGCAACTGAGGCTCAATCCCACTGAAAATCCTCTGACTTACAGCGTGGATCACAGGACTGTTCTGCTGAAAGACAGGGAAGCTGGGGTTTCCTCAGCTGACTCCTAGCCTACACTGAATGAGGTTTACCTCCCAGGGTGTTAAGTTCCTGGGCTTCCTTTTCAGCAGGCTGAGCAAGTTTCTGTAGTTCTAGAGAAAGCCCTCAGGAAAAGGTATGGGAAGGTGAGACAAAAAGGTGTTTATGGTCGAAAGCTGTATATGTAGGGACTGTCCACTGGAGATCTGGTGACCCCAGCCATGGGCCGAGAGGATATAGGACACTAACTGTATCTGCTGCACAGAATTGGAGGGTTGCTCCTAATTTTACTCCACTAATACGAAGTGTGTATATATTATTTGTAATTCTACAAATATCAACCACTGATATTCTTAAATACTTCACTGTGTACATTCCCAATTATCATCATCAACAATAAAACAACCACTTTGGTTTATCGCAATATAACTAAAATACAAAAGGCACATATTTGAACTCTGTCCACCTTGTTCACTACTATACCTCCCCTCTCTTCCTTTGCAGGGAGAGAAAAATAGAACCTGGAATTTTAAACCACTTACTATTAGATTGATATCATTTTATGTTATACACAGGGTCCTAAACCACTTACTATTAGATTAGTGTCATTTTATGTTATTTAGATGACAATAGTTCAACTTTGGATTTTCCGACTTTACTAAAAGTGATATGCACTTTGTAGAAACCAATTTTTAACTTTTCCCGAGCTAGCAATCTTCTATAACAATAAAAGTGTAGTATGTTAATTTGACCAGACATCCTTTAGGACGAAGTCGGGGCTGTGAAGGAAGCCCAGGTACCGGGTGCCTGCTAGCAGCCAGAGGGAAGCCCGGGTCCCATGTGCCTGCTAGCAGCCAGAGGGAATCCCGGGTCCCAGGTGCTAGAGGGAAGCTGGTGTTGGCAGCCGGGGGAAGGAAGGTCTATTCTTGCACAAATTTCATACATCGGGCCTCTAGTCTACACTAATAAAAGACAAACATGCAAATTGACTGTACCTTTGCTATACCTTAAGCCATGCCCACCAGCCAATCAGAGTGACTATATGCAAATTAACCCAACCAAGATGGCGGCCGGCAGCCACGGAGCTGGAGCAAGCAGGAGGCTTGGTTGCCCCAATGATGGATGAAGCCAAGCTTTCCAGCTGCCGCGGCTGGCTCTGAGCTCCACTCAAAGCAACAAAGTTTCAATTATAGAAGGTAAATAAACCCCAGATACCTGCTTTCAGCCGGCTGTGGCCATGGAGCTGGGGGGAGCAGGAGGCTTCCCTCCCACCTGCCTTGGCCAGCTCTGAGCTCCTATCAATGCTACAAAGTTTCAATTATAGAAGGTAAATAAATCCCAGAAGAAAAAAGAAAAAAAGGAGAGGCTGGGAGCTTCCATCGCCGGTGGGGTGGGGGGAGAGGGGGGGCTTGGCCAGCCTGAAAACGGCCCTCAGCCCCTCACTCAGACTGGCCAGGTATCCCAGTGGGGACCCCCACCCTAAAGGGGGTGTGGCCAACCTGCAGCCAGCCATCAGCTCCTCACCCAGGCTGGCCAAACCTCCATGAGATGAGGGTCCCCACTGGGGGGGGGGTGCTTGACCAGCCTGCAAACAGCCATCAGTCCCTCACCCAGGCGGCCAGGCACCCCAGTGGTGACCCCCACCCTGAAGGGGGTGTGACCAGCCTGCAAACAGCCATCAGCCCCTCACCTAGGCGGCCAGGCACCCCTGCAGGACCCCCACCCTGATCCAGGACACCCTTCAGGGAAAACCAGCCGGCCCCCACCCGTGCACCAGGCCTCTATGCTATATAATAAAGGGTAATATGCAAACTGACCCTAACAGCAGAAGGACTGGGAATGACTGGTCACTATGACACACACTGACCATCAGGGGGCAGACGCTCAATGCAGGAGCTCCCCGCTGGTGGTCAGTGCACTCCCACAGGGGGAGCTCTGCTCAGCCACAAGCCAGGCTGATGGCTGCCAGTACAGCAGTGGTGGTGGGAGCCTCTCCCGCCTCTTCAGCAGCGTTAAGGATGTCTGACTGCAGCTTAGGCCTGCTTCCCGATGGCAAGTGGACATCCCCCGAGGGCTCCCAGACTGCGAGAGGGCACAGGCTGGGCTGAGGGAGCCCCCTGAGTGCACAAATTTTTGTGCACCCTACTATTATATAAAAGCCTAAGTGACCAGTTGACTGAACGACCGAATGATCAGTCAACCAGTCACAATGATGCACCACTCAGCTAACCAACAAGCACCAGACGCCGTCTATTGGTATCGGGCCAAAACCAGCAGTCCTATATCCCCCGAGGGGTCCCAGATTGTGAGAGGGCACAGGCCAGGCTGAGGGACCCCATTGGTACAAGAATCCAAGGACCGGGTCTCTAGTTGGTGGAATAATACTCATGATTCCGGGCAGCCATAGCAAGATCGTTTTGCCCAATTTTAGGCTAATGTAACTGTTCTGAGCATGTTTAAGGTAGCCAGAGAGTGTGGCACAATGGTTGAGGGTAAACATATGAACCAGGAGGTCATAGTTAGATTCCCAGTCAGAGCACATGCCTGGGTTGCAGGCTCAATCCAGTGTTGGGCATGCAGGAGGCAGCCAATCAATGGTTCTCTCTCATCATCGATGTTTCTCTTTCTTTCTCTCTCTCCCCCCAACCCCCGCTCCCTTCCTCTCTGAAATCAATAAAAAATATATTTTAAAAAAATTTAAGGCTAGGCTAAGCTATAAGGTTCAATGTATTAAATGTATGTTCAACTTAATATTTTCAACTTACTAAGAAATAATCCCCTTGTAAACTGTAGAGAATCTTCCACAATTATTTGTAGTATGTGCACCATGTTAAATAACCATTCAATTTAATTCATTATTTAATTCATTATTTAATTCATTATTCTTTACTTTCATTTAGCTTTTCAGTTGGTAACATGAACCTAGAAACACTTATTTTAAAGATGTGCTTAGTATGTTTTTGTAAGTGTCCTTATATCTTTTATATATGAATACCATTTTGATTATATATTTTTTCTAAACTCTACATTACTTATTACTTCTCACATTTCAAACCTGTTGCTAGAACAAATCTACAACTCTGATTTCCCTTCTTTCTTTGAACTTATTTTTCCTGCCTGGATGAATATCAGGATAGGCTTAGAGAAAAATAAAAAAGAAATTTATATATTTCAGCAAAATACGTGGTATTACCTGTGATATGATGAACTGATTCAAATACAGGGTCAGAGTTTTTCATGTTATTTTTGTTTGTTTTAATCTGAGAAATTTTCCATTAGTACATCTTTCTGTATTATAGTATTTGTATATTTTTATTTGACTTGTTCTTTGGAATAAAAAAAATTATTCATATTTTGGATATTTATTGTATGTACCTCTTTCCAAGACTCTCCCAAGCTTTTCCACATGTAACTTCTCTGGTTTTCTGATCCTTAGTGTTTCTATGTCAGTTGTCCATTTGTCTATTGTAGTTTTTAAATTATTTCAATTATTTCCTGAATTCTACTAGTTTTTTTGTTTGTTTTTTTACAGAGCCTGGGTCCACATTCCTCTGAATGACATAAGATCACAACAGGAATGTCTTTAAAAATATTTCACTCCAGTATTTTCACTCAGAACTATGATCTTCCTTTACCGCAGGGTTACATTTACCTTCTTTTATATAGATGATTTCTTTCAGTGTTTGTTGTTGTATTTTGTTCACACATCATTGAAGAAAAAGCACATTCTAGCTGAGTAGTTATTCACAAAGATATATTTTACTTTGCTATTCTTAGTGTTTCCTTAAAAACTACTTAAAACTCTTTTCTGACCTCAAGCTGAAAACTGGTTTCATGTATGTTTATATTATCCTTTTTGGTGATCTAACTGCCTGCCTAATTTAGAGCCATAGTAGTCATGTTGTCACTGGTAAACTTCCTGTGAGAGGGGCTGACTTTTCAATTATTTTTCTTTGGTGTATTCTCCATTTTCCACCTGGAACAACTGTCCTTTCTGAGAGTGCTGTCTGCCAGTCTTATTCCCTCCACTCTAGAAATACCTGATAGTCATCTTATTTAGAACAAGAATTCTTGCTCTTGTTTTTCCTCAGGAACTCAATTCCAATTAACTTGTTATATTTTAATAAAAAAAAATCCAGCAGGCCCTGACTGGTTTGGCTCAGTGGATAGAGCGTTGACCTGCAGACTGAGGGTCTCAGGTTTGATTCCAGCCAAGGGCATGTACCTTGGTTGCGGGCACATCCCCAGTGGGGCGGGGGGGGGAGGCAGCTGATCGATGTTTCTCTCTCATCAATGTTTCTAACTGTCTATCCTCTCCCTTCCTTTCTGTAAAAATTCAAAAATATATAAATATATAAATATAAATACATATATATGTATATATATATATACATATATATATATATTCCAGCATATTTCTCTCCTGTCCCATAGCCTGTCTTTGACTATTCAACTATAGTCTTAAAATAACAGATCAGAAAAAATATTAGTTTCTTTCATGATCACTTTTGTTTAATTCTTATAATCCAATACTACTAACTTCTCTGAAAAAAGTTTATAAGGAATTCTCCATTACCTTCATTTAACATTGTTCTATTCTTGATTCTTCTGGCATATGGATGACATCCTCCCATGATTTTTATCAAAAATGCTAAATTATCCTTCTGTTTTTATATTCTTTTGTTCATTTGATGCTGATTTAGAAAAGAGAGTGAAAATTTATATACTGATGCTCAAGTTGCTTGTCATCTACAATTCCTGTCTACTCCATATTTTAGATGTCACCACACAGATGTCTGCTTAAGTCTCCATCTGTTTCTCATAATAAGTCACTTTCAGATATTTACTTTTTCCCCTCTTTGTCTTCAAGAAAATGTACTATTCCCTTTTATTACCATACGTGTTTTTCCCCTTTTTTAGGCTCTGTCTTCAGCCTTTTGAATGGGCAAAATGTACATCAGTCTAAGACAGCAGTTCTCAACCTGTGGGTCGCGACCCCTTTGGCAGTTGAACGACCCTTTCACAGGGGTCACCTAAGACCATCCTGCATACCAGATATTTACATTGCGATTCATAACAGTAGCAACATTACAGTTATCAAGTAGCAACGAAAATAATTTTATGGTTGGGTCACAACATGAGGAACTGTATTTAAAGGGCCCGAAGGTTGAGAACCACTCGTCAAAGGTTTGATGACAACAGTGTGGGTGAGGTGTCATTTGCCCACTTCACTCTCCTACATGGGAGCCATTCTGACAGCTTCCCCATTTCACTTCATCTGAACATCAGGCGCTCTACACAACATCTAGTGAAATTCTAATACCTAGCAAACATTCAACTCTTGGTCCACAGGATTAAATTGGATCATTCCTAGTTCAAAATGGTAGTTTCTCTGACTAAGCTCAAGAGTAAGGTGCAATTGCTCCATCTCTCAGCAGGATAAAGCATGAAGAGCATCCTGGCACACATATTCCGGCCCTCTTCTGTCCCATCCCTGTTTCTGATAAAGAGATCAAGCACCCAAGTGTGCATCAGGCTTACACCTATCCCTTTCTCTGAAGTTTTTATTCTGGAAGGTTAATCTCTGAATAGATTAGAAAAAGATGAGTCACTGATGATGAGGGACTAGAAATCTTGCTTCTAACCAAAGCTAACTTCCAGTGAATCAAAGGTTGGTATTTTATTAGGTTACAGTTTCTCTGTATCTTGAGTTTTCTCATACTTCAGAGCATAGTGATGGAACAGCATGGCTTCCCTATTTTCTTTTTAAATAGATCACTGGATTATCTTTAAATTGCCTACTCTCATTTTTGCTTATTTATATACTTTAATGAAAATCAGAGATAATATTATAAACTGCATCTAGTCTGCTCTATGCAAACCAGAATTGTTCAACTTATTTTTTATCTTTTCATTATTTCAGAGTTTCCCCCATTTAAGCCATTATTTCAGTCACCTGAAAATATTACATAACTACCACATGTCCTCAGTATGCTATGTTCTGGACATATTAGCATATCCAAGGTATTATCATTTCCTTTAAAAGACTTAGTCTAGTAGGAGAAAATGATCTGTATATAAATAAGTAAGCTGCCTGCTCTTACATGGGCCTTATGATATAATTCATTATGCTAGATTTTCAAAGGAAAAAGTGGTAGGTTCCAGGTAGGTTCAAGGAAAGAGTCAAGATTTGAGCAAAGTTTAAAAAGAGAAGTAGGTGCAACAAACAAACAAACACAAAACAGTGTAGGACAATTGTTGTCAGAGTCAGAAGATTTCAGGTGGTGAGAACAATGTCTGGCATGAAGCTGCCTGGTTTACTGGAGGAACTGAGAGCAACTTGGCACTGCTGAACTACACGACGTGAGAAATACCAGCCACTGTTAAGTCTGGGGGGAAAAGTGGCCCAATAAAAATTTGAAACTATAGAAATAGTCCAATATAAAATTCTTATAGTGTGTGTCTAATACTATTAGAGTATTTTTACAAGTCTCCAGAGATTGATATTTTGTTATACTTTCTACCTCCATTTTTATAACTATTATCATGTAGGAAACATTTGTCATATAAATCACATTTAAGAAATATTCCAAATATTCCCAGCTTGTCATTTTAGTTTGAATGACTAAAATTCACTCATTTACATTGCTCTTCTCTTAACATCAAATAATCTAGAAATATTAAAATAGCCTAATTGGTTTTGCTTTAGGTAAAATAGGTCATAGACATTTAACTCAAACATTACAACTATGTATTTTCTAGATCTAAAATAGCACAGATCATAATTTTTCCCTGCACTGAGAGACAAACAATATGCATTGCCTGAAGTAACAAAGCACAAATGTATGGCATATGGCATACAGCTGAGAATATTTAAAGTGCTTACTTACACTAAGAGGAGGTCACAACCTATTGGCATAACCAGAACCTAAAGGGCACTTTCTATTGCTGGAATGTCAACCAAGAGAATGGCAAGAGAGTGTGTCATACCTCAAAAGTATTTACAATGCCAGAGAGATACAATTTGACAATGAAGAGTGGAATGGTAAAGTACGTTAGCTTAAAGATGCAGGAAATATAAACTAAAGAAAAATTATGATGGCTATTTGCAACAGACTATTAGTATGAAAGGTGAGTGACAATGAAAAATTGTAAGTCAACAATTTGTACACTCTAAATTGCTCTGTTTCATATTCAAAGGGGATTTCCAACTCTCCCATAATTTTTCTGGGATAAGGATAAATAATAGTGACAAATAAGCAGTATCAAAGCATTCTTAAATTATATAGAAGACAACTTTATGACTCATAAAGCATAATACCCTGAAAAAAGATACAGTATTCTATCTCCTACACACTAGGAAAATAATATTCAAGCTAGTATCATAGGCTGCTATAAAAATCTCATGGCACATTTTTGTTGAGTGCCTACTATGAGCCAAGCACCATCCTAAACACATGGCATATGTCAATGACCAAAACAGATGAAGACTGCCCCAACAGAACTTAATGTTTAGCTGGAATAGGCATAAAATAAACAAGTATAACAACTAAGCAAATTATATCTTGTATTAACACTGATAAATACTACATAAAAAGAACAAGTAGTGGGGGGGGTAGATGTCAAGGTGAAGACGGAGGTAGGTTGCAATATTAGATAGGCTTGTCAGAATATGTTTTATTTTAAAATTTGGATTTGCATATATATTTGAAAAAAGGTGACAGAATTAACCAAGTTGATACAGAGAGCAGTGAGAAATGAATATCAGTGGGCCAAAAGCCATAAGGTGCCATGACTGAGGAACAACAAGGAACAAGTATGGCTGAAGCACAGAGGGGGAGTAGGAAATGAAGGCAAAGAGAGCCTTTACAATATTTAGTGTCTTGTGGGCCATTGTAAGAACTTCAACTCTATTTTGAATGAAAATAGAGATCAACTGCAGAATTTTGAGAAAAGGAATGAATGCCATATCATGTTTTTTTAAAGGCTCTGGTGGCTGTAGCGTTTATAATAACAGAGAGACAAAGTTGGACAACTGTCAGAAGGCTATGACAGTAACCTTAGGTAAATGGAAGATGGATCAGTCATGGAAGTAGCTATGAAGTTGGTATGTGGGTTCTAGATATATTTTGAAGGCTGAGTCAAAACAATTTGCTGGTAATTTGGAATGTAAGAGAAAAAGATCATGTAGACTGACTACAGTTTTTGGACTGAATTGACAGGAAGGACAGAGCTGCCATCACATGAAATGGAAAAGCTGCACATAGAGCTGAATTGGGAGAACGGGGGTTATAATAGAGATTTGGGATATACTGATTTTAAAAGGATTTTTAGATATCCCAGTGGAGAAGTTGAATATGCAATTAGATATAATAGTCTGGATTCTGAAATATTCTATCAGATACACAAATCGAGGCATATCAGTAAGTATATAATAATGAAACAAGATTAGATAACTACGGGAGTAATTGTGCATAGAGAAGGGAAGAGGATCAAGGATTGAACTCAATAAGAAAAGGGTGAAGGGAAGAGAAGACACAAGCAAAGAAGACCGAGGAGTAGCAACCAGTAAGATAAAAGGGGAAAAACGATGTGGTATCCTAGAAGACAAGAAAGTGTGCCAAAGAAGAAAATGCTGCTGATAGTTCCGGTAACACAAGAACTGAAAGTTAAACATCTGATTTAGAAATGTGGATGGCATTTTTGCCTTGATTCAGTTATTTTGGGGCTGTGACAGAGATGAAAGTTTAATCAAAGTGAGCTAAGGTAGAATAAATGATTTGGAGAAAACAAATATACTGGTAGATGATTCTTTAAAGAAATTTTGATCCAAAGAATAGCAATGAAATATGGTGGTAGCTGAAAGAACAGGGTTTTATCCACCTTAATATTATAGTAAAATAATTACATGCTTCATCAGTTAAGATTCAACCAGGGAAGCAAAACCACTAAGAGTATATTCAAATAGGTGGTTTAAGAATAAGACTTTTGTGACCATATTTTATTTATCAACTTGACTAGGATAATGAATAACCAGATACCCAGAAACATTATCTCGGGTGTCTGTGAAATTGTGTCCAGAGAGATTAGCATTTGATTCAGTAGACTAAGTACAGAAGATAGCCCTCCCAGTGGAGGCGGCCATCATTAAATCTGAGGAGGGACTGAAGAGAAGAAAAAGGTGGAGGAAAAGTGAATATGCACACTACTGACCTGGGACCTCCATCTTCTGCTCTCAGACATCATTACTCCTGGTTTTTCAGACCTTTGAACTCAGACTACTAGTAAACTAAACCACTTACTTTCCTGATTCTCAATTTGCAGATGGCAAGTCATGGAACTACTCAGCCTCCATAATCATGTGTGCCAATTCCTATCATTTATATGTATGTATTCCTATATATCTATGTATGTATGTATGTATGTCAGGGTTCTCCCAAAAAACAGAACCAATAAGATAAATATTATACATCATAGATCATAGACCATAGATCATATTCTATATCTATATTTATGTGCTATATTCATATTCTATATTCTATCCATTCTATTTATGGTATATCATATATATCCTATTGTATTGGTTCTGTTTCTCTGAAGAACCCTAATACAAATTTACACATTTCTGAGAGAAGCTGAGAACATAAGTGTCCAAAAGCAAAAAGGCAGAATTGGAAGGTCAGATAAAAGTAACTAAATTACTAACCAAACTTCCTGAAGCACTTAGGTGGTTGGGTAATCAAGGGTTAAAAGGAAATCTGAAAAGGTAGGCATACCCAGGTGTCAGAGTGGCACCATAACAAAATGCTAATGGAGAAGACTATGAAACATACAGCTTCTGCATCTGGTGTTGTGCCTGAAGTTACTGTTGGTCAGTAGGAAGAAGACTGAAGAAGGGGAGAGGTAAGACATGGAATCTGCCAGAACCTCTGCCTCTGTTTCACATGACAAAAGAGAGCAAAGGAAATCTAGAACCTACTGCTACCAATGCATCTGTCTCACATTACATCTAAGCCCAATAATCTCCAGAAAATGATGTCTACTGCTGCATTTCAACCTTCCAAATCTCATGCAAAATTTCCTTTTAGCTAACTCTTACCTGGAGCCATACAAATAAGAGGTTTCTGTGAAACTCTTAGCCAAATTGATCCAATGTAAAACCACACATATATGCTAATCCAATAGAGAGAGAAAAAATGATGATGTAAACAACAGAGAGGAGTAGATTTGTAACAATGACCTTGAGTAGGCAAGAGAGCATCATAGCTAGTATACAACTGGAGGAATAACATTAGAAAAGAGCAAAGGTGTTTGGGTTTATGAAAACTTATCTCCTGGAAATGGCAATCATCTCTGCTGAATGCACTAATAACAAGTATTAAAATCAAACATTAAAATCATCACATTAGAAAAATTTTGGTGTATATTAGGAGGTAATTACCATTTAGCTGGATACAAATCTTCAGAGGTCAGTCACTAATAGCAAGAAATGTATTTGTTAGTGTAGCTCAATAATTTTATGGTGTATAAAATAAAATGAAGGTACAAAAACATAACATAGTTGTTTATTTCTGAAGATTAAAGAACCTCCACTGGCCCTGATTTCAATGGTCATCTATATTCTCATGAATTCAATCTGTTTTCATTTTTTTCTCTACTATATGGATCACTCCTCTGGTGAGTATATCTGATTGCCTGTTTGACAACTCCACCCCTAAACTCTCAAAGGCAAACCTGATTCAACCTGGCCAAAATTTGAACCATGGTTTTAAGTACATGACACCCCCTGCAATTGTGGTCCTTATCTAATTCTAATAACTATGTTTTCAAGCCAGAACCACAGTAGCACTCCTACCTTTAACACTCTTACTCAACCCCATATTTAATTGCCTCACACTGTTCCTTTATCACTTACACATCTCTAGAATCTGTTTTCACTTATCTCAGTGAACATCAACCTAAAACTTCCTCCTGCATTACTAAAGTACTCATGTTGTTGATCCCCATCATCATATTACTGCACTCCCACTCTAGTCCATTCTCCTCACTGCATCTAAGAAATCTGTTTGGTGTTTCCTTAATTTTAATGACTGAATCATGCCCTTGTTGATAAATGACATTCTTTAATTGGCTTTTTTATTACTCTCAAAATAATTAGCACACTCTTAACAAAAACTACCAGTTTATGTGAGATCCAGCTCATCTCTCTCCCCAAACAAAAACTGTGAGAGAAAAGTAAGATTGCTATGATTTTAACTATTTAGTTAAAAATATAACCAATTTGTAAACTATATTTTTATTTTATTAGCAAGGGAAAACATTATCCTTTAATACACATGTGAAATCAGCAATTTGATGATTAAAAAAAAAACTTTTCTTCACAAAAATCAAAACTATTAGATTCCTGGAGCACTGAGCTCAGGTGATCTGGAAGGTTGTGCTACTGAGCCCAACAATACGCCTACATCATAAAGCCATCATAACAAGTGTACAGAAGACATTATCAGGTGCTTTGAAAAAAAAGAGAAAACAGGGATTTCAAGATGGCTGCAGAGTAGGTAGAAGCTACACTCACTTGCTCTTGGAGCCAAACTAGATTTACAGCTAAATTATAGTGCAATCAACTTGAATAACCAACTGAAGGCTAACTAAACTGAAATATTATAACTGAGGATTTACAGAAGCAGCCACATAGAGACTGGTAAGAAGGGTGGAGACATGGGAAAGGCTGCCCCTCCACACACCCACATGTGGTAGTTGAGAAACTGGAGGGATATCTTGGCTGAAAAATTCCCTACCACCAGGAGTGTGGGGTTACAACCCCATGCAGGGATCCCCAACTCAGAGCAACAGAGACTGAAGAAGAGCCCACATAACATCTGGTGGTGAAGAGAATAGAGTCTGCTAGAGTCACAGATGCCACCTTCCCAGGGTCAAGCACTCCTATTGTTACAGCGCCAGCCTGGGAAGTGCACTGTTCAGCACTCCAAGTACTGGCAATGCCACCCTGCCATGTTCAAGTCCTGCAGAAGCGTTGGCTGGCTACATCCAGCAGGATGCTCTTTTTCTGGAGAAGCTCTTGGCAGAGATTCAGACAGTGATTGAACTGTGTAGCTTTGGAAAGGGAAGCATTCTTCCCCACCTCCAGTGCACAGCTAGTCCCTCCCCTCCCCACCACTCACACACCTGTAGAATCACTTGACCTGCCCTGTGACTCTGTGGCCCCACCCTGTTGAGTTCAGTTGCTCAGGGAGATACAGGGTTGCACAGAGCTGGGACTATGGAAGCACATCTCCCAGTGGGGCTTTATTCCAGGAATCAGACAGGCAGGTTCTGGGTTGTGTAGCTACATTGTGGCGGGGCCACTCCTATCTCCCCTAAGACCCCAGCCTGTACTATCCCAGGAAAGGGAAAAAATGCCCAATCCCTCCTACTGGCTTGCCAGCACCACACCTAATGGAAAACTGTTTAGACTTGCCCTAACAAGTCCTGGGGCCCCCTCCCGTTGCTGAGCTCAGTTTGGGAGGAAGAGGGTTCCTGCTCACAGCTGAGACAGACTGTGTCTTCCTTGGAGGCTATCATCTGGGACCAGGACAAAGTGCTTGGCCCCCTCCTGTGGGCTCAGCCAGCTCCACCCCCAATAAGAGACTCTTTTGATCTATCCTCCCAAACCCCAGTGGCTCCCAGCTAGCTCCTGCAGAGGTGATGGCTAGCTGCACTCAACCCAAACCTGCAGCCAGTCTGAAGGGTTAACTCCACCCACAACAGCATTCCACATTCAACTATAACAGGAAGGTAAACATAACTGACAAGAAACATTCCTGGTGCACTGAGCTCAGGTGATCTGAAAGATTATGCTACTTATCCCAATAAGATGCCTACATCATAAAGCCAACATAACAAGTTTGGGAGTCATAGCAGATCTACCTACTACACAGAAAAAATGGGGAGACAAAGAAATATTTTCCAAATGAAAGAACAAGAAAAATACCCAGAAAAATAATAAAATGAAATGGAAGCAATCAAGATACCAGATGCAAAGTTTAAAATAATGGTTATAAGGATGCTCAAGGTCCTTAGAGGAAAAAATGGATGGTGTCAGTAGGAACTTAAACAAAGAGATATTAAGCATTAAACAGGCCATGGAAACCATAAAAAAGAACCAGAATACAATATCTCAAATGAAGAATACACAAGGAATTAACAACAGGTTAGATGAAGCAGAGGATCAAATCAGCGACTTAAAGGACAAGATAACAGTCAGCACCCAAACAGAGCATCAAAAAGGAAAGAGAATTTTTTAAAAAGAGTGAACTAATATAAATTCAAAGTAAACATCATTACATAAAAGGGTATGGTTGTTTTTTTTTTAGTTTTATTCATTTCAAACGGGCCGCATCCGGCCTGCGGGCCGTAGTTTGCCCACGGCTGGGTTAGATGAAGCAGAGGATCAAATCAGCGACTTAAAGGACAAGATAACAGTAAGCACCCAAACAGAGCATCAAAAAGGAAAGAGAATTTTTTAAAAAGAGGAAAGTCTAAGAGGCCTGTGGGACAAAATTAAGTGTAACAGCATCTGCATCATCAGGTAACAGAAAAAGGAGACAGTGAGCAAGCGATAGCAAACCTGTTTGCAGAAAATAATGTCTGAAAACTTCCCTCACCTGGTAAAAGAAAAAGTCATCCAAGCAGAGTCCCAATCAAGATGAACCCAGAGGCCACACCAAGACACATTATTCAAGTGACAAAGTTTAAAGTCAAAGAGAATTTTTAAAGCAGAAAGGGAAAGAAATTGAGGTTGAATTAGTCAAGAGTATATCAAAAAAAGAGGAACTGCTTTATGGGTGTTAAGGGGAGGAATCCCATTTGAATTATGTACTGAAGGCAAGTTTGCTGTACATGGATGGGATAGGAAAAAGGGGAGTGGAATCAGATTACAGTGAGGAGGTAAAGATGTACAATATCATCCTTGGGTCAGTATAACAGATTGCCAATTTGAGAACTTCCCCCAATAGTCCCAGTCATGGAAGAGGAATAAGTTGAAGGAGATCACCAAGTACCCCCTGAGTATTTAGTACAGATGAAAAGTGAAGAGTTTTATTTCCTTGACACTTGGTTTATGACCTAACCATTTGTATAAGTTCTAATCTTTATGTCTATTATTTTAGAGCTAGGTTGACCAAACCCAGATTATCCCAAAATAATTGAAATACCAGTATTTCAATTTTAAATACCAGTATTTTAAGAGAAATAGCAATGCAATATATTTTTAAAGAGGACAAGCATTTCAAATAGCAAATTATAACAGAGTTGAAAACAGAATAAAAGAAGATCTTGGGCTTTTGAGAAACTTGTTTTATATAACTGAAAGAAAAGAATAAGAGGAGTAAAACCACTTTTTACTTAAGCAGCATATATTACCAAAATATTGCTGAAAAATAATTTGAGAAGTTTCTACTCTCAATTCCACATATCTGGGACAACAAAAATATAAAGGGTGTCCCAAAATTCACGCAAGAAGTAATTTTGACAGAAAACACAAGTTTATAATTAAAAATTGTAAATTTTTTATTGATTCATAAAGTATACAGTATAGGGATATGTATGGAATAGCATATCGGGTAAATGGCCTCCACGGCTTTGCTGGCACATACGCACTCTTTTGTTGAAATTTTCCATGACCGTTTTGTATAAATGTGGCTGAATTTCTTTTCTTTTTTTTTTTTAATATATTTTATTGATTTTTTTACAGAGAGGAAGCGAGAGAGATAGAGAATTAGAAACATCAATGAGAGAGAAACAACAATCAGCTGCCTCCTGCACGCTCCCCACTGGGGATGTGCCCGCAACCAAAGTACATGCCCTTGACCAGAATCGAACCTGGGACCCTTGAGTCTGCAGGCCGACGCTCTATCCGCTGAGCCAAACTGGTCAGGGCAATGTGGCTGAATTTCAATGAGGCTCATTTTCATCTTGATGGCTTGGTTAATCGACAAAATTGTCACATTTGGGGTTCAGAAAATCCACAAGTGATTGTTGAGAAACAAATGCATCCACAACGTGTCACTGTTTGGTGCGGATTTTGGGCTGGAGGCATCATCGGACCATTCTTCTTCGAAAATGCGGCTGCTCAGGCAATAACAAAAGAGTGCGTATGTGCCAGCAAAGCCGTGGAGGCCATTTACCCGATATTCCATACATAACCCTATACTGTATACTTTATGAGTCAATAAAAAATTTACAATTTTTAATTATAAATCTGTGTTTTCTATCAAAATTACTGCTTGCGTGAATTTTGGGACACCCTTTATAAGGCACTTCTTCAGAGAAGCATGGGCCTTGTAAAATTTCAGTGGCCCTTCTAGACAAATGAGTTGGATGGCCTTTGAGAACATTCTCTGATAATTTCCCAACTTCTTCAATAAGAATGTAATGTCATATTATATAATTATTTAAAAAATAAACTTAAGCATGAAAAGAACAATTCAAAGAAAATCTTTTTCACAATATAACCAATTTTGTGATTCAGGATCTAATAAGGGAAAAAAATGTGCCCATCTTTTTGTTTCCCACATGATTTACACAGAAAAAAATGTAGGCAATCCTTTCTGCACTATTTCTTCTTAAATTATCCCATGAATCATAAATTACACCTCCCATCAGTGTCCGACTCCCATTTTCACTGCACATAGAAAGTTACCACCTCACTGATCACTTAACATCAGAGTATGAGAAAGAGGTACCGGAGGTCTCTCCCCACAATCCGAACACAGAAACGAAGGCACATGGATGTTTTTTATATTAGTTTAGCATATTCTTTATGTATATACAAAATCAACATTCACAACGTATTCTATTCACGTTAATTATAACAGGATATAAACATAAAGTTATAATAAGGACTCCACAAGACCAAAATTCTTTAAAGCAAAAGATAGATTAGATAAAATTTCCAAAAATAGGAACTCTACTTAGTTCACCACAACTCTCCACCCTCACAAAACAGCCTTTTTTAACTTATCAAATAGTATAAACTAAGCTATACCTAATATTAAAGAGAGCACATCTATATGTTTACAATTATTTTATGAGAGAAAAACAGAAGACAGATTTTGTTTCCTGGGACAACTTTTTCTGTGAGCAAACTCTAAACCTTCTCAGATAACTGATAATAGAAGGAACAACAAATAGTAAAACCCCCATATAGAGAGCACAGTCCAGACTATATTCCACTAGTTTCCACTAATTACATGTTCCATAAAATCTTTTATCAGGGCTAACAAGTACAAAATGACCAACCTGAGTTTCACCTTCGTTGCCTTTTCAAAGTACTTATTTTTCCTCCAGACACTCTAATGAGCAGTGATATGGTGCAAAGGTAGACATCAAGAAGTAAGAAGGGAAGAGATAATGACCTGTATAACATGAAAACTACAGAATCAGTTCCTGGGTAATTGAGTGTTGGTGGGACTTGGCAAAAAGAGAGCCCCTGGCTATAATTCATTCAGACTTAAAAGAAACTCTCCTTCCAATATCAAAGCATAATGAAGACCGGAGTGCAAAATGCATTGCCAAGTTATGATTATAGCATTCAGTGATCCATCCAAGGACTAATGCTGTCCAATCATGAATATCAAAGAAGGGCATATAATGGGTACAAAAAATTGTTCTAAAGGTGGGTCTATAAGAGACAAGCAATTATAATCTAATTCAATGGACTGGCACAAAAAACACTTTTGCTTTTTTTTTTAATACTGATCAATTCAATTGAGTCTCTCCTATTAAGGCATTATGTTTTGGGGTATAAAAATGTACTTCTGCCCCTGAGATTTTTAAATATAGTAAGAGTATGACCGTGCACTTAAATAACTTCAAAAAAAAAAAAAAAAAGAACACTGCCGAAACCGGTTTGGCTCAGTGGATAGAGCGTTGGCCTGCGGACTGAAAGGTCCCAGGTTCGATTCCGGTCAAGGGCATGTACCTTGGTTGCGGGCACATCCCTGGTAGGAGATGTGCAGGAGGCAGCTGATCAATGTTTCTCTCTCATTGATGTTTCTAACTCTCTATCTCTCTCCCTTCCTCTCTGTAAAAAATCAATAAAATATATTTTTTTAAAAAAAGAACACTGTGAAAGTTCAGTAGAGTGAGCAATTAATCCAGAAAAACCCCATACTACATACTTGCTAGGATTGCTTGAAGGTTCAAATAGCATAACATAGGTTAAAATTTTTGTATAAAGTAGGATAAGACCACAAGAAAAATGATCAATCCATTCATTTCAGAAT
The DNA here is from genome assembly GCF_000147115.1 of Myotis lucifugus. Classification (NCBI taxonomy): domain Eukaryota; kingdom Metazoa; phylum Chordata; class Mammalia; order Chiroptera; family Vespertilionidae; genus Myotis; species Myotis lucifugus. Next base: position 74,403 of record NW_005871319.1, read on the forward strand.
TGGGAACCTAGTACATATTGTGCATTCTGCTACATATGAGAATACAAAGGAATAATATAACAAATATATTATCCCTGATGTGAATGCAGTTATTGTACAATAGAAAATGAGACAAGTAGATATACTAGTATACACTACTAGAGAACTAAAAGATTATAATCCTAAAGAACATTTCTCATTATGCTTGCTTCATTTAGTTAAATTTTCTATATAGATTGATAGAGATATAATTATCTCTTCTATAAATTGATAGATTCATAAACTTACAATTCATAAACTTTGCAAGCTAAGTGACTTGTGCTGCAAATTCTCAGAAATATGCCGTTGGTGCCCAGAAACCTAGTCTGCGTTATGCAGGGAAGAGACCATATGGTCAATAATGCCCAAAGGTGGCTGCAAGTCGGAGCTCTTCAGGGAACTTTTCAAAATTAGATACAGACAATAGTGTTGTGAAGGCCTGGGAGGGGCAGGTGTGGGGTGGATGGGGTCAATGGAGAAAAAAAGGGGACATCTGTAATATTTTCAGCAATAAAAATTAATTTAAAAAATATATAACAGATACCTAACCCGTGCCATAAACAGTCTGTGAACCACTTTGCAAACTTTTAGCCTAGGACATGTGAAGGATTTAAATTTTGGCAGGAGCAAAGAGTCACTGCTGAAAGAACTGGCTTATGTGTTAGAGAAGGAACCACAAGGAAACAAAGGATATCATTGTACATCAACTCTCCCCTACTGCTTCCAGTTCATTTTCTGTGTTTCTTATATTTATTTGCCTTCTCTTCTTCTCTGGGAGATCTGAGAACCATATTTCATCTAGAATTAAAGGAACAAAATAGCAGTCTATGTTAACATTTATATAATCTAACTAATCACCCTCAGGAAAAAAACACTGACTATAGTAGTAATTAATTGAGGGAAAAATAGACATAAGAGATTATGCGATACCTTCTACTTTCTTCACTTGGAAACCATGGGCTTATTAAGCTTGAACAAGATAGAAATTGATTGATGGCTTGTTTAAGGGCAGAAATCAGCAATGTGATCTATGAGTTCTGTATTTTTAAAATTAATTCAACAAACATTTGAATATCTCTCTATGAAGAATTAAATATTATTGATCATAAAAAAGCTGTGGTACATTTACACAATGGAATGCTACATGGCTGTAAAAAAAGAAGGAACTCACCCTTTGCTACAGCATGGTGGACCTAGAGATTATTATGGTAAGTGAAATAGCCATTCAGAGAAAGACAAGTATCACCTGATCTCACTCATAAGTAAAATATAATGAGCAAAATAAACTGATGAACAAAATAGAACCAGAGGAATGAATACATGGAACAGAAAGAGGCCAGAGGGGAGGGTGGTGGGAGGGTCTGGATAAAAGAAGGTGAAAAAATTAGCCAAAGAACATATATGCATAGTCCATGGACACAGATGACAGTGTGGTGAAGGCCAGGGGAGGGCGTGCGGGGGCTGGGTGGAGTTGGGCAAAGAGGGAGGAAATGGGGACATCTGTAATAGTGTCAATAATCTTAAAAAATGTTGTCTTGAATTCTTGGATTCCAGATAATAACAATCCAGTACTCTGACAGGGGTAATTCTTCTGCCTTTAGAAAACAGAAAAGCTAAATAATGACATTAGGATTTTGGTATTATATACTTTATAAGAACATTTTTTATTCTGTCTAAGAACATAATAGTATTTCCTTTTATATTACTTTATGATGAGCCTATAGTAAATTCAGGAGATTGTACTATTATAACATTGACACATGGGCTATAATATAAAATTTATGTTCACTTATATATCCCCAACCACCTATAAGAGTTCCTGGTACCTAATTGGTGTGAAATAAATATTTGTTGAATTAAAAAATATGGGCAGAGAAATATCTCAGTGCTACAAACATGATTATATTAGGTACTCTATGTTTGACTTAATATGCTTTTATTTTCATTCTTTCATTAAACAAGTAATAAATAAGTATTGATCATGTGCCATGTTCTGTGCAGGAGATAAAATATTGAACAATGTGGGCCTAGACCAGCCGTGGGCAAACTACGGCCCGCGGCCCAGATCCGGCCTGTTTGAAATGAATAAAACTAAAAAAAAAAAAAGACTGTACTTTTTTATGTAATGATGTTTACTTTGAATTTACATTACTTCACACAAACACTCCATCCATGCTTTTGTTCCGGCCCTCCGGTCCAGTTTAAGAACCCATTGTGGCCCTCGAGTCAAAAAGTTTGCCCACCCCTGGCCTAGACCTTATTTTCTTGGATAATACTTTCCATAAGGAATAGGGGCAGGTATGGAAACTACAGCATAGTGTGACAAATAGAGAATGCTATGCAGGATTGGTGCAAGAATACATAAAGCCAAATTCATGAGGATGGCAGGTCACTGAAGAGTTTCTGGACTTTTGACATCTAAACTGAGACTTGAGGTGCATGTAGGAGTTATTTAGGTGAAAAATAAACAACAAGTGCTCCAGGAAAGGTGAATGCAAAGTTTTGAAGGCAAAGTAACATAATACATTCAGTCAACTGCCAAATAGTTCATGGCAAAGTTCATTGTGGCAGGTGAAGAGAGATGCAAACTTGAAGGGTCAAGGCTACCCTATGGAATACAACCAGTTAGGAAGCTAACCAAGTAACAGGCAAGTGATGATGAAGGGTATGGCTTAGACTAATGAATAGGAAGAAGGAAAAAAAAGTGATTGAAATTGAGCAAAGTTAGAGAAATAGCACAGAAGGTACTTGGTGATGTTTTGGATGTCAGTGTGGTTGGTGGTTTAGATAAAAGCATAAAGCGAGAAAGAGGCTGGAGAAAATATTATGGGTATGTTGACTTTTCAGTGACAAGGCAGACATCCAAATTAGATATCAAATAAGCAGTGGGATGTGGAGTCTAGACTGAAGTTCAGGAGAGACAGCAAGCTGAAGAGATAGGTTTGAGAAGCATTAATCCACAAACAGAAACTGAAGACAGGGGAATAAATCATATTGCTCAGTTTAATTTTGAAAAAGGATGTAAGATAGAAATAAGGCCAACAAAGAAAGAGTAGCCAGAGAAAATTCAAGAATGTGGTTTAGGGGAAAGCCACAGAAGTATATCAGGAAGGATAGAGGGTTCAATCGTGCCACACATAATTGAAAGTACAGATGAAAAGTCTAAGGCAGGGGTGGGCAACCCCTGGCACGCGTGCCAAACATGGCACACCAGTAACTTTTGCTGACACGCGAAACCCTCTCTTATAATCTTCCATTTACAATTTTTTTCTTAATATTGACTTTTTTATTTTTCAGATAAATTCAGGTTAGGCGCATCTTAGATAAATAAGTAATTTTACATAACAAGTTATCTTAAAGACCATAGACATGGATTGACGAGAGAGGGGAAGAGCAATTTCTATGCCTCTGCCTTAACTCTCCCTGCCTTCCTAGATCCGACCAGTGTTTTGGTTACATCCAGATACGCTTGTGAATCTTTGTTCTCAGTGATGAATTTTGTTAAGTTTCATAATAGGAGTAGCCTGACAGATTAAAGTAGTAGCTTGTGCATATCTCTGAAGGTCACGAAATATAAACCTGATGTAAAATCTCTGTCATCAGTGATGCAGCAGCAAAAGTCCCACTGATAATATCAAACGGAGTCATAAAGTTTTCTGTCGGACTATCAATGTACATGTATACATTAAAAAATAAATGTATTTTTCATCATCATATACTGTGTTTTTGTCACTCAAATGAATTTTATTATTTCTTCAAGGTTCTTCACATACGTACACCTTAAGAGATATCAAGTAGGCATAACATGTTCTCAAAAAATTAGGGTTGGCACACAGAAGAATTTTGAGTCAGAGATTTTGCTGGTTTGGGAACGCACTCACAAAAAAGTTGCCCACCACTGGTCTAAGAAGTGTCAAGACTGTCAGCTGATTTCTCAACAGAAACTTTGCAGGCCAGAGGAAATAGCAGGAAATATTCAAAGTAATGAAAAGCAAGGATCTATAACCAAGATTACTCTACCAGCAAAGCTATCATTGAGAATTAAAGGACAGATGAAGATCTTCCAAGACAAAAGGAAGGTAAAGGACTTCATCACCACCAAACCCAAGAAATGTTAAATGGCCTTCTTTAAGAAGAAGGGGAAAAAGGTCAAAAGTATGAATAATAAAATGGCAATAACTGCATATCTATCCACAATTATTTTAAATGTAAATGGGTTCATTGCTCCAATCAAAATACATTGGGTGCCTGAATAGATAAGAAATCAAAACCCTTCTGTATGTTATCTGCAAGAGACTCACTTTAGATCAAAATACACACAGAGACTAAAGGAAAGGATGGAAAAAGATATATAATAATAAAAGCATAATATGCTAATTAGACAGGACGACCTTCTGGACGAAGCTGGGGCTGCGAGGGCAAAGGCAACCGCCGCGTCTTCAAGGGGCAAGCCCCTTGCATGAATTTCATGCATCAGGCCATTAGTATTTCATAAATATGGAAACAAACAAACAAAAAGCTGGGGTATACCAAACAAAATAGATTAGAACAAAGGCTGTAATGAGATGATAACAAAATAGATCCAGAAATTTACTTCTGAGTATTTATTTGAAGAAACCCAAAACACTACTGCAGCATTATTTACAATAACCAAGATATGGGAGCAACCTAAGTGTCCATTCAATAGACGAATGGATAAAGAAAAAGTGTTACATATATACAATGGAATGTGACTCAGCCATAAAAAAAGAATACAATCCTATCATTATGCTATAGAGGGTAGAGGGTATTATGCTGAGTGAAATAAGTTAGGCAGAGAAAGACAAATACCATAGTCTTTCACTTATATTTGGAATCTAAAAAACAAACAAAATAAATAAACAAACAATACAGAAATAAACTCATAGATACAGAGACCATTTTGATGGTTGCAGATGGGAGGGGATTTCAGGAGATGGTTGGAAATGGAGAAGAGATTAAGAAGCACAAATTGGGAGTTATAAAATAGTCATAGAAATGTACAGTATAGGGAATATAGTCAAAATATTATAATAACAATGTATGGTGTCAGATGGGTCCTAGACTTTTCAGGGTGATCGCTTCATAAGTTATATAAATGACAAATCACTGTATGTACACCTGAAACTAATAAAGTATTGTATTCCAACTATAATTGAAAAATAAAAGAATTATTTAAAAAAACTAAGGAGTCACCACTTGCTTAGCATAACACTCTTCTTTTCGGATAGCTTGGAATGCATATCTATGCCACCTCTAGTCAGAAAATTGGTGTTGATTATTTGTTTTTTATTTTTTTTTAACTTCAGTAGTTTTTTTGCATGCTTACTCTTCCATAGTAAAGTAGAGGCTTTACTTTCTACCAATTTGAAACCAGGTTTGTAGTAATGCCTATTCTACAACTAACTTAAAAGGAATTATCTTGGCCATAGGCACTAAGTAATTATTTCTCAAAAAACGTGCATTTGTCATCAGACATGACAAAGTATGCTGAAATCCTGATATGAATTTATAACACTAGACTATAGGCTATATGAGAACATGAAATAAATGAATTTAATTTCAACACCATTATTTGTCCCAGCACTAAACAGTATACCTGGCACAAATTAGATGATCAAATATGTTTTTGACTAAGTGAATACGTGAATGAATGAAGCCCAGAATCAAGAGCTAGAATTATCTGGTATTTCCATTATAGATAGTCTGCAAAATGGAGATTGATTCTATGGAAATAATCAACTGAAATGCAAAAATAAATATCAACTGATCTTCTGAGGAAAACTGAAGGAAGTTTTATACTAATTAGCAAAAACAAAAATTCTCTGTCCAACCCTTCGATGCATTCATGCATATATAATCCAACAAAAGTATTTAGCTGTTAAGGATTATTAGAAAATACAAGCAAGCCAAAAATAACTGAACAAGTGACTAACATGACAACAAACAAAATCAGCACCGACAAGGGCAAAATAGTGCCATGTGGAAGCAACAATTTAAATGACTCATTCATGATAATATGTTTCGAATTAATGGTGAGTCCTCAATAAATCATTTTAAGTCACTTTCTTTAAACCTGGTTTACTAACCACCACCACACTAAATGTCATTTACTTGCTCTTCATTTCCCTGTTACAGAATATTAGAGACAATAACTCTTTGGCTATGATTGCAATCATTGAATTTCCTTAGGTTTTTTTTGTCCTTTTATAGCATATTCAGTTAAATTATTTGAGTGCAGTCATCCCTGGTATCCATGGGGGATTGTTCCAGGAAGCCCGTCCCAGTGGGTACCAAAATCTAAGGGTGCTCAAGTCCCTTATATAAAATGTCATGGTATTTGCATATAGCCCATGCACATCCTCCCGTGTACTTTAAATCATCTCTAGATTGCTCATAATCCTATATAATAAAAGCCTAATATGAAAATCAACAGAATGGCGGAACGGCCGGTGGAATGACCAGTCGCTATGATGTGCACTGACCACCAGGGGGCAGACGCTTAACACAGGAGCTTCCCCCAGCCCACAGGCCCTGGGTCAGCCAAGGCGGGTGCCAGCAGGGGACCCCCAATCACCCTGCCGGTAACCCCACAGAGGAAGGCGACCAGCAGCGGTGGCCGGGGGCAGGGTCGGCCGGCAAGTGGGGCGGTGGCGGGGAACAGAGCTGGTGAGTGGGCAGCACCAGGCCGGCCAAGGCCGGTGCCAGCGGGGGCCCCCAATCGCCCCGCCAGTCGCCCCACAGATCGGCCCTGATCGCCAGCCAGGCCTAGGGACCCTACCTATGCACAAATTTTGTGCACCAGGCCTCTAGTACTTAATACAATGGGACTGAAATATAAACAGTTGTGATACTGTATTGCTTAGGAAATAATGACAAAACAAGTCTGTACATGTTCAGTACAGACATAGTCATCATAGGCCTAACTACATAGCATATCAGCAAAAATGTAACATTTTTTCCTTGAATATTTTCTATCCAAGGTTGGCTGAATCCAAGAATGCAGAACCTATGGATATGGAATACTGAGTGTTTATGCATATTATGAGTGTCAGAACTCCTGTCCAAGGATAAAATAGGAAATAAAATGTGGAACTATAAGGCACACCCCCATACCAACCACCCAGGTATCCCAACCTAAAATAATCTTGCAGAAACAATTGCAAGCATGGGGGGGAGGGGGGATAGGATCTCTAAGATAAAAATAAAACAATGTCAAAAGTGAACTGGTAGCTAGAAATGGAAGAGTTACAACTCTTTCTGCCACAAGCAACAAAATAGTCAACCAGAATAGTTTAAACAATAAGTAAAATGATCTCCTCAACAAAAATCCAAAGACAGATAATTCAGGGAATGGGTCAGTGGCCTCAAGATCCAGGATTTTTATTTTCGTGCTCCAACACCCCAGGATAATTACCTTCATCCTTTGTCTTGTCTGTTCATGTTGCAGGATGGCGGCCACAATTTCAGAGCTCTCATGCAGATAAGATACAGCTAAGGGAATTTTCTCTCACTCTTTTTTTCTCCTCCATGTCCCTTTTTGGGAGATAAATATTTCTCAAAAGTCTTCCAAAAGACTTTTTCTCAAGATTCATTATCCCAGGGTAGGTCACATATCCATGATCAAGTTGCATTCTAAACTCAAGCCCTGCCAACAAGGACAGAGGGAGAGAAGAAGTGGTTGCAACCAATTCTCTTTTCTTTTGCACAGACTGCTCACAGCTTCCCCCCTTGGTCTTTCCTCAATCTCACTCCTCCCACTCTGTTCTTCCAAGCTGACTTCATTGCCTGTTATATAAGCCTAAATAAAGGTAGCATTTTGTCTCATGTTGAGTTTATATATAAATTGTATTGTAATTACCCTGCATAAAATATTTTACCCCTTGAATTTTAGGGTTTGTAACTGATTACATGAACAAATAACATGGAGGTAAGAAGGTTCAACTATAGAAGCAAAAGTTGGAGAAAAGCTATTCTTCTATGTACAAAACTGTTATCTTCCATTAGCTAAATGAACCATGAAAATGTTCAGTGATTTGAATAATATTTTATTTACAAAGTATTAAATTTTTGTAATGTAAAGTAAAAGCTTAATGTGCTTGGAGTGTGGAAAATGAAAAATCTTATCTAGAGTCTTGCTATTTTAAATTAATGACAAGAAGAAACCACTACTCTACATTTTTTTTCATTAGCATTGCTGCAGTAACTAAAAGTGAGAATTATCTCATGTCTATTCTTAAAAAGTATAGTCTATAAAGCAAAAAGGTTTTGTAACACAAAGATTGTGAGATTCTAAAATCATAATTGTTAATCTGGCATAATTTCTAATCTTGTTTCATAGATTAGAAAATGGATACACTGAGGTATGAAGTGACTTGCTCAAGATCACTCAATAAATAAGAAAACAACTGAGATTTTCAGAAGTCTAACCAAAAAAAAATTTTTTTCTACTTCAGAATTGCCCTTTACACCAACATTTAATAATATTCTCTAATTTCAATCTAAAAACTAAAATGCTCATAGACTAAAGCAATTTGGCTAATTGAAAGTTGATCAGTCTCCTTTTTGTTTCAAATTTGGCAACCAAGTCTTTCTAACACACACTTCTTTCCTCCCTTGCCTTATTAAAAAGGTTAGACTCGGTATTACTTAGTGCATTCTGGATTATTTCTGATCTGGAAGGCTCTTTGATATCTTTATAATGAGCACCATTTTTTATAGTTCTGTGATCATATCTTGAGTTTATAAAGTTAAGCTGAATTTTTTATTTCTGGCCCTCGATCATTTCTTGGAAAATGTTGATCTGATCAGTTCATGTAATTATTTGTTTCTAAAACAAAGCTTTAAGCTCTTTTCTTTAGATGTCCATCTTTGTGCTAAATAAGATGTCAAGCACACACAGAAATAATCTGATTGGGATTTGTCATTGACTTTCATTTTGGTCTTTCCATAGTTCTATTGCCCAGTGTTTTTATTGGGCAATCATTCAATGATGAACGATTTGAGGATATGAAAAATGTAGTCACTGTTCTAATTCTCTGGTCTTGACAATACAAGACCAGCATAAATAAAGGGAATAGCTTTTCTCTTCTTTTCTGAAGGAGAGCTAAGAGCACATGCAGCCCCCTTCTGCTCTACCTTCCTTAAAATTAAGCTAGTTAGGTAAACCTTGGAGTATTCTTCTAGGAGTGGAACAATTATTCTTGCACACATGCTCCAACATTTTCTGTACTTCCCAGTAAACCAGTTGTGGAAAAATGTAGGCTTATAGCTTCAAGGGCTGCACATTCAGAATTGACTTATCTTTCCTTATTTAACTGAGGGTTGGGTAGAGTCAGGTAGGGTGGGACAGGATAAGATAGGGCAGGGTGGGGCAGAATCAACTAAAACTTTCTAAATTGGGAAGTATTTCAAAACTATGTCTTCCCGAAACTTAGAAAAATGTGTTCTCAAAATGTATAATTTTAGTCAACAAACAGTAGTTAAAATAAGCATGAATACACGTATTTAAAAATATTGATTCCTTGTGAGAATTCTGCCTTCCCCTTTGCTATGGAACTTACCTATAGATAAGATTGCCTTAAAAATGAGATCCTCTTGTTATTTTGGTTACAAAATATTAACAAGGTATAAAATGCATCTGTTTTAGACCAATTACAGCATAAGATGAATATTGTTTTAGTAACAATTTAGCATATCCCATTGGAGTGTCCATTATTTTTTAAAAATATAATAACAAATCTTGGCAGGAGAAGAAAAGGGAACCCTGGTATGTGTTAATGGGAATACAAACAGGTACAGCACTTAATGCAAAATTTTTTGAGGTTCCTCAAAAAATTAAAAGTAAACCCACCCTATGCTCATTTCCCTCCTAACTGCTTGAAGATCAGCCACCATCATGAACTACACAGTACCTATCTGGACCAGTAGTCAATGGAAACAAATGGTCATTGACGTCCTTCACCCTAGGAAGGCAACAGTAGCTAAGAACATTTCAGGAAAAACTAGCCAACATATATAAAACCACACCAGATGTCATCTTTGTGTTTGGATTTGGAACCCATTTTGGTGGTGGTAAGACAACTGACTTTGACATGATTTATGATTCCTTGTATCATGCAAAGAAAATAAACCCAAACATAGACTTGTAAGACAAGGCCTATATGAGAAGAAGACAGAGAAAGGAACACAAGAAAGAATGAAGAAAGTGAGGGGGACTACAAAAGCCAGTGTTGGTGGCTTCATTTTGGGTGATTGTTCAGATTTTTCATGAGAGGATTAATAAACTAAGAACTTTAATGTGAAGAAAAAAAAACTATCCTATGAGCTAGCAATCACAATTCTGATATTTATCCAAAGGAATTGAAATCAGTATCTCAAAGAGATATCTACACTTCCATGTTCATTGTGACATTATTCATAATAGTCAAGATATGAAAACCTAAAGATCCATCATTAGATGAATAAAATGTGGGATTATATACATACAATTAAATATTAGTCAGCCTTTTAAAAAAAGAAAAGAAAATACAGCTATTCACAGCAACATGGATGGACCTGGCTGTCATTATGCTAAGTGAAATAAACCAGACATAGAAAGACAAAATACTATATAATCTCACCTATATGTGGATCTAAAATAGTCAAACTCATAGAAGCAGAAAGTAGCATTGTGGTTGCCAGGAGCTTGGGGGAGGGGGGAAAGGAGAGGTGACAGTTAAGAAATACAAAGTTTCAGTTATGTAAGATAAAGAACTTCTGGAGATGTGCTACACAACATCATGTCTATAGCTAACAATAGTGTATTGTACACCTAAAAACTGCTAAGAGGGTAAACCTTAGGTTAAGTGTTCTTACCACAAACAAAAGAGGCTGAAGAAAACTTTGTGCAGTGACGGATATGTTTACAGCCTTGATGATGGTGATGTATTCATGGGTTTACACTTATCCCCAAACTTATCAAGTTGTAAAATTATTAATATGTAAAATTTTCATATGGTAATTATACCTCTGTAAAATGGTTTAAAACAATAAAAAATGAAATAAAATAGGATGGCAGGTTAAAAATACAAAAACAATCTAATGGAATTAGATTTAGGGCCAATATTATGGGCAGCTTAGAGATGATTTCCTATCTTTGCACTTTCTCTAAATTGACAACTAATGAGTAGTTGCCCTAATGATTCTTTTACCACTTTAGTTGGAGACTAGAGAAAGGCGGGTGGGTAACTCAGAAGCTATGAAGTTTTACTTGCCACCACCAATATTTTCTGATGCTGTTTTCCCCATCAAGAGAGAAAAATTATCTCCTCCATTTACTCTGATATGGTCATACACTTGCTCTGTATCAAGCCATTTCCTCAAACATGTTTCCTCTATACTGTCTGGATCTAACAAAACAGCACAGAACATTTTAATCATTGATATGCACCTGGTAGGGTATCTCCTGTATGTAAATACTTTTAATTTGCTCAGAGGGATTCCATCTTTAATATTCTATTTTATCCCAAAAACTTTTTTTTCTTTTTTTGGTGCTAGTAGAGCTAGAATGAAATTCCAAAACCAAGAAGCCCAACACTTCCATCTTCAATGGAACCTCAACTATGACCATCTCAGTGACTTTTTACAAGCTGAATTCAACAAATTCCTGCAACCACAGCTTTCTCACCAGCTTATAGTTTATTTGAAAGCACTGTGCCAGTTAGAAATTTTAACTGCAAGGAAAACCAATTCTGGCTAATTTAGACAAACAAAAAAAGGGGGGGGGAGGTTTGTTTGTTTTTGTTTTTTTGTTTTAATAAGGCACAGATAAAAGAAACAAAGAACCAGGTCAAAAAAGGGAAGAACCAAAGCAGTGCCAGCAACTGGTAACAGGAACTAATAACAGTATCTCTTATGCTTTCCTGGTAATGAAAGAACCACTGTGGGTTTGGGTCTTTGTGTCTCTGTTCAAGTTTATAATTCCAGGGATCCTGGAATTTGCTAACAACAACAACAAAATGGGTAGGGCTGCTCTTTGAAAATTGGCATCACAACCATATCTCACAACAAAGATGTTAAACCCAGAGGAAGATACCAGGTGCTACCAGAAGAAGGAATGCATGCTGGTTACATTAAAACAAGATTTGCCCAAGCATATGGTTCATCATCAAAAGTATTCAAGATAGTTTTTATTACTAAAGTTAAGGTTAAAGACATTGAAGAAAAAGGAGTTAGGAAATTAGAAAAATAACCAGGAATAAAACAAAATCACGGCAATTTTAATTTTAACTCATTTTCCAGCATGCAATCTGTGCTTCAATATCAATAATAATAAAAGCATAATATGTTAATTAGACCAAACAGCTGGACGACCTTCCAGAAGACCTTCCAGATGAAGCCTGGGCTGCAAGGACCGAGGCAGCCACTGTGGCTTCGAGGGCTGAGCCCCTTGCAAGAATTTTGTGCATAGGGCCTCTAGTATGATAATAATGCTTGGCACAGTTTGAGTGCAATTCAGATTCTTAACATAAGAACTAGAACAATGGGAAGAAATTTAATTAATCCAAGAAAGTCTATATTAGAGAAATTTAGAACTTTTAGAATATTTGTTACTGTTAACTGCATAAATTTGATCCAAATCATAATAATTAATAGAGATCTAGACCAAATTTCTCCTCTGATAGTTAAACAAGGACAAAAAATAATGTTTGATATAACTAACAAATAGCACTGAGCACACTGCTAATAATAAGTTTCAAAAACAGCTAAAACATTGAAAGAATTGTATAGTCCAGGTACTGCTTAAGAACTTTATGGGTATTTAGCCATTATCACTCACATGCCATGATGCAGGCTCCATTAGTACTACCATTTAATGGATGAAGGAGTTCAAACACCAAGCAGATACTATTATTATTATCACTTTTACAGACGAGGGGATTAAGATCGCACAGCCAATAACTGGAAAGATACAGATAATGATCTTATAATAATGACTTTCAGTCTAACAAATGTTTAAAGTGCCTATATAATATATTTTATTTCTCAATCAAAAAATCACTCCAGAACTTTTATTAAGGATGTTATTTTGCTTAGCAACCTATTACTTAGGGTGACAAAAACAAGTGAACTTCAGCCAATCCACTTTGGAAATGATCCCAAATCAAGAATCAACAGATCTTAGCTAATGAAGTGTCACTGCATTTGCAACCACGACGTAAAGCACCGAGATTAAGAATGGGTCAGAGGTAAGAATGGGTCAAAGACAGCGCTGCTGTCAACTGCTGTCATAAGACAGTTCAAAAAAGGAACATTCCTGCCAACAAAGTTATTTTTATTTTTCCATTCAACAAAATTTCCTTAAATACCGCTGAGTCATCTCTTTAAAAGTGGGTTTCATATGAGTCATCCTAGCTAACAAATCACAAAATCCTTAACAACATTTACAACCAAGTCTAAGCCCACAGTGTGTGCTCCTGAAAACCTGAGTGCAAGTAGGGCTAGGAAAGCAGTTGTGAACCATCATGTACTGCAGCTGATAGTGTCTGAATTAGAAGAAAATCATAGTCATTGGCAAAAATTCAGGAAATAAGTTATACAGACTGCCTTTGCATAGTAATTGGTTTTTGAAGTAACAGTGCATGTTTTAGAACTTAATGACCCTCCTGTTATGCTTCTCAGAATAGTGGCCTCTTAGTAGGCTCTTCATGGCCAGTAGTTTCAGGTTTCAACCCATTAGCCAGTGAATAAAGTATTGAATACCAATTATTTATTTACTATGGTATTTGTGCTACTGGTGATACAAAGGATATGACTGCTTTCCACAAAGAGCTCATTTCACCCATCAAAAGTTTTCCACTATCTACCAGGGTCGCTGAACTTCACTTAGTGTGGCTAGTGAAGAAAATGTCTAGCCTCTCCTTGAGAAGTACCCAGGCCACATCTCACACACAGGCTCTCCGGATTCAACCTAATTTACTTTTTGTATTTAAGACCACTAGGCAATATTAAGGGACAGTAGGAAGATACCAATAAATAATACAGAATTTTGTTTGTTTGGACAAATTATTTTCTTACCCTTAATAATCAGAAGTTCAGAGTAGAAACTATTACTTAAAAAAAAATACATCATTAAAGCAATGAGGAACGTTAATTCAATAATATTGTAACATAGCATTTTTTCTGGTAATTCTAGCAAATTTGAAAATAAATAATGACTTTCACTGCCAAAAGGAACTTTTCCTTTATGAATTTAAATATTTCACTGTAAATTAATTAAGTTGTGTAATTTCTGAATGCCCTAGAGAATTTATCTTTTTTTTTTCCTTTTTTTTTTCTTTTCTTTTATCTTCAAGCCCTCACTCTGGTTCTGGTGTATAGTAGGTTTGAAAGCATTTGTTGAATAAGTGGATAAAGATAGAAAGATAATGATACAACTAATTGTTCACAGGCAAAAGATTTGAACATCACGAAAATGTTATACATAGGCAAGTATCTAGTAGAGAAAGGGATTGTTTATTCAGTCCCTCCACTCCCATCTCGGGTAAATCTACTCCTCATCTGCTAGGAAGCTGCATGTTACTGAAATACTTCATTATAATGGCTCAAAATTCTTGTATTTTTCTCCTACAACCAAAGTCTATAACAGGAGACAGCAAGTTAACCTGGGCATGGTAAGCCCAAGTTATAGAGAAAGACTCCGTGGAGACCACATCTATCTTTTCTTTACCTGCAAGTAAGAATTGGAAAATTCAGACATGGAAACGAGTGGTTTCAAAATGGTGTTCCATGGACCCCTGCGGGGCTGCTCAGAAAACCAGGAGAAAACCGATCTGGGCTTCTCACCACTACCATCCCCTCCACTGAATTTCAATATGAAAAATCTGTTTTTCTATTTTATATGTAAAATCTAAATAAAACTATCTTTGGAACAAAAACATAGGATTCTTTAAAAATTGGAAATCACCTCTAAATGAGTTGTTTCTTTTATAGTAGCAAAGTTGAGTAATCATCTATTTATTGTAGTGCTACGACCACACAAAACGTTTTGGACACTTCTCTGGAAAGTCCCTTTCAATAAGATGGTACAAACTGTTTAGTTTCTTCTTTGAAGGGAAATACGCAACTCTTAGTTCTAGCTGGGATGGCTCAGTTCGATTACCGGTCAGGCCACATGCCTGGATGGGGGAGCTCCAACCTTGGGAGGGGGTGTGCAGGACACAGCCAATCAAGGTTGCCCTCTCACATCAATGTTTCTCTCTCTCCCTCTCCCTTCCTTTCTCTCTCTGCCCTCCTCCCCCCAAAAAAGGTTTAAAAAAATATGAATAAAAAATAAAACAGAAAATACTCAACTCTTACAAGCTGACAGACTTAAAACTTATTCAGACCAGTTCCTATATTCAAGGTAGAAGATTAAGCTGCATAATTAATATCATGTTTGATCAAATGTAACTATAAAGCAATGAGATGTTCAATGCCCATGTGGATGAGGGCCAGGAATGTGTTGGAAGATGGAAGGGCGTCCTTCAGCATTGCTCATTTATTTATGCAGATGAAAATCCTGAACAGCACAGGAGAGTTTAATTATAATATTTATATGACCAATTATTCTAAGTCTTCAACTGGCTTAATATATGCAAATGAAGAGAGACAGAGACAGAGAAAGAGAAGTGGAGGAGGAACGTCCCTATTTTCTTTAAAGAACCATAAAGAACTTAGAAAATGTTTGTTAGCTATCCCCTCACTATAGACTTCACTAATTTGTATTGTTCCCTGAATGGCCCTTAAAATCCACTGATTCC
The DNA here is from genome assembly GCF_000147115.1 of Myotis lucifugus. Classification (NCBI taxonomy): domain Eukaryota; kingdom Metazoa; phylum Chordata; class Mammalia; order Chiroptera; family Vespertilionidae; genus Myotis; species Myotis lucifugus. The sequence goes on from NW_005871319.1 coordinate 90,221, forward strand.
TGCCAATGGAATCTTTTAACTTCATTGTCTGTGATCAAGACCATGACTAATGAGCTTTAGATATAAAAACAAAGTAAATAAGAAAATTTGCTATAAGAATTTGCTGCCAATCCCACAGAAATTTTCAACAAAGTAAAGGCAATTTTTAATAACAGAAAAGTTAGATATGCTAAACAGTATTTTAATTATTAATTTGAGTTTATTAACAATGTGCATTATTATTAGCTCCTACCATTAAGTCCCTAACTAACTCAATGCCATTCAATGGCCCTTTACATACATTGTCCCACTCCATCTCCACAGCAAACCTTGACCACAGTCATGGGGCTTATAAATGGCAGAGACTCTAAGTCAGTGGTTCCCAACCTCTTTTTGCCATGCCCCACCTAATCATCTCTAAAATATTGATGCCCCCTGCCCCGTGACATATAGTTCTTATTATTCAAAAAGTGAACTCCTATTCATGTGGAGGAAGCCTACAAGGCCATTAACTTGGTCTAAACAAGCTTCCGGAGAACATGGCATACATGGAAGAGAAAAATAAAAAAAAGGACAGTTGAAGTACTGAGGAAGAAACCACTAGGAAATTGTTAAAAATAATAATAATAATATGAAGTGATATGAAAAAAATAGCAAATAAAGTTTGAAAACATATAATAGAGAACAGAAATGCATAAATATGTCAAAATATATATTTATATACTGTATATGAGGCCCCTAGAACCATAAGAAACGCAAAAAAATCTGTTAATAAGTCATTCTCGAATTAAAAATCAAATAGCCCCCCTGTGGGGCATGTGCCCCACATTGGGACACTGCTATAAGTGACCCCAATCTCACTCTCCCTTCATCTAGGTCTCTGCCCAAACCTTGCTTTCCCAGCCTCTGACATTCTCTACCCTATGTGTTTTGTTTTCATTCATGGCACTTTTCCTCATAACAAATTATACATAGGTTTATTTGTCTCCTCTATCCGCAGACTGTAAGAGCAGTATTTTTTCTATTTTCTTTACTACTAAATTTCTAGTGCAATATAACAGTTTTCTACCCATAATTGGTCCTTGATAAGTATTTGTTAACTAAATGACTAGAAACATGACTGTTTGATGAATAAAAAAATAGGCAAATGGAAAAAAATTCTTCTCTCCATCAATCCCAGATGTTTTCATTGTCCCATATTGCTTCACAATTTCAAAGACATTTTTAAGAACAGCAAACTCACTGTCACCCTTAAATTACATCCCACAATCATTGTTAAAAACATGGCTCAGGACGGCTAGATCTGCAATGGAAGCTGCAGGACAACACCAAGGGCAGCGATAATGTCCTGCTGGTTCAGAGAGCCAACTCTAGGACTGCAGCAGCCAGGTGGCCCCCCTGAGAGTTCTCACACTTCCTAGGACCACAATATTTAAAAGGAAGTTTGCCTTCTGAGGACAATAGCAGGGCCTGCATAGAGAGACTGGAAAGCACTCTATGGCAGGGGAAATAGTTCTGGTAGTGGAGAGCATAAATCCCAAACTCACAGTACCATAATTTTAACCCACCCAACAGATGGCAGGCCAGGCCATCTGTTGTTTCCTCTCTTTCTAGGAAATAAAGATTGGCTTACAGAGAAAAATTAGAGACATATAAGGGACATGAGAACTATTTTAGAAGACAACAAAGAAAAAAAACTTTTAATGGAGAAAAATGAACTAAAATGAAGGAATATACAGACATTTAAAAGAAGGTAAGAAAAAAACAAGTAAATGTACTTAAAGAGAAAAGAAGAAAACTTTTTGCAACATGCAGCAAGACTATCAAATACAAGTGTCAAAATTCACTGAGTTGGAAAACCAAGAAACTAAAAAGTGTAAGCAGAGAATAAAATAGTTGGCAAAATAATAAGCAAGAATCTGTTCAAAACTAAAAATGGCTTGATATTAGGTTTCAGTTTGATAGTGTTCTGTGACGGAGACAATTCTGTTTGTACCAAACTGTTACACTGACCCCCTGGACACACAAGAAGACTACATTTACCTCCCCTCCTTTGTATCCAGGTGGAGTTCAATCACTGATTGTATCCAGGGTAACTGAATGACCACATTGGACAACTACCTGCCAAGCAGCTAATTAGACTGTGGTGAAAGTGAGAACATACCTCTGCCTAGATTTGGAATTGTTTTTTGTAGCAGTTAGCCTAGTTTGATTCACAGAGCTCATACTGCACTGGGATAGATAATCAGAGTAACAAAAATCACACCTAGACACATATCCCCCAAGAAAATGCCAAAATCAGATCATGTACAACGGAATTTGAAAAATCATATTGCCCTAGCTGGTTTGGCTCAGTAGATAGAGCGTCGGCCTGCGGACCAAAGGGTTCCAGGTTCGATTCCTGTCAAGCGCACATGCCCAGGTTGCAGGCTCCATCCCCAGTGTGGGGCGTGCAGGAGGCCGCAGGTCAGTGATTCTCTCTCATCATTGATGTTTCCACCTCTCTCTCCCTCTCCCTTCCTCTCTGAAATCAGGAAAAAAATATTTTTTAAAAAACATAGTAACATGTCTCTTCAATAACAGCATAATATAAAATACTGAATAAAAATAAAGCTGAACTATTGCGTTAATATTTACTTGGTAAAATAAAGTTTCAGCATAAAACTTCTCAGAAATTTTATCATACATGTGTCCCCTTTGAAAGATTCCTTAAAAGATATATTTCTTTTCTTTCTTTTTTTCCGTAATACGATTTTATTGTCATTTGGCCATAGCATTATACGACTTCCGTACAGAAAGCATGGATTGAAAGTAAGCGAGCATGTTTACACTGAATCACAGAAATGTGCACAGAGGAAGGCTGAGCAGGGCTCACTCTCTTGGAGCTTATGCTTCAAAAATAGAGACCTTTGTATTTTCGTATTGCAGTCATCTCCCCCGGTAACTTCTGTACCTCCCTTCCCCCGCCTACCACCCTCCTTCTCCAGGAAGCAACTCTGGCCTATGCCTGTCTGTTGTCCTAAGTCGGAACGCTTAAGGCACATGAAGAATTACTTTTTGACACCGGATCGTGAACTCGCCACGACACCCTTGAGCTTCTCCCAAGCCCTCTCCCATTCCTGTGACCCGTGCACGGCCACCAGCCTCAGCACACAGCACTGCCCACCCATTAGGAGGATCGTCTAGGATAGAAATACATGCTAAGGGTCAGTCATAAAAGGCTGGGAGCTGCCCGAGGGTTTCAACACCAGCGGAGATGCTCTGAGACGTGGAAACACCAATAAGGTGGCCCCGGCTTTGCTTCCCACTGAGAGGAGTACAACTGGGGAAGTGAGGTCCAGGGGTCCCCCTTTTCCCAGGGAGATACATTCCAAGACCCCCCTGGATGCCTGAAACTGTGAATAATGCCAAACCATATATATATATATTGTTTTTGTTCTATACATAGACACCTTCGATAAAGTTTAACTTATAAATTAGGCCCAGTAAGAGATGAACGACATCTAAAAATAGAACAGTTAAAACAAAATACAGCAATAAAAGTTATGTGAGTGTGGTTCTCCCTCAGAACCTTCTGTCCTGTACTCACCCTTTCCCTGGAAGGAAGCACTTCCCAGCTTCTCCTCGGCACGCGCCCACTGCCAGCATCTCCACTCCTGCGCTCCGGAGCCATTATTAGTAAATAGGGTTAGAACACAAGGACTGCAAGGAGCCATCTGGTAACAGGACGGCTACCCGGTGGCTAATGGCGGGAGTGGGGACAGCTCACACAGGCTGCCCAAAGGGTTGATTCATGTCCCCCACGGGCCAACCCAAGATTTCATCACGGGACAACAGGAGATTTCATCAAGGACAACGCGAGATTTCATCACGGACAGCGTGAGATTTCATCATGGGACAACATGAGATTTCATCATGGGACAACATGAGATTTCATCATGGACAGCGTGAGAGTTCCTCGCGGACAGTGTGAGAGTTCATCACGGGAAAGCATGAGAGTCGGGACAGCGTGAGATTTCATCACGGACAGCGCGAGATTTCATCATGGACAGCGTGAGATTTCATCACGGGACAACATGAGATTTCATCACGGGACCGTGCGAGATTTCATCACGGACAGCGTGAGATTTCATCACGGACAGCGTGAGATTTCATCACGGACAGCGTGAGATTTCATCACGGGACAGTGCGAGATTTCATCACGGACAGCGTGAGATTTCATCACGGACAACGCGAGATTTCATCACGGACAGCATGAGATTTCATCATGGACAGCGTGTCACAGGACAGTGTGAGATTTGAGATTTCATCACGGGACAGCGCGAGATTTCATCACGGGATAGCTCCAGATTTCATGGCGCTTCTCAGAACAGCACACGAACAAGACAGTCCGCTACTCAGAACAGCTCACTGCTCAGAACTGAAACCCAGGAGTGAGAACGGCAGGTAAGCAGAACCCCCGGGTTCCCGACAGACCTCCGTGGGGACCGGGAAGGAAGCCAGGCCTCTGGGAGGTGCAGTCTGTGCAGCAGAAGACAGAGCTCCCCTCTACAGCTGGGCCCTCTTCCAAGGCAGCGGAGGGCCCAGTCCACACCACAGGAAAATGATAACCACCGAAAGCCATACTTACTTCGTTAGGAAATACAAGTGTCCATATAACTGATTAATGTAATAGTTTGCCTATAATCACCTTCCCCAATTTCCCCCATGAGTGAGAATTATGGTGTATGCTCAGGAAGTATATACACACGCAGTGACACTTCTAATTCCTTATGTACACACCTACTTACAACAACAGCATGTTCATGTTAAAAGATATATTTCTACAAGAACAGTGTATAGAAGAAAGAGTTTACATTGTAACTGAAGCAGGAATAACAATACAATCCTAAAACTCCTTGTAATATCAGGGTGAAGGAGTTCCTTTGGGTGGGACAGAAAATACTCGTAGAGGAAAACATATAATTATGGGTCTCAAAATATAATACATAATTTCCAAGTCAGGAGAAATATTGTTATAGGAAAATAAAAAATAAAACCATGGTAAATAAAACTCATCAAAAATATTGAAGAATCAAGTTCTAGCATAACTGAAATTACACAGTAACACAGGCTAACCACACTTATTAGAAAATGAGAATTATCGGTTTTAATTTTTAAATATATATATACAAATCAATCAGGAAAATACATGGAAGAAACTTAAGTGAGTATTACTATGTGAAAGAAGTCAATCTGAAAAGACTACATAATGTATGATTCCAACAATACGACATTCTGGAAAAGGCAAAACTATGGAGACAGTAAAAGATCAGTAATACCCAGAGGTTAGATTAGGAAGAGGATCAATAGGCAGACACAGACAACTTGGGAGGCAGTGAAAATACTCTGTATCATATTATAATGGTGGATACATCATTACATATATTTCTAAACCCATAGAATATACAACACCAAGAAAAACTAAAGTAAATTGGTGATTATGATGTGTCAATGTAGGTTCATCCTTGGTTAAAAAAAAATATGTGCCCAGCTATTCAGTGATGTTGATAATGGTGGAGACTAATGCATGTGTGAGGACTGGGGGTATACGGGAAATCTCTCTACCTTCCTGTCAATTTTTCTATAAAACTAAAACTGCTCTTAAAATACACACACACACACACATACACACACACGTCCAGAAGTGACACTTTTTAAGAGGGTGAGAGCATAGAAATATTAGGGGGAAAGCAAGGTTTAAAAGAATATATAACTTTAAGTGAAAAGAATATGAACCAAAAGAAAGTTCTATATTAATTTTAATATCACCAAAAAATATAGTTTTAGATAAAAGCAAAATAATTTCTCTATTTTACTAGTATGTTTTTAATGTCAGGCACTGTCTTAAACAGTGGAGTTAGAGGAGAAACCAAATCAAAAATTTTCTTTCCCTCATGCAGTTTTTATACTAAAAGAAAACATATATCATGTGGTAATGAGTACTTTTAAGAAAAGTAAATTGGCATAGAAGGAATTAAAAAGCAAGGTGGTATTTTAGCAGGGCCCAGAAGAAGAGAAGTAAACAAATATGAAGCTATACAAGGAAACCAAATTCCAGACAGGAAACAGCAATTTCGAAGACCCTGAGATAGAAGGGTGTCTTGCATATTCAGTAACATCAAATAGGCCAGTGTGGCTGGAATGCAATTGGCAAGTACATATTATAGGTGAGTTTCGAATAGACCTGTAGGAATGTTTGTTTTTTGTCATTTTAAGGATTTGAGTTTAACATGAATGAGATTTTTTTTAAAAAAAAGACTTAGGGAATGAAAAATATGTTTTGAAAGGTTACTATGTCTATTAAAGCAAATTGGTGTGTTAGGAGGCTATTATAATAATCCAAGCAAGAGATGATGGCATGGACCACAGGGATAATGGTTGAAATATAAAGGAAGGCATTGGACTGGGGATATATACTGACAATAAAATTAAGAGGATTGACTGGTGGTGGGATGTGAGAGAATGATATAAGTAAAGGGCAACTTCAAGATTTTTTAATTTGTTTAGTGAAATAAAGGAAGACTGGCAGAGGGGTAGGGCTGTTTTAGAGGGAAAGATTGGTGATCAAAAGTTCACTTATAGGCATGTAAAATTTAAGATATTCATTGAATACAGAAGAGGATGTGTTAAGGAGGCAGTTGGCTATAAAGGAGAAGTCCTAACTGAATATATAAATTTGGAAGTCATCAGGACATAAATAGATATCTCATCTAGACTGATGGTCTTATAACCAAAAGAGTGATTGTGGCTTCAGAAGAGAAAATGTTTTAATATTGAGCCTCTGACACACCAATATTTACAATTTAGAGAGATCATGAGGAGGCAGTCAAGGAAACAGAAGCACTACCTAAAGATGTGACTGGTGGCTACTAATAATTATATTCAATCTCACTGATAAGAGAAATTTAAATTAAGATAACATTGTGCTATTTTACATCCCTAAGTAACATACAACAAAATAGCATATCAAATAACATCTTTTGTTGGTAAGTATTTGTGAAATCTTGTCAGTGAGAGTGCAAATGTCATTTTGGAGTATAATCTCTTAGTACTCAGTAAAATTGGAATAGAAAACTAAAAGAACATATATTAAAAAAATGAGGAATAAGATATATAGAAGGAAGGCAAGTGGAACAGGCTTGGCAATGAAATATGAAAGGAAATAATGATAAAATTGCATAGAGTGTTCTTGCTTAGACCAGTTATGATTCTGTGCCTTGAATTGAATCATCTGAAATGTCTTCATCCCTTACACGAATATAAAAAATTTTCAATAGTCAAGCAACATTTACTCTAGTTTAAAAATAAAGTTTCCTGTTGAAAGAATTTTTTTTTAACAGAAAGTCAAATTACTTCTAGGAGTTATATTCATTTGAGAACTAAGTGATGCCCTGGAGTATTGCTAAGTGGTTAGAGCATCAGCCCACACACCAAAGGGTCCAGGGTTTGAGTCTTAGTCAAGGGCATGCACCTGGGTTGTGGCTTTGCTCCCTGCTGCTAATCAGGGCAAATACAGGAGAGGCAACCAGTTGATGTGTCTCTCACATTGTTATCTCTCTATCTCTCTCTCCCCCTCCCTTCCTCCCTCCCTCCCTCCCTCCCTTCCTCCTTTCCTCTTTGAAAAGCAATGGAAAAAATATGCTCAGGTGAGAATTAGCAAAAAAAACTAAGTGATAATACAGAGAGTCCTCCAATAACTTTGTTCAATGTAATTTTGCAATAATGTTAATGAGAGGAACAATAAAATAAATTATTCCAACTGGATCCACTGTCTGAGTGTTTATAAGTTCTCCCAATTTGGCCAGATACTTACCTTCCTTCTATTTTTCTTCCTTCCATTTTCTTTCTATTTTTCTTCTCTATACATTTCTTCCTCTTTGAACTCTGGATCTTATAATCCTTTTCATTCTCTGAATTTACCCTTATGGTCCCTGGCTTTTGTTTCAAGTGAGTCTGATTTCATGGCCAGCAATAGTAATAAATTTAGTCAACACACCAAATAATCAGATTTTTCTGGAAGTGGCCATCAGGTTTGTTTCTTCCCTAGGGAAGCAAGCATTCACAGCACCAGAAATGGAATTGAAAAAGAAATGGGCATTTGGGTTCTGCAACTTAATAATTGAGTAAATTCAATCAAATTAATTAACTTTTTTAAAGCAACAGCATTATTTCATGTTTGAAAAGAGACTAATAACTTCTAGCCAAGTTGGTGGATAGATAAATGCAATACTTGCATCCTCCCACAACCACGTCAAAATTACAACTAAACTAAGAATAACCATCATTCAGAATCACCTGAAATCTATCTAAAAAGAAGTCTGATAACTAAGGATATAAAGAAGCAGCCACATGGAGATTGGTAGGAGGGGGTAGAAACTAAGAATGAGCTGGTCCCACACCCACATGTGGTGGTTTAAAATTCAAGAGGGATTTCTCAGCTGCAGAGGGACCCCCTGAAGAGTCAGGAGTCCCAGCACCACACCAGCCCCCCAAACCCTCCCACTCCCCCAGTCCAGGGTTCCAGTTCCATGAAGAGAAGTCCCCATAACTTCTGGCTGAATGAGAATTGGAAGAATTGGAGCTGAGTGAGACAGAAGGCTGCTAGAGTCCCAGGCATTCATCTTAAAGGGCCAACACATAGACTTACTCGATTCACTTGCTCTGAGCTCCAGTGATGAGACATCAGCTCAAAAGGCATAGGGACATATGGGGAGGAAATGAAGTTTCTGGCATCAGGGTGAGAGCTGGAAGAGCAGCTTTCTCACAGACAGAACTGTGGCAGAGGGCATTACTATATAAGGATACCTACTATATAAGGCCATTCACCCAAGAGTAGGAGATGTAGTAGCTCTACCAAATAGAAAGAGACAAACACAGAGAAGCAGCCAAAATGAGGAGACAGACATGTCCTAAATGAAAGAACAGAACAAAATGCCACAAAAAGAACTAAACAAAATGGATAAAAGCAATGTACTAGATGCAGAGTTCAAAATATTGATTATAAGGATGCTCAAAGAACTTAAGGTAAGAGTAGATGAACTTAATGAGAACTTAAAGAAATAAAAAAAAGAACCAGTCAGAAATGAAGAATACAATAACTAAAGAAGAATACAGTACAAGGACTCAACAGTAGAGTAGATGAAGCACAGGATCAAACCAGAGGTTTAGAAGATAAGGAACCAGAAACACCCAATCAGAACTGAAAAAAAATTAATGATAATAATTCCAAAAAAATGAGAATCCAAAAAACAATGAGAATAGTATAGTATAGTTGGGACAACTATAGGAGTACCAACATTCACATCATGAGGCTGCTGGAAGAAGAATGAACAGTAAGGAATTGAAATTATTTTGAAAAAAATAATGATGGAAAATTTCCCTAACTGGGTAAAGAAAATAGACATATGAATTCAGGAAGGGCTGAGAATCCCAAACAAGATGAACCCAAAGAGGCCCATACTAACAAACAATGTAATTAAAATGGTACAGTTTAAAGACAGATAATCTTAAAAACAGCAAGAAAAAAGCAGCTAGTTTTCTGCAAGTGAGCTCCCATAAGACCTTTAGCTGATTAAACAACAGAAACATTTCAGGCCAGAATGGATTGGCAAGAAATATATAAAATGATGAAAAGCAAAGCCCTACAACCAAGAATACTCTACTCGGCATAGCTATTATTTAGAATCAAAGGACCCATAAAGAGCTTCCCAGACAAGAGAAAGCTAAAGGAGTACATCATTACCAAACCAGTACTACTAGTATAAGAAATGTTAAAGGGACATCTTTAAGAAGAAGAAGAAAAAAAGATGGAAAAAGGGGGCCATCTTTAATACTTTCAACAAAAAAAATTTTAAAAAAGGAAAATATGAATAAAATGGCATTACTATATATCAATAATTACTTTAAATGCAAATGGTTTCAGTGCTCCACTCAAAAGACATACTGTAGCTGAGTGGATAATAAAACAATACCTTTATATATGCTGTCTATAAGAGACTCACTTCAAATTAAAAGACACACACAAAGTAAATGTATAAAAAACAATAGTTCATGACAGTGGACCAAAACAAAACCAAAAAGCTGGGGTAACCTTATATCAAACAAAATAGGCTTTAAAAACAAAGGCTATATATAATCAGAGACAACAAAGGACCCAGCAGTTCCACTTCTGGGTATTTATCCAAAAACACCCAAAACACTAAATTGAAAAATTAAATATACATCTGTATGTTTACTGCAGCATTAGTTACAATAGCCAACATAGGGAAGCAACCTAAGTGTCCTTCAATAGGTAAATAGATTTTTAAATACACACACACACACACACACACACACGCACACACACACAATGGAATATAACTCATCCACAAAAAAAGAATGAAACCTTGCCATCTGCAACAATATGGATGAACCTAGAAGGTACTTTGCTGAATGTTAACAAGTCAGGCAGAGAAAGACAAATGCCATATGATTTCATTTATATGTAGAATCTGAACAAACAAGCAGAACAGAAACAGACTCATAGATACAGAGAACATTTTGACAGTTGCCAGATGGGAGGGGAGTTGTGGGGATGGGTGAGAAATATGAAGAGATTAAAGAAATACAAATTGGTTTTTACAGGATAGTCATGGAGATGTAAAGTACAGCATAGGGAATATAGTCAATAACATTGTAATAGCTATGTATGGTGTTTGATGGGTACTAAATTTTTTGGGGTGATTACTTCATAAATTATATATATAAATGTCTAATCACTGGGTTGTACACCTGCAACTAATATAATGCTGTCAACTGTCATTAAAAAAATATTATTTTTTAAAAAGACAAAAAAGGGACTAATAATAAAACTAAATAAACTATTTTGAAGATTAAATGAGACAAATACATGTAAAGTATTTCTCTCTGTGCCTACTTCATAAAATACTTAATATTCCCAATAATTTTGATACTTATTTTCAAATGAAAATTACCAGCTATGCTATTTTTTCTAGATTCTATAATGTTTTAAGTTTATCAAACAGTCAGTAATCTGTCCAGTCAATAAATTGAGATATTCTAGGTAACTAAAATGTTAGTTTTTACCCTAAACTTCAAAATCCTTTTACATCTTTTGAATAAAATTAAAAAATGTATTAATCTTTAATTATCTTTTGAGTATTCATTAATATGATATTGCAACAATCAGAAAATAAGATGTTATACTACCCAAATTTCATTCGGGTGACTACTCAATATATTTACAACACTATATATTTTTAAATACTTTAGCCTAGGTTCCTAAGAAGATTTATTTCTTTGAACTATATAAATATTTCTTCTAGTTATACATGCAGAACTATCTTAGAATGATACCATTCGGAGGTCGCCACCTTTCGGACCTCAAGGATCACCGGTTGGCGACCGCTGTTCTATATAACACTTAAGGAAAAATGGAGATTACAAGACGCAGATCTAAATTCAATAAATGTAAGGTTAGGTATGAGAAGAAATTTGTGGAGATTTGCAAAGCTGGTAATTGGCCCAGGTCCAACTTAAACTCTGGTTCAATTAGTTTCTCTATTTAGGATTGCACAGAGGAGAAAATACAGTTTGATTTTTATCAGATTTGATGCTATTCTATCACTTGGGGGGTTTGAAAATTAACTAAAAATTTCATTAAAACTTCTAGACATCTGAAATTCAAAATATGTTTTGCCAACATTTAACTTCATAAGCAGACAGTGTTTGTCCAAAAGTTCTTGTCTGTATGCCAATAGAACAAAGGTCATAGATGTACCAGCAGAGAGAAGACAAACAAGATAAAGATTAATGATATAGTGTGCTGAACACAAAGTCTTATATAGTGGGATATTCTTGAGAAAACATGCCCTAATTAAATTCCAACACATTATTGATAATTTCAGTGGAAGAAATAAGTTTTATAGGCCCTGTCTGGGCTCTGGATCTCCTAATAAAAGCATATCTAAGACATAGGTTGACATGTGAGTAGAACTTGTTTGGGAACATTCACAGGTAACAGGAGTGAGGGACGAGGGAAAAATAGAAAAGTAAAGAAAGAGAGCCAATACAAGAATATCATTGTTCACTACTATGAGAAAGTGGAAAGTGGTTACTCCACCCCTTAGTAATAATCTGAGAAGCTTAAGAAATGTGTCTGGAAGCCATCTGTCCATTGGAAGAGAAGGTGGAGCATTTATCCATCTGATTCCTTCCCCCATGTATAGGTTGTGCATGCAGAACAAAAGAGTTCCCATAGGTCTCCATGATGTATCAGAGAAGGTCAGGACCACAAAGTTAGAGGCACCCAGTTCAGGTCTTAGGCTCTAAGGTGCAGTTGCAAGGTGCTATCAGATTCACCTGTATGAAGATGCTGGAAACTTTCAAAGAACTGATTGCTGTAGCAGTCATTAGAATAGAAAGTACAGCCAGAGATTTTAAATGTTGCACAGAAGGCATCCATATTAATCATCTTCCATAGAGGAAATAGACTACTTTCCCATAAGAGGTAATTACTTTTCCAGTCTGTCAACTCACCAAAAGAATAGATGCCAGGAACACAGTATTGTTTGGAGAATTCTGAACCTCAGGAAGTTGGCGAACAGAGGTGTTTCAATATTACTGTACTGGGAAAGTATCAATAGAAAGAATTTAGTTCCCTGGTCTTTAACTCAACAAAACAAGACTTTAAGCAACTTTGTTAAACTAACCTTTATTGTGAGTTTGTCTCACATGTTTATTTATCAAATGACATTGTATTTTCATTGAAACTCCCTTTTGTGCTGTTAATTTTAATCAACATATTTAATATTGTATAGTCTATGTCAATTTCATTTCTCAGTTACTCAGCAGTTTGGAGCAAAGTAATAACCAACCCCTACCATGAGGAAAAATTAAGTAAATAAAATGAAAAACAAAACCAAATAATAATCCCAAATGCCTCAGCTTCATAATTAATATAAACAAAAACATGTTTAATCGGCTCTCAAGTGTAAATAACAGCAACAGCATATTCACAGCTCACAAATGCAATTTGTGAAACAATTTCACAACAATAAAGAAGGAAAACAAGTTTGTCATAGCATGCTCTATATTTAAAAGAGAGTAAGTTGCTATAACTTTAAGGAAGGCAATTCAGAAAACTCGTTACAACGAGAAATGAAATCAATTGAGCTTTCCAAGAAGAATTATGAGTGACCCTATTTATTATGTTTTATGATACCTTTTAAAAATCTAAAGGAATCCTAGTTAAACATTCCTCCTATTTCTCAGTTAAAAGACAAATAGATCATTTCAATGGAAAGAATACATATATTCATATTAACTTCAAAGACTGATGAATTGAATTAATATAATAGTTACTATCACTCTTACTGGTGATTGGTATCATTTGCTGCCATACTTTTGGTGAGAATTCAGCAAATATTATCTACTTCCAATCCTAGAGTAAACCATAGACTCAAATTATTTACCGTCCTGTTCCAATAGGCTACTCTATTTATAGTCTTAAATAAAACTGTGCTTACAGTGAAATTATATCTGAAGTGTTTCCCTGTTTTTGTGGGCTCTTCATCATTATATACTTCTCTAGTAGAGGACAAGCCAGACATCCCTTTGCCTAGCTATTCCTTGCCTGGCCTGTCTTTTCCTGCAGCTCCCAGACACTGGAATTGTCTTTCTCAGATGCCATCCATAAAGAGATAATTTACCATAATTGAAGAGGCCTTTGTGATGGATTAAACATGGCCAAAAATTATTTAACTCTTCTTTCATTGAGAGATGGGGTTTATTTTCCCTCCCTGTGAATCCGGACTGGCTTGTGACTGCTTCAACCAACAGAGAACAGTGGAAGTAGCATATGCCAGATCCAGGCCTGCCCTGTAAGATGATTGCCAGTTTCTGCCAAGCTACTATATGATGTTAAACTACTACGTAAAATGTTCAACTGCCTTGCTGAAAAGACTACAAGGAGAAGTCATGAAACTATATGGAGAAAAAGAAAGTACAGCTGTCCCCACCAACATAGAAGGCATATGAGTGAAGCCATCTTGTATACTCCAGATGAAACTAGTTCCCAGTTAAATATCACCAAGTGGCTCTAATCAATACCAGATGGTGCACAATTACCCAGCAGATACTGCTTGCATTGCTGGCCCACAAAGTCATGAGATATCACAAAAATGGGAACACAGTGAGTGTTGGGGTAGTTTGCCAACTATCCCAAAACAATATAGTCATTTTCTTCCCATATACAGTGGGGCCTTGACTTAAGAGTTTAATTCGTTCCAAGACCGAGCTCGTTAAGGAGCTCGTTAAGGAGCTCGTTAACTCAAATTACTCTGTCAACTCAATGCAAAAAATGGGCCGAGAGACAGCTGGTATCTCAAAAAACTCGTTAGTCGGGACACTCGTAAGTCAAGGCCCCACTGTATGTGTTCTACAGACCAGCTACTTCAGCATAACGTGGAGAAAGGAGTGTTCTTGTTACTGCTGCTATTTTTTAATGTATATGAGTTGACTCCATTCTTACGATATTCCTATTCAGAGGGTCTGGAGAAGAGCCCAGAATATATGCACATCTTATATTCTAACATGAAAAGCTTTCACTGAAGAAATCTCCTCTAAAATAAACTTGACAGGCACCTATTCTCTGCTTGAACATTCAAATGATAGGGATATATCCATCTCACCAAGTAAACCCAGTCTTAATTATGGAAATGCTTTTGCTGAAGGCAGAAGAGAGTGACTCATAGGTCAAATGTTTCTGAAAAACTCAATGGCAGGAATTCAGAGCCACTAATGCTCTGCTATTAATTGATTCAACTGCATCACATGCTTCTTTAGGTCCAGCTTTGAACTGACACTCTTGGTTTAAAATTATAAAAGAATCCATTTGGCTCAAGTAATCTATCTGTGGGCAGGAAAGGCAAAAGGGAACACTAAGGCATCACAGAGGTGGTAACTACAACCACTGCCCTAAAACTGGGGAAACAGAGGAAGAGGATAGACTTATTAGACTAGGAAATCTGTAGGAGAGATACTACAACGTAGGGCTCAGACCTCTGAGAAAAAGATGTAGCTTTGATGGCACTGATGCCTCAAAAAAGATGGAACTTATGGGACTAGGACATACACCTCTAACAAGGAGGTGCTCTGAGTATTACTAAATGAGTACAGCAATAGAATTAAAACAAACAGAAATAAATAAATAAAGCTCAATGGAACTCTTCATTTGCTTAGGCCACTATATTCCTATCATAGACAAGGTGACAACCATGCCACACTGTAAATTTATACTGACCTTTCAGTGACTTTTTTTTATATGAATCCCTACTGTACTAGTGGTTCATGTACTAGGTGCTACCCAATCTTTGCTTAGCTGTTCGATTCTTTAAACAATTAATCTAGAAAATTGTGCTTAGTTTTGGTCATTCTACTGAGATTTTTTTCTTATTTTTTCATCTCTGTCACCAAAAACACATATTGTCTCCCCCAACTTAATTTACAGCAGTTTGGTACTCATTTGCTGGGTCCTTATCTACATTACATTTTAAATTCTCTTCATATGATTGACAATAAAAAGCAAAGACGCAAACTAGATGTTAAATCAATTCAAATTTTTCTGAAACTTTTTCCATGAAGTCAATGTATCTCTTGATCTTTCTTCTGAACAAAGCTTTAAAATAAATTTTTTGATGTCCTTAACATTTTTCCCAAGTCCACTCTCATTCTATTAATGCAATTTTGTCGTTTGGTTTTTGTTCCTCTTTAGCCTTCATTTTTGACTAGACATCCTGACACTCATATATCTTATATTTATTATAAAGACTGATTCTTTCCTTAATATAATTCTGGAAAGGGGCCAGAGTGGATTACAGTCATGATTGTATGAGTAGGCTAAACTCTGTAAAGCTAGACTTGAAGCTATGGTCAAGTACTTGAAATTCAAATGAGAGAGATTTAAGCAGAGGCACTTAATGTAAATGACCTGAGGAATTTTTATTTCATTGATCTGTGTACCAAACATGTCTGAGAACATAATTGAAGATCCTAATTGAATTGGTTTGTGCTAAGACCATGGAATGTGTATTTTGGGGGTGAAAAACTACCAGGTGACTGCTATATACCCCAAATTAAAAACCAGAATTTTAAAGTATCTTAAGTAACCATATACAGAAAACTTTTTTTCCATATCTAATCTCAAAAACTACCCTAATAACCCAAGAAAAACTCAAATTCTGTCCAGTCATATGATTCTAAATAAACATTTCTATCTTGGATAATTAACAAAATTTGTCACTAAGAATAATTCCCTACTGGATAAAGTATAAAGTGGAACCATTTTTGTTCCTGAAGTGACTATATTCTTGCTTCATTCTTTAATAGTTCAAAAATTAATGAGTTCCTATCTGTACTAGAAAATGAATGTGCAAGTGATTTGAATCTCAGTTTATTTTCTGTAAAAAGAAAAGAGATTAAAAAATTTTCTTGTAGTTTGAATACTAAATGAAAAATACTTAGAGAAAACATAAAGTCTTATTAAATAGTAATTCCCTGCCTTCTAAAAGCATATGCTAAACAGGGTGAAATATAAGTTTTGGCAGATGTAGAATTTAATACTATAACCATATATTAAGTAACATATACTATGGCACCATTGCAGAAACAGAAATGGCTATGATTTGATTCTTGTCCTCAAAGAATGTAGTCTCATGTGAAATGGAAGACAATGAAAGACTAGTACTTTCTCTGAATCGTGTTCTCATGAACTCCTTGGATGTCCTAAATTTTGGCTTTTAATTAGTACTCATCACCCTCCATCTCTGGGACAACCATAACTTATTTTTCCCAGTCATTTTAGGGGGCAGACTGACCACACTGCTGTCTGAGCCACACATCTGTTAAATCATGGGTATGTCCCAGAGAGACAGCTGTCCAAGGTTAGGATGAGAATTCAGGTGTACAACATAATTATTTTATATTTGTATATATTGCAAAAGGATTGCCACCACCCCCCACCCCCACCCCAACCAAACATGAGGGAAGGAGGACGTGTACCTGTAGCCAATCCAGAGAACAATCCTTATAATTGGCAGGCCATTATGTGGGGCCTATGGAAGACATGCCTTGCAGGAACATCCGGATCCTGGTGGGTGTTGACCAGTTTCTGGTGAAGACAGGAACCATCACCACCTTATAGCACACCCACACATGCAGGTGATAAAGTTCAGCATGAGCTCTATCATCAGGCTTGCAGTGGAGGCCAAGGACCAGGGATGCCTGCCCAAGCTGGCAGAGGGTGAAGCTGCTGGCCAAGTTGGACCCCATCGTGCAGAGCATCCCTGAAGAGCTGGGGGAGCACAGCACCACAGGGACTGCACTCAAGGACCTAGAGGAGTACCAAGCCCATATTCCCATCAGGAAATGACTCAGGCATCTCCAACCCTGAGACTGTCAGCAAGGAGTGGGGCATGCTCTGCCTGTCCAAGTCCAACAATCGCAGTCAGCTGCTCATGGAGGCACAGCCCTAATACAACCGCCTGACCAAGGGCCTGACAAGTGTGCCCGCTACCTGGCTGAGTACTAGTGGGAGGTGGCTAGTCCAGTACCTCAGCGAGATCAAGGGCAGGGCCTGTGCAGGATGTCCGCGGTGTGAAGCTGTGCACAGAAACTATCCAGGTGACACCCACCTGGCGCTGCCCCTACAGCAACCCGCCTCCTGGAGCTCACCCACCTGTGGAAAGCAGTGTCCTGAACGAGTGGAAGGGAACAGCTATGGTATCCGGAAGTTAGTGGGGCCACGTCTTGGAGGAGTCCCGAGTGGCTGGCACCCCCTGTTTGTCTTGAAGGCCAACCAGTCCATCAATGAGCTCTTTGGTTTCACCACGGACCTGAGGTCCCATACGGGCAACCAGGCCTCCCCCAGTGCATATGCCACCACAGGTAGAGCTGGAAGGCCCTTAGGTACAACCAGCCCTCCACTATCCAGTCTGGTTCTGTTGATGCGTGAGGGCAAAGGCCTGAAAGACAACATCCCAGCCCCGGAAAACTTCCTGATTGTAGGTAGCAACTCCCTGCACCCCCTCAAGGCTACGATGGGCGGGACTCCACACAGCACCCGCATCCTGACCTTCTAACTCTCCATCTACCACACCAACAAGCCCTCATATTCTCCTCACACCTCCAGACAGCCTAGACACGGTGATGGGTTCCTGGGGGCCCACACCATCCCATTGATCAACATAAATATAGAAAGAAACAGCATCAGTTGTGTGTGTTTTTTAATCTTTTTTGTTGAAAGTATTACCTATATCCCCTTTATCCCCTATTGACCTCTCCCAGCCTGCCCCCAACCACCCCTTCTCCCCCCCCCCGCCCCCAGGCCTTCACTACCCTATTGTCTGTGTCCCTGGGTTATGCATATATGCTTACATGTTCATTGGTGGACTCTTCCCACCCACCTACCCTCCCTTGCCTTCCCTCTGAGGTTTGACAGTCTTGATGCTTCTATGTCTCTGGATCTGTTTTTATTTCAGGATTTCAGAGGCAACAGAAATGCCCTCACAGCAAGTACTTACTTGGCCAGTGGGGGTGGGAGAGGGAATGAGACACCTAATACTTTTTTTTTCATTTCTTCAGATGGAAATACAAATTTCTGAAATGAATTTAGAATAAACATATTAAAAGGATTTTTAAAAATATAAAGCCCCATAGAAATGATACTTATTTATAACAGGGTTTAACCAGATATAACATATTTTTCCTCATTTGTTTCTTTTAATATATTCTTTTTTGTTTTATTTATAAATATAACTTTTGCCCTTCAGCTCTTAAGCCTTCTTTTGTGCTCTTCAACCATTTAAGAGACTAAGTTGTCATCTTCCTTAAAGCTATTTTGATAGTCACTTCTTTGTAGAAAGTTCTCCAACTTTGTGGTTTTTAATGATTCAGATAACTTTTGTGAGTTCTGCTACTCATCTAAAACCTTTAAATAAAATTCAATAATCATGGGGAAAAAACAAATCCCAACTAGAGAGTTAACTCAAATATACCAAGTCACATCTGTTCTTGGTCTCATTAGAGACTTACTAGCAATACATGTACTCATAATCCACAAACATTAAGTCTAGGAAATACCTAAGCAACCTACAGAATGACCTGGAGTTTGGGGTTGTATTAATGCATACAAAATATTTTTTACTGCTTGCTTCTTAGGAGGAGTTAGACATAACAGCATAATTAAAGTAGCCATGGGTCTACTTTAGCATTTACTTATTTCTCAGACTATTCCTCTGACTCAATCATTTAGTCCTCATCAGGACCTTGTTGGTGGGAATTTCAAGTAATACTTTTGAAAAACATTTTGGCAGTTTCTCAAAATGTTAAGCAGAATTACCATATGAATGCAAAATTTCCATATAAAACAATTCCACTCCTAAGTTCTGCTCAAGAGAAATGAAAACAAATGTCCACATAAAAACTTGTGCACAAATGTTGACAGCATTATTATTCATAATAGTCAAAAAGTAGAAACAATCCAAATATCCATCAACTAATGAATGAATAAACAAAAGGTACTGTATCCATAGAATGAAATATTATTTGGCTATAAAAACAAATGAAGTATTGATGCATGCCATAACATAGATGAACTTTGAAATTATTAGGCTAAGTAAAAGAAACGAATAACAAAAGACTATAAATTATTTCATTTATATAAAATACAGTAGACAAATCTACATTAAAAAGAATAGATTCATGTTTATCTAGGACTGGGAGTGGGGTAAGAGAAGATGGGGTTGAGTACTGACTGCTAATGGCTACACTGTTTCTTTAGGGTAATGAAAATGCTCTAAAACCTGATTATGGTGATTCTTGCATAATACAATAAACATACTAAAACCATTGAATTGTGCACTTTAAATGGTTGAATTTCATGGTAAGTAAACTATATAACAATAAAAGTTTACAAAGAAAAAAAACTTATTGCTGACTAAGGTGCTATTCTCATTTACAAATGAATAAAATGGAGACTCAGACGATAAATGCCTTGTTCAAGTTTTAGGTTCTAGATTTTGCTAAAAGAGAAAACCTCTGTGTTCAAATACTATTTCCACTTTATGAGCATTTCCTTCCTCTTGTTGAAAATTAATCCTTTTATGTTCTGGTTCTAGACCCATATTCATCTCAAAGGAATTCTTTAATTATGTCATTATTTCTTTTATCTCTTTCTTCTCCTTCTAGTAACTCTTTCTTTCCTTAGCAAAAGTTCTCAAGTCTATTTTTCCAAGGGGAGAGGAAGGGAATACATTAATTATATGTTCTTCCATAGCCAAGTGATTTGATAATAATCTTTACTTGTCTTCCCTTTATTTCATTCTTCATACCTTTAAAATATACTCACTAAGATCACCAATAGCTTCCTAATATTATTAAATCTTTCTCTCTTTTTTTCATTTCTCACTTGCCTTTATTTTTCAATTATAGTTTACATTCAATATTAGTTTGATTCAGTTTCAGGTGTACAGCATAGTAGCTAGAAAATCATATACTTTACAAAATGGTCTTCCTGATATTTCAAGTACCCACCTGTCACCATACATAGTTATTACAATATTATTGACTATATTCCCTATACTACAATTTACATCACTGTGGCTATTCTGTAACTACCAATTTGCATTCCTTAATCCCTTCAACCTTTTCACCGAGCCCCACTAACTCCCACCCCTCTGGCAACCATCAGTCTATTCTTTGTATCTATGAGTCTGTTTCTATTTAATATGTTTATTTATTTTGTTCTTTAGATTACACATATAAGTGAAGTCATATGGTATTCGTCTTTGTCTGATTTATTTCACTTAGTATAATACCCTCTGGTCCATTCATGCTGTCACATATGGTAAGAATCCATTCTTATCGTCGAGTAGTATTCCATTGTACATACTATCCACTCCTCTATTGATAGGCACTTTGGTTGCTTCCATATCTTGGCTATTGTAAATACTGCTGCAATGAACATGGGAGTAAATATATTCTTTCGAATTAGTGTTTTGGGTTTCTTCAGGTATATACCTAGAAGTGGAATTACTACGTCATAAGGCAATTTCACTTTTAATATTTTGAGTAATCTCCATAATAGTTTCCACAATGGTTTCACCAATCTGCATTCCTACCAACAGTGCACTAGGGTTCTATTTTCTCTATGTCTTCACTAACATCATTGCTTTTTTATGATAGATATGGGGTAGTGTCTCATTATGGTATTTATATGCATTTATCTGATGATTAGTGATGTTGAGAATATAATTCCTCTTTGGAGAAATTCTATTCAAGACTTCTGCCCATTTTTAATTGGGTTGTTTGTTTTTCTGGTGCTAAGTTGTCTGAGTTCTTTATAAACTTTGGATATTACCTCAAATAGTGAAATTAATCTTGAAAAGGAAGAACAAAGTGGGAGGAGTCACACTACCCTATATCAAATTATATTGCAAGGCTATATAGTAATCAAAACAGCATGGTAGTGTCATAAAACAGACACATAGATCAATGGAACCATATATAGAGCCCAGAAATAAACCCACACATATATTGTCAATTTATGACAAAGAAAGCAAGAATGTACAATGTGGTAGAGGCAGTCTCTTCATAAATGGTTCTGGGAAAATTGAACAAAGACATACAAAAGATTAAACTAGACCACCTTCTTAAACCATATAAAAGGATAAATTACAATGGATTAAATACGAGGACACATATGTAATACCTTAATCAATAAAGAAATTTAAAAAAAAATAAATAAATATAAACCTGAAACCATAAAACTCCTAAATGAAAACATAGTAAAATCTCGGACATTTCCCTTAGTAATATTTTTTCTGACATATCTCCTCAGGCAAGGGAAACAAAAGAAAAATATATACAAATGGAACTTTATCTAACTAAAAGATTTTGCACAGCACCAGAAAACTATCTACAAAACAAAAAGACAGCCTACTGAATGGGAGAATATAATCCCCAGCAAATGTCTTTCTTGACATTTGTTTCTTCTTCGGGTTTTGTAACTTAGTTACTCTATTTCTGGTATGTTTCTCATTTCTCATCTTTCCTGGTTGTTCTTTCTCCATCAGGCCATGAGAAGATGATGATTGCACAGAGTTTCATCTTCACTCATCATACTGCCTCTGATCTGACCTTTATTGCTGCTGTTTCCTTATCTCTATGATAGCACTGCCATCCACCTAATTTTCCAAAACATCAACTTGAGCATCATTTCAGACCCCTCTCTTCCTCTGTTTTCCCTTTCCAGCCAAAAGATCCTTCAGTGCTGTCAATTCAGTCTCTTAAATATTCTCAGATGTGTTTCCTCTTTTCCATTTCCATAGCCACAGACTTGAAGACCTGATCAGCTATCCTATTCCCAATTTCAAAAGCCTTCTGGCTTCAAGCCTTCACCTTCCTCCAGCTAGCATGCTAACCTATCCTCTACAATGGTGCTAGTGTAATTTTCTAAAATATAAATCAGATCACATTAGTTTTCTTTTAAAAAAAATTCCTTCATGGCTTTCAATGCCAACATGTTTAAGTCTTAAATTCTTAGTATATAACCCATTTCCCACATGGCCCACCTACAGCTTGCTGAATGGGACATACTTTCTCAAGCCATCCTGCCTTTTCTAATGCTATTTCTGCTGCCTAGGATGTCATGACTTTCCTTCTAAGTCTAGTGAAATATACCTTCCTCAAGACCATTAAGTCTCACCCTTCCTAGGAAAGCTTCCTTGGCAGCTCATGAAGCTGTGTACTCCCTTCTCTTGAACACATTTCTATATTATACTTATTGTAGAGGATTACAATATTTACTAGTATTTTAGCTCATATATTAATGGTAATATCAACAATAATAATAATACCAAGAATATTTTGAGATATATAGACAGTAGCACTTTAACTCATTTAATGTATTAACTCATTTGATCCTCACATAAATGTTGAGGTAAGATTCATCATTACCCTCATTTTACAAATGAGAACATTGAGACATAGAAAGTATTGACATCTAATAAGTAGTAAGGAAAAGATGCAAACTAAGATAGATTGGTGACAAAAATCTATGCTCTTATCCACCATTTCAAACCTGAAGACTAAACTCTGGGAAGGCAGGGTCCATATATTACTCACCTTTCTACCCAGTGCCTGGCATAGCCTGCCACAGAGCAGGTGCCCTATTATTGTAGGTTGAATTAAAGGCCAAACCCAAGGGAAGTTACACTAAAATCCAAATATATTTTCCAGTGCAACTGATTTATGTATGTTTCCAATGAAATTAAGCAAAATGTTTTCTATAAATAAGTTTAAACACCTGTAGAAATATTTTTAAAATAATTTTCAGTTGCAGGAGACAAAAAAATACACATGTAGGTATTGGTCATGCACACCAACACAATAAAAATATATCACAAGACAGATGGCAAATCTGAAAAGTCATAGGCTTATTGATCAGATAGGCACTGAAACAGAAACTCTGTTACCCATTGGCCTTCAAGGACAAGAAATAGGAGTTTGTGCCATGAGGCATTTCCGCAAATACACTATGAAATATGGTGTTGCTCTAAGTTGTAAGATGTTTCAGTCCAGATCATTGTCCTAAATTACCACAGGGTCTTTTCTCTCTTTGTTTCATCATACAAAGCATTAAAATTTAAGAAAGAGAAACTGCTGCAATGAACACAATAGAAAGGGGGTGTTGCTCCTTATAGACAGGAGCAGATAATGTTAAAGAAAATACTGTTAGGGCTGCCAAAGACTAGCCAGTAAAAAGTAAAGCAATGGCCAGCCCTGGAAATTATATATTTGAAAAATAAAATGGTATAAAATTCTATTTCAATTGAGAAAACTATATCAGAGAAGAATGCATCAATTGTGTAAATTGCAACCTGTAAAATTTCAAGTCAGGGGGTGAAGGGTGGGGGCATATTTGGAGTGAAAAACCTGGCAACATTTGTTTGCAAAAACTCTGGAAGTCAGCCATGGTTTGAAAAAACTGTATATATGGAAAGATTGATAAGCTCGCTCTCTCTCTCTCTCTCTCTCTCTCTCTCTCTCTCTCACACACACACACACACACACACACACACACACTTATAAACCTATATAGTGTACAAACAAAGGCAGCAGGTGAGAGTGGCAAGGGCACAGGTAATTTAGACCTCAACTCTCCTCTGGCTCCACCATTGGCTAAACTCTCTCTGTGTTTCTTTCTTTCCTTTTTTTTTCTTTCTCATTTTTAATATGAAAATACTTTCCTTAGAGAATTATTGTGAAAATTAGAGATGTGTAGAGTTTCTATCCTTATCATTGGTGTCATTATCATTAATAAAATCTATTCCATATTAATGTATATGGGCATATGGAGCCTAACCCTGAAAGAAAGGCAACTCAAAACTAAAATTATGTATGACAGAAAAAAGAAAGAAGGAGAAGGACAGCCATAAAAACAGTGGCAAGGATGGAGTGAGAATGACTTATGGTGTTAAATAGCAGCACCTGGGGAAGGTGTGAAGTAGGAAAACTGTCTTAATACCCCTTATACCAGCGGTTCTCAACCTGTGGGTCGCGGCGACCCCTTTGGGGGTTGAATGACCCTTTCACAGGGGTTGCCTAAGACCATAAGAAAACACATACATAATTACATATTGTTTTTGTGATTAATCACTATGCTTTAATTACGTTCAATTTGTAATAATGAAATTGGGGGTCACCACAACATGAGGAACTGTATTAAAGGATCAAGGCATTAGGGAAGTTGAGAACCACTGCCTTATACCATTTTAAAGAGGCCTACTTACAGACCTTAAAGCCTTTGGCTCCTGCAACTGTGAATTATTTTTAAAATATTTCTACAGGTGCTTAAATTTATTTATAGAAAACATTTTGCTTTATTTCATTGGAAACATACATAAATCAGTTTAACCGGAAAAATATATTTACTAACCTTAGGTCTTTTCCTCTATTTCTTATCACACTTAAATTACACAGAGATGAAAATAACTGATAAAAGTATCTTACCTGCTCTGTGTTCTTTGCATTTTACTATGGATCCCAGCATTGGATCACTGTGCTAAGAGTCTATAGATCCTTCCTGTTGGCAGTATAAAAAAAAAAGGCAAGAGACAGGCAGCAAAGAGTAAGTTTATAAGATTAAAAACCCTGCTAAGCTTACTCTAACCTGCAAAACTGTCATATACTGGCACAACACTAGAACACAAACACTGTATCAGGTATTCCTAAGGAAACAATACCTAAGTACTAAGGCCCATTAGAGATATTACACACAGCGATATGAGTGTAACTTTTTTTGTAAAAATAGAATAACAAAATTAAGTAACCCAGGCAAGAAGCAGAGAAACTTACCCTGAGATTATGGGGGAGAAAATAGAAAATATAGATAGTGAAGATAAGTAAAAGATGAACTACAGAAAAAATAAAAGCAAAGCAGCAGAGTGAGGCTAAATGTTATACTACAATAAGCTGATCATGCATGATCAAACAACCCTTGAAAACACTGCAGGAAGGTGCCATATTGGAGAGAAACATGCCATTTCTCCATATGGCTAACAAAGTCCGCTATTCTCTCCAACATTGAAACAAACCGATGTTTATTTGAATGAGCTTGAATTTGGGGCCATGTAGTATAAAAAGCATATGTCTTTAAAACAATAAGACAAAGGGGGGTGGGGGCCAGATGGAGGTGGGTATGGTGAGGAGGGGGGAATGGGGACATCTGTAATAGTGTCAACAATAAAAATAAAATAGACAAAGCAATAGTAGCAAATTCAGTATAGGGAGATGCTTCCAAGATAAGTCAGGACAAAAATTGTTTTTGAGTAGAAAGGTATGTGTAAATAGCTATGCTATTTAAACTCCTTAAACTCATAATTATTCTTTCTCTCTCTCCCCCTTCCCACTGAGTAGTTAAATTTATCTATATTAAAAACTCTCATGATAGGATAAAGATAAAGATAAATACTGAAAAGAGAAGAAAATCGGACAGTTTACAATTCACCAAGTCCACCAAGTCTAGGAAAGGCACTTAAAAAGATCACTTATTGAAGGAACATTCTTATGTGTTGACACTCTGTTAATTCATTTAACACTATAAGGCATGTAATGAAACTCTGGCTAAGGAGTAACTTATTCCAGGTTAGAGCTTGCAAGGAGCAGAGCAATAATTCATTTAACACTATAAGGTGCACAATCTTCCCACTCCCAGAGTCAGTAAGGCAATGAGCCCCCTAGCCATGCTCACAGCAGACACCCATAATTGAGCATCGCATTCTTTCCTCTCATCACAGTGATGGCCTTAAGAAATCTCCAAGCATCTTTTAATGGTACATCTAAAAAGGCAGAAATAAATGAAACCTGTGGGTCATGCTGACTACAATCCTGGGATGGTAGCATTCCTTTTGGTGCCTCGTCTTGCCAAGGGATGCTACAAATATTTGTGAAAGAATGAATAAAGTACTAATACTGAAAGAGAGAAAAACAAATTTGGGGATAAAAATGGAGTAGAGAACTAACAATGCATACAAATAGAAAGGAAGTCTTTTGTTCATTTCATGCACATTAAGGTTTGCATGAAATGAATAAGCTGAATAGACCAGCAAACTGCATTTCAGCAGTGGTTAGGCTATTCACAACAAAGACATGATGAATATTTCAAACTAAAGGCTCACCACATTTCCTTGGAAGATGGCTTCTCTTAGAATCACCTCATTTCACACTAAAAAAAAAAAGGAAAGTCCAGAGTATTTCTGGAAACATTGTCCTCTAGGAGGACAATGTTTCTTAAAATGACAGCCCTGCAAGGTTTCATAGCATCCCCAAAGTTTGGGGGCACCTGTGAATCAGCAATAGGTTCCTATAATTTGCATCCAAACTACTTTTATAATTTGCTTACTGACTCGTGATTGATGTCTTTGAAAACCGCAGTTCTTTTATTCTTTCTAACTACTGGGATTAATGATAGATATCTTGGGGGCTACAGGAGGGTTGAGATAAAGGATTGAAATAGATTATATAGGTTTTGTGCATAACTAAAGTAAAATAGCAATAATTACAGCAATAAATATCATTTATTACCATGTAGCTGGTACGGTACATATTACCACCAATGGGTTTCCAGCTCAATGTGAGGTAAGTGTATAACCCCCAAAATGAAATATACGGTAAAATTTCTATTTTTCATTAAGCAGTCTCCATTAAATAATTCCAGAAAAAAATGTATATACTTCAACCTTTTGCCTTAAACAGGTTATAATCAATTGTAGTCATTAGCTATCATAGTAATCAGGAAAAATTAATAGATATTCTAAATAGCTCATTTTTCTCCAGGTCATGGGCAGGTACCAGGAGAACACAAAATGCATGCTTATATATGGAATTTTACTATATGTGAAGCTGTAGTAAACATATTGCTGAATGCCATGAAAGAAAATATCTTCCTCTGTAGTTAACAGTAAGATGTGGTTTGCTGGCCCCTTCCCTGTGTGCACCCCTCTTGTTCCCTACCCACGGACCGTGTGCAGTAATCTACAACAGCGCCTGTACCACTGCTTGCTTGCTAATGAGTCTTTCTTCCTCAGTTGTAAATACTTCAATGACAAGAGCTTGTCCTAGACCTCATCTTATTGCTAACAGAATCACTGCTCGTGGCATATTCTCAGAAAGTGCCAGTGGAATGTTGTTTGTGAAATGGCCACTACACATTGGAGTCCCTAAGCCACCTGTGAATGGAAAGGGCTGAATAAAAAGTCTCCAGTATTCTCTGTAACTAGATGTTAACATTGCACCAAGATCCCTAGATCCTACCTTATCCACCCTAGCATAAAGTCTCCCAATTTCATTTCTGCTGTAGAACCTCCTGAGAAGAGGAAGAAGAATAGAGCAACAATGAAATGGATGTTCCTCTGGTGTCCTGAATGGAGAAGGAAGATGGGGAAGTGGAGAGACAATCTTAGAGCTGCCCCAGGAGTTGCCTCTTCTCATAATTCACTCTATCAGGACTTAACTTTGATCATTTCCAGCATCAGAAAACTATGACAAAAACTGTTGACAGGTCACTAAAGTCCTCTGTCTCTCCCCAGGTGTTAAATAGCACCTTCTACTTTGCTGTTCTTTTCTTTCTCTATGTCCATCCTGTATACACAAAGCACAAAATCCAGTGAGCACACCACTGCAGAGTATTTGAACAAGGAAAGGAACAATATAGTCTGACTCTTATTCTACTTAATGCAAAAACAAATATTCTGTCATTAAATTTCCTTAAAACCCAAAGCATACTATTTCCAGGGATCTATTCTCATTCATGAATATTCTATATTTATTAAATCAAAATATCATTTATATTTCAATATACATTGGCATGTTTCTTTTGGGGTGGGAGGGAAATATCTATCTTTATGCTTTTATTGTTTTTCTACCAGATGCTTAGAAAACCAAAAGATGAGCTTTATAGATGTCGGAAGCAATCCTGTTCTGTCATTTTTTTATGCACATGCTGACTCAATGTCATAGAATAACTGGGTTGCTTTCTGCTTTCCTTGACAGTCCAAAGAAAGAGTAATGCATACAGATCATTTTACTGTTTAAAAGTTTTGAATAAAACATGCTAACCTTGTCATACTAAGTGACAGACAGAAATGTCACCATTGTTTGCGAGGGACAAATAATCCATATACTTCATGTATAATTCATCTGATCTTTAAAAATGTTTAACAATATTGAATTTAGATAAATTTCAATGTTATGATGCATCAAACTTCCTTTATCAATTTACGCATGTGCCTCATCAATTTGTCCTCATTTGTATTACTCTATTTTTGTATTAACTATGACAATCTAGGGGATATTCTGATTTTCAGGGAAAATGCACATGTGTTTTGTCCATATTACAGCCCCCTCTCTATGGCCCTCTCTCCATCAGCTCTTCACTTAGAAATCTCAAATAGCCCAAGGGTTGTAAATCTGCCACAAAAGTCCCAGCTGAAAGTCACAGGTATCTACAAGTCTTCTGACATAGAGCCTTTGGTCTCCAAACAGACATTGATGAACTCAGAGACATAATACTCCAATCCTTTCTAAAATAAGGTTTCAGTGGCTTCTAAGTCCTTTCTGTCAATCAAAGCTAACCAGGGGCAGGTCTGAAATGAGTTGGCTTGGGGTAAAATACATGAACAAGAATGTTCTGAACAGGCTTCAAAGTGAGCTGGAATTCCCCATACTTTGAATCAGGAGACATGATGTTGGTGGCCTTCTGCTAGGTCCCATCGCCAGAGCCACTGTCAATGCAGATGATCTTATGGTTTCTCTGAGTCTGAAAGGTCCTCTCCCTGTCTTCATTGTGTAAAACCAGTGCCTCTAAGAGGAGAAGAAACCCTTTGGTTGACAGTGCCCTCAATATGGTTAGAAAATAAAATATAACAGAATCATTTAATAAATTATTCATGGAGTATAGGAACAAATTGAGCAACTAAATGTAAACCAGATTAAAATTTCTAGAAGCACCTTCTGAAAGCCTATTTTCTATTTTAGGAAGAGTAACTAATTATTTCTGTGCAACTTAAGTTTGCAAAGGGCCATCCTGTTGTCCCCTTCTCCCATACTTCAGAATTTTTCTCCTCTGTGAGTCTTAGGAAGTTCTTTATGCCCTTGGAGATAATTTTATTTCAATTAAGAATATTTGATAGTCCATCTGAAACCAAAACAAAATAATATTGAAAGTAAGCGGTAATTGAAAAGTTAAAAAGGGGGCGGGGGCGGTGGCGGGGGCGGTGGCGGGGGCTGGGTGGAGGTGGGCAAAAGGGGAGAAATAGGGCATCTGTAATAAAAATGAAGTAAGTTATTTAAATTGACAAAGTAATTAAAAATTCCATAATTGGAAAGATGAGTTGTTTTTGTTTTGTTTTTTCAGAGAAAGTAGGGAGCAGGGAGCTAGCATACCCATGCATATTACATTTCATGATTAGCAATTCATACATTCTCTTCAAGTTCTTACTTTATTTACATACTTATGCATACACCAGTTCACCTTCTCTGAGTGACACCTAGATGTGCACATGGGTACATACAAACATTTAATTATACATGTATCTTTCTCCTCTTTTTGGTGCATTGGAAAAAGCAAACCATTTTTCTCTAACTGAGCTGTCATCTCTGTTGTAGCCCATTCACAAAGCAGTAGAAAATTAGCTGAGGAATTCATTTATAACTTCAAAGGAGAAAAAACAATAATATATAGAGTTGGGTAAATAAACCTATGGGAAATTATTTAAATTTATACATTAGACTTAAGAAAGAGCTTCCTTCTGAGAAATGCCAAATGCAATAAGAACCCCTCTTTCAAAAAAATATTTGCAATAGCTTTTTGTTTTGTTTTGTTTTAATCACTTGAGTAGCTTCTAATTTTTTGTATAGAATCTGGGTTGAGTGTGTACAGTTTTCATTTGATCTTCCAAAGTGCCATGACACTTACCAAAAATATATAAGAAGCACAGTTTGGAGTATAGGGACTTTTATTTCTCTATAAGGGTTTGAATTACTTCTACCTGGAGGTTGGAATTGCATTGGCTGCAGTATAAAAACTCAAACTTTGCTGGTTTAAAAGACTTAATCTGGTCCTTAAATATGGTAAGTAATTTTCACCACATACCACTGACAGATTTTCACATTCAGTCACAGTATACACATGTCCATAGATTTCCATTATTTTCCAACAGTTCTAATTTCATTGTGGAACATTTACCAGATGGAAATGGGCCATTATATTGGGCTTTTGGCAGGTAAAGTTGGCTTTGCTAAATGAAAATCCCACGTTTGAGGATCCCATGAAATTGGCAATAATTGACTTTTGAACACACGGAGAATTTTAACCTTTTTTTATTTGCACAAGACAAATTCCTTTGAAGAGTTTTCTGTTAACCGTTTAAACATTTTTATTGTTGTTATATCTGGGCCTTGAACTGGCATCAATTTGGATAGAGGATTTACTAAATGAGTTCCAATACTAATTCTCATCATTAACACCACCATGACAATCATTATTTTGTTGATACTATTAAGCAAATATTAAAAGGATGGAAATTATAACTCATTGAATGATACTTTGGAAAGCCTCTATCTTCCAGAGTACTTTAGAGAAGTCTCAGAATGGAGTACATTAATACTCCTTTGAGTATATATCCTACGTTCAAAGGCTGTTAAATCGCGTTGTTTACCCATATCTTCAGAAAAAAAATCACTTCTACTGTCGTGGTAAACAACCTGCTTCCTTTTTTATAGTAGTCTGGCCCTCTAGCAACTTCAGTGGGAAATTATAGCTAATTTGCCTACAAATGTCAGGTGGTCATAATAATATGGCCAGTGTGTGTTTTTGTTTTGTAAAAATACTAGCTACTTGATAGAGCTATTATTTCTTCTCACTAAACACAGCTTACTTTCTGTTCCCAGGTTTTTGTGGTCTTTTAAAAATCCTTCTGTTATTTTAAATCTGTCATTTTATTTTGGGGATTACATAAAATATTTATCGTTTCTTGAGGACAGATTGGATTTAAGATTAAGATTGGTGTATTAGCCTAATAGAAGCTTCCCCCACTCTTTTCTATTTAACACACTTCTGCTTAGTATTTTTTCCACTTAGAACCAGCTGGTGGGGAAAAGATGAGTGGCAAAAAAAATGATATTAACCCTTAACTTGGGGGGCTGGAGAGGGAGAGAGATTTACCAGGCCAATGCCAAGTTTAGCATCAGCTGGGATGCTTTGACTATGGACTTTTGGCATGTACTATGTGAAATCAACAAGGCAGTGTGGAGAAAAATGTATTGCAGGTATGCTTCTGATAACTATAAACAAGCTTAAGACTATTTAGGACATCAATGAGCCAGAGAATAAATGGTGATAACAAATGCTTCATAGCATTCTGTTTGTCATTTTAATGGTAAAATAAAGAAATAAAATGGTAAAACCTGTCCTTTCATTTGAAGGAATACTTCTTATTAACCAAATTCTCAGAGAAATGATCAGAGGAGTGGTTATTTTAAGAGTATGCTTTTCATCTAATATGATTAAAATATTTTCCCAACCATGAGCCTCATGCACCACAACAAAATTTATAATACTCATTTTTCATTGTTTAAAACTCATCATTGTTTGTGCTGCCTCAACAATAGTGCATTTCACAAAATAAGGTATGTTGGTGGAGCGACACCAAGCATGCAGCAGGCAGCCTTGCCTGTCTTCCTCAACAACACCTGGAAAGCCTATGCATTCGCTTAAATCAGCGGTTCTCAACCTGTGGGTCGAGACCCCTTTGGGGGTCAAACGACCCTTTCACAGGGGTCGCCTAAGACCATCGGAAAACATATATAATTACATATTATTTTGTGATTAATCACTATGCTTTAATTATGTTCAATTTGTAACAATGGAAATACATCCTGCATATCAGATATTTACATGACGATTAATAACAGTAGCAAAATTACAGTTATGAAATAGCAACGAAAATAATTTTATGGTTGGGGGCTCACCACAACATGAGGAACTGTATTAAAGGGTCGCGGCATTAGGAAGGTTGAGAACCACTGGCTTAAATGAAGCTACATTTTCTGTGCTCACACTTTTCTGGTTTATTTCAGCAAATATTTCTTAAAATACCTTAATGAGGATTTCATATATTTCACATGAGAATACTTAAAAAGGGTAGAAAAGTGATAAAAATTGGATGCTCTAGGAAGAATGCGGAGGGGAAGGAAGAGGAGATTTACATCTAATGTAACAAAAAGTGAGCCATGGGGACTGCGATTTCCAGTGTAAGATTGCAGGGCTGGGTGGCGTGATCATGAGCACTGAGGGGCAAAGCTGTTATTTATAGAAAGCAGCCTCATCATCAATCCAAAGGTGATAATTTATGTTTGTTTTACAAAACTTCTTGATGGGTGAGTTTGATGTGAAATGATTAGCCCTGGGAAAGGACTGGACGGTAAGAAAGAGGGAGGGAAATGAGGGAAATTTGAGTTACTTTGCAGATAAAAATAAGCTAGACTTGGATTCTGAGGCCTGGGGGAAATTTAGGGATTTAATATTTTAAGTTTTAGGAGTTCTTAGCCAAATATCAAGGTTGGATTCTCCTTGCCAATGCTCTATATAATTAATTGGTTCCTTTTACAAAACAGTAAGAAACTTAGAAGAGACAGATATCAGTCAAAAAGGTTTTTCAATAAAGTCTCTTTAATTTTCTACTCAAAAGAGTATTAAAGAATAATCAGATATTACCTATATAGCTGTCACAATACTATGCTGGCAAGGTTTCTTCCTTTTGGTTACAAAAGTCATAATAGTGGTGACCTCTCCCTTCTGAATTAAGATAAGCAGAGAGAGGTCGCTCCACAGTCAAGGTCCATGAACATAACCTTCCCTGGTGGTGAGGTGGCTGAATACTTTGTTTTATAACCAGGATAATGGTATGAAGTAACTTTCAGTTACAGCTTTTCAGTTCTCACGTGGGCCACTGAGAGAGACACACCACACTTTCTTTAATCTCTAAAAGAAATCATTCAAAATAGCAAGGCTACATCTCTTCTTATAACCTAGAGGAAGAGGGAAACATTCTCCAGGACACTTCATGCTTTCACTGTCTCCTCAGCTGAAACTTCTGTAATCTTAGCCTTTGGAAAGGGAACCTTCCCTGTTCTAGGAGCATTAATGATAGTAGAGCAAGTCCGTCTGTAGATAAAGGGAGGTTTGTCATCTCATAAACCCTCACAGCCTTCTTTTCACAAAAATAGGGGAAAATGAGAATTTGGGTAGCTCTGGCACAATCTCAGAAGAACAGCAGCTGCCTATTCAGAGAGCAGAAGGTTGAAGCCCCTGAGAAAAAGATGATCATTGAGAAATACCTGCAGTGGTAATGCCTGGGGACTTTAAAAATAGGGGTGTCTAAAATGCAAATGTAGCTCATTTGCAGGGCAGCAGGCAACATAACCAACTTCTAATGCCCCCAAACCCTCAATAAAATCTTCAAGTACAGATATGCATTTGCTAATGTTGCTTTGGCAAGAATAGACTTAATAGAAATAAACAGAAAAGTTGCAGAAAATGGGATACACTGGAGAGACTTTAAAATTCAGAGGAAAATAAGAAATCAAAGCAAAGGCAACTAAGAGAAGAAGCCATTTGGCAGTTCTTAGGGGTGGGGGTGAAGGATGGGATTTTCACCAAAATGTGCACATTGGCCAGTTGGTGATGGTGATAGCAGAGGTTGCGTTTATTGGTTTGGTTTGCTGATTGTTTATAACACTAAAGGGCATAGGCTATCTAGCCAGCTGATGGTTGGAAAATGTACATAAAACAGGATTCTTATTCTGATGACAACAGCAAGCCCACAATGACATGAGTAGATGACCAAATTGGAAATATTTAAAATAAATATGTTATGTGCCATAAAGGAATAAAGAAAGATGGATCTCTTTTATTGCATTGTTTTGACTGAATGTCACACAAGGTGCTGTTTGTTTCCTTGACATTTTTATACTTTTGCCTGGGGTGATCAGTAGAAAAATAGCAATATGGGAGGGAAAAATTGAACAAGAAAGCCAAATGCCTAAAAGGAGATTTGTAGAAAGACTAAGAATGAGGGCTACAGAAAAATAAGTCAGACCACTAATACATTTTAAATGCTGACCTCACAATTAAATCATGTTCTTGCAGTTCTATCCATGAGTAATGTTGTGTTTGCCCAGGCCTTTGCTTTGTTTTGACAAAGGAACTTAGCTGAGAGGCACACTAATGAGTCATGTGATCTTCAATGTCCAGAGCTCCATGCATTCTTCAGAAAGCAGCTCAGTCTTTCTTTCATTAATATATACACAAATTCTAGAGCCTTCACTCTGTCCAGTTATGAGGAAAACAGCTGAAAGCAGGGACTCAGGGAAAATGCATTTCTGGGCAGAATCTAAACGTGTCCACTATCCAGTTCTGTGATGTGGGAGCAAGTTGGCTAGCCTATCTGGGCCTCAGTTGCTTCATCTGTAAATGAGAACCATAATAGTCTCAACTTTGTAAGGATTTTTAAAGGACTAAATGATATCTATACTAATAAAAGGGTAATATGCTAATTAGGGCAGATGTCTTCCTGACGACCTTCCGGACGTCCTTCCAGACAAAGCCGCAGCAGCTGCGAGGGTCGAGGCGTGGCTGCGAAGGGCCCAGGCTCAGGCCGGCAGTGGCAGCAGCAGCGGGGTAATGGGGGCAGCGCCTTGCCCTGATCTACCAGGTCACCTCCCGAAGAGGGAGGCCAGACTGTGACTTAGGCCGGGGGCCGAGGCAGAAGCAGTTAGAGGTGATCAGGCCAGCAGGGGGGCAAGGTAGGGGCGATCAGGCCAGCAGGGGGTGCAAGGTAGGGGCGATCAGGCCAGCAGGCAGAAGCAGTTAGCCTAAACCGGCAGTCAGACATTCCCCAAGGAGTCCCAGATTGGAGAGGGTGCAGGCCAGACTGAGGAACCCCCTGCAAGCATGAATTTTGTGCACTGTGCCTCTAATATATATATATTTAAGAACAGTGCCTGGCACATAAAAAGCATCCTAAAAGTGTTAGCTATGACTGTTATTTTTACTAATAGTAGTGTTATATAAGGCAGTAAAATACTTGTCACACAGCTACTACTAAGTAAAAGGGAGTTCCATCCTTCTTCCCCATCACCTCCCTCCCTCATCCAATTTCAGAGAAATATGGGCATCCCTTAGCCTTCTTCTCCGTCTGCACAGTGCTTGGCACATTCCCCATCTCTGACAACCATACTAATATAGTCGGGCCAGAACTCAAATGTCTTTCAAACTTGACAGAGACAGGTAATAAGACAGGGGGGGAAAGTCACTTTTTGTTTCATTATCTTTGATATTTTGACATTCTTTTAGTTGTCTAAGATATGAAGACCACATATTTAAATATAAGGACTATCTGCTTGGGAAGGATTTCCATCCCTCCTGGGGCAGCTTCTGGACTAAGTCTGACTCTCGGTAACTCTGAGTCGTCTACACTTCTGCTCCTGGGATGTCACCAAGGGCTCAGTCTGTTGCCAAATCTCAGAAACCTATTGAACAATGAGTAGAATTCCCCTCGCTCTGACAAGAATACCTATAGACTAAAAAAATGTAAAAGGCTGAGTGTAAAAATTGCAAATCATATGCCTGGAGCCATGATAAGTATGCAAACTGGTGGTATGAAAAGTCCATATGATAAGCACTGAGGGATATACCTGTACTAAACAAGGCCCTGTTTGTTTAGTTAGTATCTTTCCCATCTCTCACCTCCTCCTTCAAAAGTTTATTTTTGTACGTATCACATTATGAAAGGAAATGAGCTATCCTGCCAAACAGGTATTTGACAGCTGCGTGGTTGCCAGAAAATATTACATCTATGTCTACATCTATATATCTATATCTATATCTATATCTATATCTATATCTATATCTATAGTATCTCTATATTTACATCTATATCTATATATCTACTAGTATATATATCTATATCTAGTATCTATATATCTATATCTATATCTATAGTATCTCTATCTCTATATTTATATCTACATCTATATACTACATCTAAGTATCTCTCTATCTTTATATTTATATTTATATCTATATAGTTAGACATGATTACACCTTAAAGTAGACTGAATATGTGTTATTGGAATATATTTGTGTGTATATTTGCTTCTGTTTATTTTGGGATGGTAGGATAGAATGTTGAAAATATTTTAACATAAACCATTAAAGACATTAACTTCTGTTGCACAGCATCTCATAGCTATATGGCTGCTTCTCTCATCTTGTTTGACATTATTCAATTTAGTATGCAAGACCAAGGAGTAAGATTCGTTCACCCACATTTTGATTCAGGCACAGAGAAACTTCCTCAGTATGCTCTGATAGGAGAGTATCAAACTATCTTCCCTAATGTTTCATAAGACCTACACACCATGGTCCACGTAGCAGCCCATCTGATTTTAAAACATCAAAGATCTAAGTAACAGAAAAGGATATAAATGTGAGGCTTTGGATATAATGGGCTACTTAGGTCCTAGAGCTCTAAACCTCATGTCAGGACTTCTCTAAATCACTTTATTGTTATGGCATCAAGCAGGGAGAGAAGAAATTTCCCCTTTAAAAGTAAGAAGGAACTGAAAAGGAAAGCCTGAGCGAACAGGAAATGTGTCAGCTCTCCCACAGCATGCTGTGCCGACTGCTGCCACAGGACTTGTCCCACTGCTCACCTGCCTCCCCCGTGATGCTGAGACTCCTTAAGGGCAGACCACATCCTGCCTGGCACACTGACACTAGGACCAGCACTTGCTGAGTCAATAAATATAATATCCCCCACCTTCAATTTAGGGAGACATGCTCACGTTATAGAGAAGGGAAATCTAATAAGGCACACTGCTTGCACATATGCTTGCTCTAGCCTGCCTGGATCTCAATCCCAGCTCTTCCACTTACTAGCTGTGTAACCTTGGGCAAGACACCTTACTACCTCTGTGCCCCAGTTTGCTCACTCTAAAAACAAGATCAGTGCTCGCTTCGGCAGCACATATACTACAGATTGGAACAATACAGAGA
Organism: Myotis lucifugus; assembly: GCF_000147115.1. NCBI lineage: Eukaryota > Metazoa > Chordata > Mammalia > Chiroptera > Vespertilionidae > Myotis > Myotis lucifugus. The sequence goes on from NW_005871319.1 coordinate 127,917, forward strand.
AGATTAGCATGGTCCCTGCGTAAGGATGACATGCAAATTCATGAAGAGCTCCATATTAAAATAAATAAATAATAAATTAATAAATAAATAAATAAAAACAAGATCATAATAACACTTACTTTGTAGGGCAGGTATAAGGATTAAGTGAATCAATATATTTAAAGTGCTTAGAACAGGGCCTGACACATATCACATACTATACAGTGTTAGCTATTGATTAATTCTACCTCAGTTTTCCCAACATCCATCTGAAATAGACAGTATCAGCCCACTTTACAAATATGAAGCTGAAGACTAACTAGGCTCTTAATTGGCAGATGTCTTGTTTAAATTGGTTTTACCTATTTTCAAAGCTTTTGCTCTTTGCCCTACCCCAGAGTGTCTCTCTTTTGAGCTTTACTTAATTAAATTCAATCTCTCAGGTTTCTACCAGATGTAGAAATTTGTATGTGATGCTACTTACAACAGAAAAAGATGAATAAGGAATGGTCTTTAATGGGAACAAAGTTAACACTGGAAGAAGATGTGGACACAACTAATTTTAGTACAAGGAAAACTTAAGCAATGTGACAGATATTTGAGGTTCTAGGAATGAAAGACAGAAGGAAGATTCTGGCTAAAAGTGGGAAAGGTTTTATAATAGTAGTTTTCAACTAGCCAAAAAGATTTGTGGGTGAAAATGGCAGGCAACAGTGGAAGTAAGGAGAAGAAGGAAAGAAAGACATCTCAGAGGAAATCCTAGCATGAGCAATCCTAGAGAGGCAAAAACTAGGCACACCCATGTCTTGCTCCGGGAGAGGGAGACTACTTCAGTTTGCTACCATGAAGTATAACTAAGCTTGGAAAGGTAGTACATGGCTACTTTAACGAAGATCCCAAAAGTTATGCAAAGCAATTAAAACGTCACTTTATAAGTCATGAGGGATTAGTCTATATTTATGAATAACTTATGAGAAGAAGGGTGTGAAGATGGTCATATGACCAAAGCAATATCTTAGGCTATGTTGGGAAAGAGAAAGGAGATGAAATGCTAAGAAACAAGGCCAGGAAAAGCAATTCAAAGAAAAAGTAATAATGTCCCGAATTGGGATGGTAACAGTGAAAAAAATAAGAGAAAATAAAAGGCTAAAAGAGATTTCTAGAAATAGAATAGAGAGTTAAGAAGAGGAAGAGTAAATGTAATTCCAAAATTTACAGAGCATTTCTACAGTGCTGAAAATCTATACACTATTTCATTAAATTCTCACAACAACCTTGCAAGAAAATCTAATACCATTTCTCACAGAGGGAACTAGCAGTCTGACTTTGAATATTGACTCCTGGCACTTACTGTATGAAACTGGAAGAATTACTTAGCCTCTCTAAGACTCTATTTCTTTACATATAATATGTAGATGGCAACATCTATCTTATGGTGGTGGTGTGATAATTAAACCAGATAATGTTTATAACTTGCCTTCAAGGAACTAGCATATATTATCTTCCATTAAGTTATAGAAATATTATTAGAAAAATGTTACTATATAAGAATGTTAAATTGCCAAGATAAAATTCAATTTCATAGTCTTATAATTTCAAAGTCTGTTCTCTAACATTTTATGTTTCACTTCTCAATGGAGAGGAACCACTGTCACATCTTTAGAGTGTGGGATGAGAAACAAAATAATGAAAAAGAAAATGAGATCATGGGAATCCTCAAATGAGTCCCAAATTGGCATTTAATTAGAAGATAGTTTGTTTTGTTCTAAATCTGAGCCTGGACACCATTTATCAAATAGACTCTTTATAAATCACATAACATTCCATATGTAAAAATTATAATTCAAATCCTAGATTAGAAAGTTAAGATTCACTGCCTAATATATAACATGCCAATGCAAGTTTCATGAAGCATAGAGTACTTCAGAGACATATTTTTAATTGGCAATACCCGTTGGTCAGAGTTTGCCTTGTTTTGCAAGCCCATTAGCCGTGTGAGATTATTTGAAAATATTTGACAAAATGTTTAAATTTTCATCCCAAGGTGTTATCAATATATTAAAGCTGGTATTCGCTGCGTATGTCAGGACTTGGAAAGGGAATACCTGTCTTTTAATAGCTAGAATGACATCTGGAATTTTCTTTTTGCAAATGTTAAATATTCAATCAAATTAATTTTTAATTTCCTAATTTCTTAAAGGGCAAATCTTGAAACAGGATTTTCTCTCTCACAATACTGAAAATGTAAAAGTGTCAGGATCAGTGATCAAATAGCCATAATTACAGAAGGGTACAACTTCTGTTTTAAATCTAAAATCACTTTGGGCTGAGTAATTGTTGTTTGGATAACAGAACACCAGCTAACCATTTGGGCAACCATAGTTTTAGGCAATTCTAAAAAGGCATAATATTTGTGCTTCAGTTTATTTGGCCTCATTCCCATCCTTGTGTTCAAAAAAAGGGGGGGTAGCTGGTTGGAACTTGAGGGTTATTAATGGCAGAAAAGGTTTCACAGGTAGCCAATAGCTCACTATATATTGTAGATTGCCATGGTTGTGCTTTCGTTCTTCATATGAACACTGGAAATGAGGAAGATGCACATATGAATGGAGGAGGAAAAATCATTATTTCCCAGGAAGCCAAACACCAAGTAAGAACAGGAGCAAAGAAAATTCCACTCCCACAAAATATCATCCAATTGATCAATCTGCCAGGGGAACAAAAAATAAAGGAGGAAAAAAAAAAGCCAGGAAAGTGGTTTCCTTGAGAAAAATTAAAGCTTTTCTTCATTCAAGGTGATGTCACTGACCTTCCATCAGAAACATTACTCACATGTGTAGTCCATGAAATCCAGTCCCACTGTCCAGCCGGATGACACTACAGATAGTATTTATAGGATGACTGGCCTGGGTCCAGACAGAGGTCTCCAATTTCAGAAAAGAAAGCAAACTTCCATAACCAACATCAGCACTGGCTAACCAGATGTTGAGCAATGGAGGAAGCAACTTCTTTTATAAGAAAGAGAAAGCAAGGCTACATCTAGAGTAGCAATATAGAGGGGGAAAGTCATTGAAGGAGATTTCTTAAAAGTTCAAGCTAAGAGCCCTGACCGGTTTAGCTCAGTGGATAGAGCGTTGGCCTGCAGACTGAAGGGTCCCAGGTTCGATTCTGGTCAAGGGCATGTACCTTGGTTGTGGGCACATCCTTAGTGGGAGGTGTGCAGGAGGCAGCTGATAGATGTTTCTCTCTCATCAATGTTTCTAACCCTCTATCTCTCTCCCTTCCTCTCTGTAAAAAATCAATAAAATATATTTTTTAAAAAGTTCAAGCTAAGATACAAAATAATTTTGAAAAACAAATTTCCATGTTTAAATCTGTACAATTCTCCTAATTATTTTGGCAATTAAGTAACACACTTGCCCCATCTTTCTTCCTCCCCCCAAAAAAGAATACATTTTCATTCTGACTCCATTTGCCTGGAACCAAATATTTCTATATAGAACAGAAATGAAAATGTTGGGATAGGGATTGTCATAAACAACAACAACAACAACACACACACACCTCGTTTCACTGTGGTTTAAAATAACAGAAAAAAAACCCTTTGGTTTTACTTAAATACTAGTATATACTCATTGCTACTGCCTTCGGCTTCTCACACGTTTCAACTGTGTACCGTTATCTTTTGCTTCAAGACCAGGGATTTGTCAGCAACACAAATGGCCAATCTGGAGGAGACCAGACAAAGAAGTTAGGCTGCCCCACCAGGGCCAAACTGGACAAATGGAAAGGCAGTTAGGAAAAGCCTAGCAGCAAACTAAAAGGAAGAGTGGTTGGACAGGGAAGGAAGTTCAGGCACACAGGTGTTAAGCTTTCAAGAGGTCTAGAAGCAAACAACAGTTGGCTAGCCCTGTAGGTGAACAGATTTACCATCAGGCAACTCTGATGGCAGGCAGTAAGCAGAAGCTAGACAATCAGACAGACAGCAACTGGGGATTTAGCCCCTCATGGTGGAAACCCAACCACAGCAACCAAAGATAAGTAGCAAAGCCCAGCAAACCCAGAAGCCGAGCTGACTCGGCTGAATCCATGAGCTCTGGATCCAAAAGTCTAATGTTTCCACCACCTGGGAAAATTTTTTCAGGAGGTAAAGGTAGGGATCAGCATGTAATAAGATCAAGAGTCTCAAGGAAGTACATGAAGTAACTTATACAATATCTATAAAATAATCCCTAGGCAGAAAATAATTTCAGGAAATATAAATGTGTGCACACGTATTTGACCAAATAAGAGAAAAAAGAAAAGGACTATATACCAGCTACAGCAAGATTAAACTAGAAGAGAGAAGGCCCATATTATTCCATTGGGCTCACCAACTACTGACCCCCAAGCACTAGCAGCAAGAAAACTTACACCTGCTGTTCTGGAATCTGGCCATCCACAGCCAGAAGAATGAATGTGGGACTCATGAGCTCTCTTTTATTCAAACAAGTAGCGGTGGCATAGAGTGTTATGACATTAGCAGCTTTGGAAACTCTTAATATTAGAAGCTCTGCCCCATATCATCTTAAACATAATAAAACACATCCATATATCACCAAAAATAAAATTTACAACACTTTAAAATTTGAGTGGAAAAAAATGAAAAAAATATTGAGTGTAATTGCATTTGACTACATAGCACTGTTACATTTTATATTTCTATTTAAATATTCATTATTCTTTATTATTAATTTTTATTCTATAGGTTATAAAACTATTTTCAGCTGGATGTTTTTCCTGATTGCAAGTACTTTGTGTAGGCTCTGGTGACTTTGTTTTTTGTTAGTTTGTCTGTTTCGTTTTGTTTTGTTTTCTAAGTAGCAAGTTTTTGCAATTCCTCAAAAAGTTGTTTCAATTTTACACAAGTAGAAGGATTCAATGGATAAAAAAGGACTAAGCAACTTACAGGTACTCTTGGTCTAGACACAATAGACACTCAGATGCTGTGGAATTTGTTAATTGCTTACAAAGAATTGGTTAGCATTTGAAGGTGAGTTTGAGGTTTTGTTGGGGGGGGGGGAGGTTGCACTGTTTTTTCTTTTAATCCTCACCCCAGGATATTTTTTCCATTGATTTTTAGAGTGGAAGGGAGGGGGAGGGGGGAGAGAGAGAAACTTCAATATGAGAGACATATCAACTGGTTGCCTCCTGCACAGCCTAAATGAGGGGATCCAACCTGTAACAGAGGTACGTGCCCTTGACTGCGAATCATACCCACACCCTTTCAGATTGCAGGCCGATGCTCTAACCACTGAGCAAAAAGGCCAGGGCCTTTTTTGCAGTTTTTAAAATTGTTGACACTATTACATGTGTCCCCCATTTCCCCAGCCCCAGGCCCCCTCGCCTTGCCTTCAGCACACTGTTGTCTGTGTCCCTGGGCTTTACATATATATTCTTTAGCTAATCCCTTCACCTTCTTTAACCAGTTCCCTACACTCCTCCCCTCTGACATTTGTCAGTGTGTTCCATATATCCATGCCTCTGGTTCTATTTTGTTTGGTAGTTTACTTTGTTTGTTAGTTTACTTTGTTTGTTAGATTCCATATATTAGTCTTTTACTCACTGGTTTATTTCGCTTAGGATAATAATCTTTAGGTCCATCCATGCTGTTGCAAAGGGTGAGAGTTCTTTCTTTTTCACAGCCACATAGCATTCCATTGTGTAAATGTCCCACAGCTTTTTTATCCACTCATCTGCTTATGGGCACTTGGGCTGTTTCCAGGTATCAGCTATTATAAATAACTAGAGGCCCGGTGCACAAAATTTGTGCAGGGGGGAGGGGTCCCTCAGCCCGGCCTGCACCCTCTTGCCACCCGGGACCCCTCGAGGGATGTCCAGCTGCCAGTTTAGACCTGCCTGCTTGATCACCCCTAACTGCTCACCTGCCTGCCTGATCACCCCTAACCACTCTGCCTGCCTACCTGATCGCCCCTAACCACCTTGCCTCAGCCCCCGCTGCCACAGCTTCATCCAGAAGGACATCGGAATGACAGCCAGAAGGTCATTTGGCTGTCTGGTCTAATTAGCATATTACGCTTTTATTATTATAGATGCTGCTATGAACATAGGGGTGCATATATTCTTTCTGATTGGTGTTTCGGGATTCCTAGGATATATTCCCCAAAGTGGGATTACGAGTCAGATGGCAGTTCAATTTTTAGTTTTCTGAGGAAATTCCATACTGTTTTCCATAATGGCTGCACTATTCTGCATTCCCACCAACAGTGTACAAGGGTTCCCTTTTCTCCACATCCTTGCCAGCACTTATTGTTTATTGATTTATGGTAGCCGTTCTGACAGGTGTGAGGTAATATTTCATTGTTGTTTTAATTTGTATCTCTCTGATGATTAGTGGTGACCTTGAGCATTTTTCCATATGTCTCTTGGCCTTCTGTATGTCCTCTTGGGAGAAGTGTCTATTCAGGCCCCTTGCCCATTTTTTAATTGAATTGTTTGTCTTTCTGGTATTAAATGGTATAAGTTCTTTTTATATTTTGGAAATTAACACCTTATCAGATATATCATTGCCAAATATGTTCTCCCATATAGTGGTACCTTCTTCATTTTGTCCATGGTTTCTTTTGCTGTGAGAAGCTTTTGGAGTTGAGTATTCATTAATTCAACACACAGTGAGTGTTCACTCTGTCTGAACTCTATATTTGAGATTAGATATGTAGCAGTGAACACAATGACATAGTTTTATGGTCATGAAGTTTTCCATCTAGCCACTTAGATACCCAGAAATATATGATCCATTACTTAATTGCATTCAATGTTCCTTCTTAAGTGATTACTGTTTCTGCAGAGTTCTTACTCACCTGATGAAATAAGTTATTAGCTTCAACAAACAGTGGAAGTGATATTTAAAATGTGCAGAACATGAAGCCTTGGTTCTTCTTAGGAACATGGTAAAAAAAAACATGTGCCCATAATTTCACTGTCCATATATGATGCTGTGAAGTACATCACCAGAGTAGGACTGAAATCCCAGTTCTGTGATTTACCTGGTGTGACTTAGGCAGAGTACCTACCCATCCTAAACTTTCCTTTCTTCATCTGCAAAGTAGAGAACAACTAGCATAATGTAAATGAAGGCTTGGCCTATTGGCATAAATACTCAGTACAGAGATGCTGCTGCTGTTGATATTTCTACAGATGAAGTTGATTCACCTAGTTCCTAGCCGGTTTTGCTCAGTGGATAGAGCATCAGCCTGCAGACCAAAGAGTCCCAGGTTGGATTCTGGTCAAGGGCAAGTACCTCAGTTGCAGACTCTTTCCCAGCCATGGCCCTGGTCAGGGCACATGCAGGAGGCAACCAAATGATGTGTTTCCCTCACATTGATATTTCTCTCTGTCATTCCCTCTCTTCCACTCTCTCTAAAAATCAATGGAAAAATATCCTCCTATGAGGATTAAAAATAAATACAAAAGACAATTGAAAGGGTGACAGGGTATTTGGAACTACCTAATTGAATAAAGCTCTTAATACAATTATCATGTAAACTCATAGTTCTCTCCTTCTGAGACTCCATGGCAATTCAAGAAGACTGATGTTATTAGTCTCAACCCTTCAAAAGTCAAGCAGTGATAATACCATTTTGTAAATCTTTTTTAAGTAAATAAATCAAAATATCTATGCACAAAGTATTCAGTTCATTGTTATTTAAAATGTTGAGGAATTGCCCTAACTGGTTTGGCTCAGTGGATAGAGCGTCGGCCTGTGGACTGAAAGGTCCCAGGTTCGATTCCAGTCAAGGGCATGTACCTTGGTTGCGGGAACATCCCCAGTGCAAAGTGTGCAGGAGGCAGCTGATCAATGTTTCTAACTCTCTATCCCTCTCCCTTCCTCTCTGTAAAAGAATCAATAAAATATATTTTAAAAAAATGTTGAGGAATTGCAAGCAGCCCAAATACCCAATAATAGGACATGTTTAAAGAAATTATGCCTCGCCAAAACCGGTTTGGCTCCGTGGATAGAGCGTCGGCCTGCGGACTGAAAGGTCCCAGGTTCGATTCCGGTCAAGGGCATGTACCTGGGTTGCAGGCACATCCCCAGTAGGAGATGTGCAGGAGGCAGCTGATTGATGTTTCTCTCTCATTGATGTTTCTGGCTCTCTATCTCTCTCCCTTCCTCTCTGTAAAAAATCAATAAAATATATTTAAAAAAAATAAATTATGCCATACTTATGAGCTAGATACTATTAATATTTTGAAAACTCTAAATTGTAATGTGGGAGTGTTTCTGAAATAGTATCAAGATAAAAAGCATCATACACAATTATGAATACAAGTATTTAAAGAAAAGGAGGACCTATGTAATACTTTCAACAATAAAGATTTTAAAAAATAATAAAAAGTAAAAAGAAATTTTTACTAAAAAATAAATAAAAATAAAATATATGTGAAAGATAATTTAGAAGAGTCCACATCAAAATGATACCAGATGTGTTAGAGCAGTAGTATTATATAATTTCAATTTTCCTCCTTTTTTGCCATTCCTTAATATCTCTGGTACTTCTACACTTAAGGCATTAAAATTGATACTAAAAATTAGCACCTGCACATCAGGATCCTGACATTAAAGTTTCACACCTATAAGCGGACTAAGGAATCTTCTGAACATTTGAGAGCCTAAGGAGAATGGTAATTTTCTTGCACATCACCTCATCCATAGTTTTTGTGATTTCCTTCTTAGCATCTATGAAAGATAAGACTTTCATATTATTCAGATTTAGCTCTGTGGATTATACTAATGTCAGTGAGCAGAATGAGTTGGAAACAATCAGGTTAGCTACACAATGAACAGATGTATTCAGTCTCCAATAAGATTCTCATGCACCCTGAATCCTTATTAGCAGAAGTGCAACTGATTTGCCAGTACTCTGAAGATTAATTTTATTCTGGTTCACATTTTATTAATTATTAATTGACTGATAACAGTCATGCCAAATTTGTCAAATGAAATTCTCTCCTCAAAAGAGCAAAGGAGAGATCTCTAAACAGCCTTTTTATAGTCTTCTGAGGACTTATTTTTCTTCAGAGTTAACTGGGGTGGAAAGGAGAGATAGAAGAAAACATGCTCGGAGCACTTTGGACCTGAAGATGCAGAGCTGAGCAGATTTGGAAACTAAATGCACTTGTCAATTCCCAAAGAGATTTTAAGAGTAGACTCCTGTAAGGACTGCCAAATAAAATTAATCCATTAAAATGATAATGAAAATTTTTGAATCACAATTAAGAGCTCTATGTTGAAAGAGAATGTTTCAATATTGCATGTATCTTAAGTTAAAGCGTTTATGGATGGATTCTTCCATCGTTTCTTACAGTTGTATGTTCAGATCAGGGTGTGCGTGTTGTGCATATGAACCTGCAGGTAGTTGCAAAAGAAAGAGACAGAGAGACATAGACAAAGACATAAAGACAGGAAGAGAAGGGAGAGGGGAGAGAGGGGTCAGGGAAAAAGAGAGAGAGGGAGGAAGGAGGAGAGTGTTAACAAACTGCAACTGAGAAAATTTAAAGATCTAATTGGCTCTATTAATATTTTTGAATCACATACCATCTAGCAATCAGAAGTCTTGCTTCAAAGGATTGTACAAAAATGCAAGGTTTTTATAGGAAGCAGAGTGGTGCAAAGGAGCTATCAACAAAAGAAAATAGCAGGTTATTTTTAGGCTAGGACATCTTATTTTGGGGGGAAGGGAATAGCAAGTTGTTTTGTTTTTTTAATCATGAAGATTGCCTCTTCTTTCTAGGGGGGATGAAGAGAGCCCATGTAACAGATTACCTTATTTTGCTTGATCAAATCATTCCAGACTGGTTAGTTAAGATTGTATTTCTGGGAGAGGTTGAAACTGTAATTAGATCAAGTATTAAATGTAGGTTGGTAGCATGGACTTTTAGCAGGAGCCATGCCATTTTGGGGCCCCAGGTTTTCTATTGAACAATAGAGAAGGAAAAGTAGAGAAGGAAGATTTAGAGAATCCATAGTTAATATCCAAAAAAAATAAAGGATGTTCTTATTGTATCTTTGTGTGTTTGTAAATCCATATGCAACCTTATCATGTTTTATCAAAAGATTAATTCTAAATACCAGTAGTTTGCAATAAACAAGGTAGACAGCAGAAAGCAATAGTAACTAATTTCTACGTTTGGTCGATGAAGGTAACAGGAAAATCCAAACATGAAAATTGTTCAGTTATAACATAATTAAGAATAGATTACTGTATATTTGCTGTCCTTTGCAAATTTAAAATCTTTAAATGTAAAAATAAATGTTAAAAAGCAATAGAGTATTTCAAAACAACATGAATTCTCAGTGCCTGTGAAAAAATTACCTATTCGGCCAGCCAACAAATATTTATCGTTACTACATGCCAAGTACTCTGTTGATGCCACAACATTCTGCCTTTATACACATGGTCCCTACCCACTTAGAGCTTTCAGTCTGGTGGGTGAAAATACCATATATACATTAAGAAGATTGAGATGGATCCTGGATGGAGGAACAGACAGAAATGTAAAATATGTAACCGGTTTGTCTTCACCTGGCAGATGAGAGGAGGCTTCTCTGAGTAAGTTTGATCTGAGATATGAAGGGCCAGTAGAAATTCATCAGGCAAAGAAAGAGAGAACAATATAGGCAAAGGCCCTGTGCCTGAAGAGAACTTGGCCTTCAAGAATCCTTTGTCAATATAAGGGGCATAATAAGAATTCAATTTGAGCCCTAACTGGTTTGGCTCAGTGGATAGAGTGTTGGCCTACAGACTGAAAGGTCCCAGGTTCAGTTCTGGTCAAGGCATGTATCTTGGTTACGCGGAGGGCACATCCCTAGTAGGGAGTGTGCAGGAGGCAGCTGATGTTTCTAACTATCCCTCTCCCTTCCTCTCTGTAAAAATTCAATAAATATATTTTTTTAAAAGAAGTTAGTTTGCAATAACAAGAGAGGTCATTAAAGACAATAAAATGTAGCTTCTCCTTTCCCATTCTGACATAAGAAAAGAGAGAACAAGATTATTTATCCAATGGCTCAGTAGTCATTTTATCTTCATCTCCTTGCCCTTCCCCAACTTTCCCCAGCCACCATCAGGTCAATTATGCGGTGTTAGAGTGAAAGAAGCTATGAGGTTAGGGGTGGAGGTGAGGGATTTGTATTGTAGAAGAGTCCCATGTCTTGAGTTTTCAGTGTAGGATGCCTTATATGATGACCAGGAGGACATCGGTGAGAGTTCCTGTGTCTGTGCCCAAGCACTGAGGCTATGGGGGCGGAGTAGGCAGTGAGGGCTGCCCATGCGGCTTGGAGGATGACCTTCACTACCTCATGTCCTAAAAGCTTTCTGTGCTGAAAGCTTTACTGGGGTTGTCTCATTTGATACTGACAACTACTTTAAGTGAAAGACTATTGCTATCCCTATTTTACACATGAGAAAAGAGGATGAGGCTTTAAGAGATAATTTGATCAAAATCACATGACTTGTAAATTTAGTATTTGAGATCAGAGAGTCTGATTCTGTCCTTTCTGACCTAAATCCATTGTACTGTTTAAGACTGGGTTTCCCAACAACCAAGGTAGCTGGATCCAGATTCAATTTGGTTATAGAAATAAAAGTGTTCTTACACTCCAGGGTTGTGAAAAAGAATCTATACTACCTCCATTGGAAGAGCTCATTCCGGAGAATGAATAGGGCAGGGGAAAGGATAACTATATGAAAATCAGTTATGTCATCATTAAAAGCACAGGGAGAGATTGGGAGCTTGGCCTAAGGTTAAGCCTAAGGTTGCTAACTACAGAGCCAGAGTGATATGGTCTGATTTTAAGATAATTAGGGAATAAAATCATGGAATATAGTGATGAGTTATTATAGGAGTGTCACGGAGAAGCCAGTATCAGAGATTACATCCATATTTCTTGTTTCACTCCAAATCTTTTTTATTTAATTCTTTATTTACTTTTAATCATTTTTTATTTTTCAATTACAGTTGACATACAATATTACATTAGTTTCAGATCTTTTGAATTAGTATATATGATCTGAAACTCAAAGAGATACTGAGCAGAAGATACAAATGTGGAAGCCGATCACACAGTGAAAAATTTCAATTCATATTTTAAAATGGTCCTTTCCAACTATAAAAATGTACTAGAGCAATTTTTATAAAAAAAATTTATTGCAAAAAACCTTCTGGTGAAATAACAGGTCAAATAGTTCTAAATCTAATTTTAAGGCAAGAATATGGAAATGTCTTTTTTCACACTAGAGATATCTATGTATTTTTCAATGCCAAGATTGAAAGTAGAACTGAATGACTCATCCCCAAAGTGGGCCAATTGTCTGCAAACTGATGGGAAAATATCAGAACAGTTATGCACCCAGGGATAGTCAGCTTCAAAAATAATTTTAACTGTATGAGTCTTATATCATTTTCTTGAAAGCCAAAAGACATGTCTTCTGATGTGTCTTTTAAGATAGGATACTTCCTGTGGTTAATAGGACTGAATTATTTACCATACCGTTAATACCCTCCCAAAATAACTTACCTCAGCAATCAATGATATCCTCACCAATACTAAGGACAAACTGTCACCTACCTGATATGATGTCAAGAAACTGAGACATCTCCCTGCCATATTACTTCTATTTCAGATTACCTCCCCTTCTTTCACCTTCATTTTACCAGTAGATATTTAGAAAGAAGTTTGTTACTCACTTCACTGCCTTTACATTCTCATTTTCATGTGACAGCTTTTCCAAACAGATATCACCTAACTCAAGCACTGCTTGAGTTTAAATAAATAAATAAATTCTGAGAGAAACACCAAGGAAATCTATATCATAATCATCTGCCACATTTCAAAATGGGAAATTTGGGTAAAGGAGTACTTTAATTAAATTATTTTAGATCAAGTAGATATGTCTGTATACAACTTCAGTCCTTATCCCTTACAAATGGTTCAGAGATACCTATTTTACTTGCGTGCTACAGAGACAAAGTCATTAGTCAGAAAACCACTTATTAAAAACAAACAAACAAAAAAACACACCATCCTTGTCAATTCAGACTGCTGTAGCAAAGTACCAGACTGGGTGGCTTATAGACAACAGAAATGTATTTCTCAGAGTTCTGGAGGCTGGAAGTCCAGGTGCCAGGGTGGTCAGGTTCTGGTGAATAACTTCTTCCCTTTTACAGAAGACCACCTTGCTCTGTCCTCACCTGGTGGAAACAGTGAGCTAGTTCACTGATTTCTTCTTCTAAGGGCACTAATCCTAATTCCAAAGTCCCCACCTGCAAATAACTTCACCTTAAGAGTTGGATTTCAATACATGAATTTGGGGGTAGAGAACACACCCAAACTTTCAGTGCCCGACACCCACATGATAGTGCATTTCTGGGCTGACAGACATGCATCACTCATGACCCAGAATAGTCACTGCACTCTTGCCCGCAGATACTGGGTGTTAGCCGAATGGTCCTGAGCACAGCACTATTGACAGCCACTGCTTATTAATCAGACGGAAATGCGTGGTGGAACTCACCATCCACCCCTGGAAACGTGGAAAGCACTGAAGATGTTTGTTCTAAATTACATTTTGCCACTTAAGAGCAGGGTATTTTTTGACAAGTTACATTACATAACCTTTCTGAACCCACAGGTCCTCCCTGTCTCATTTGGTTGCTATATGGAACAAATTAAGTAATATTTGTAAAAATGTTTTGTAAACACTTAAAAAATATTGTATAAAGTTATTTCTTGTTATTACTTTTACCTAGAGTTGCATAGGAAATTGGAAAATAATGGAGTCAAATTTAAATAAATCCTAACAAATACTGTAGTGACTAAACTTGAAAGTTTAGTCAATATTCTTGGCTACAATCGCTTCACTTGAAAATACATATTCTGAAATCTGGCTCCCAGGAGATGGCAGAGGTTCTGAGAGCCCTCTGGGGGCTTGATGTGCCGAGAACACTCCTTTCATACTGTTCCTCTTTCCTATTTGCATTTCTGTGATTGACCATGTGTGCACCAAGTAAACAAATCTTTCTGCAAGTGTGTTCCCTGATTGGTGCCTGTGTGCTCAAAAGGAAGTGGTACTGAGTAAATAGGCATCTCGGCTTCTGCAACTCAGACACAGGGAGGAATCAAGGAGGAAAATCTCTGCTTTGAAGAGAGAAAGAAAGCCTGTAATCAGAGTTATCCAGGCAAAGGCATTACCTGTGGGAGGCTGCTCTATTTTGTACTCACATAGCAACTTTCATCCAGAAAGCTCAAATCACACGCTATTTATTAAGCCCCTTCATGTACAGGGACCACATTGATCCTCTCAGCAGGGTTAGAAGAGCACACTATGGACCCCACTATGTGACGATGGAAACGAAGGCACCGGGAAGTGAAGTGCCTCATCAAGTGCACAAAAGTAAACAAATAACAAAAATTGGGAATACAAGGATCATTTTGGGTGGGATTCACTTTCTTTGGTTTCTATTACAACCCAAATACTTCCAGTAGCGGTCATGTATCTCACAGAGCACCTCTGTGGGCAAGGGGTACCTTTCATTAAAACAATCTGTTACCTAAAACACCCCTTCCCTTCCCTTTTCATCCAATTGAGAAGCACATACAATTTTCAACCATGGGGGAAAGTCTGCCAGACCCTTCACAAAAATTTAAGAATTACATTATTTCTTTGAACGTGGAGGTAAACATGGGCAAATGTCCACAAAACACACTTTCATCAGTTTTGCAAATAGCAATTTGCTCTCCTAGCAAAATATGCTAAAAAACCCGCTGGGTGCATTAAATCAAAACACAAACAAAGCAGGCACAGCTGTTGCTATACGTCAAACCTTTCCCACCACAAACTCTGCTTCTGCTGTTTCCCAAAACATTTCTGACGCCTTCAATCAAATTGATGTAGTTATTCTCCTTTCTCAGCAAACAAGATCTATAATGCTATGCCTGCCTTTTCTTAAGTAAGAAAAGAGACCAAAATATGTCTTCCTTCCTTAAGGAAACTGATAAAGGAGGATAAATACAGCCCACTTCAGTAATTTTTATCTTCCTCAGGCAAAGGCTAAAGGTCTCAGTGCTGCAAGCTGAGTGATAATAAACTTTGGAGAAGAAAAAGGAATTCAAAGTTAGGGTTATTTCATGTCTTTACTGACTGTTGACTTAAGGAGAAATTCACGCTTTCCCTCCACTTGGACTCCCATTGTGATCAATACCCTGAATGACAAATCCCCGAACTAATTGTTCCTTGCACAGGGCGTACTAGAGTTTCTCATAAACATTTAATATATCATTCTGCTTTCTTTTTTTCTATATACATAATTTATAATGTAAACAACAAAACAGCCTTATAAAATAGGACACAAAGCCTGTTGATCCACACCAAGCAATTTTTTCTTGTGATACCTTTTCCGATTCTGCTAAAATATGTTTTGGCAAGATTTATAAAGATTTATAAACCATATAGATGCAAAATAAAATTAAACATCAATGACAACAAAGAATTCTGAGTTGCTATTGCCACTGATTTCCTGGGTGGTATTTATATGTCTCGTTCTATATATAAATGTACCACAAACATAAAGAATAACATATGCAATAGACAGCTCAGTTCCCCGAGAGAAACCAAAATTAACACTACAAATACTAATCATACACATACACACATGTGTGCACACATACAAACACACACACACACACACCTGAAAAAAAAGGTTTTTTTTTTTAAAATCAATGAACACATCATTGCAACAAAATTTACTTATGGAGAAGTACTTTTCAAATTAGCTTTGTCTCTCAACAATAAGATGGCATGCTTGACTTTAAGAATGATGCAGCTAAAAATTAATAAAGCAAGAAAGTTTATTTTGGATTAGAAGATTCGCCTGAGTGAGCAAAACTCACAGTGAAACCATAGCCAATAGCTCTTCCTGCTCAAATTTCAAAGCTTAATCCTATAGACAAAGCTGGGAGAAAGGCAGAAGTGGACGGGAAGACAAAACCTCCCCAATCTATTTCTGGCAATCCCTGTGGGTGGCTTGATTTCTCCACCTCGATTTATCCACTCCTACTTGTTTCTACCTAGTTATGACTCAGCACCCATATATTCTCCCCATCCCCGAGCACCATGGAAGTTAAAGTTTGAGTGTTTTAAAATGTCAAAACCCAGAATTATGTGCTTCAACATGAATACTTTATTGTATACTGGCACAGCCTTTTGTCAGAAAGACAGGTACTATGTGGGTCAAGGTTGAAGATCAATAAAAATAGGTTATTATCCATCTGGAAGTAGCAGGGATCCTTAGAAATGTTGAGTACACATAAGGTAAAGCCACCCATGGGTAAATGAAAGGTGTATGACGGATAAACCAAGGTCTCCATAACCCTCTAGGATTACAAGAGTAATGTTTGCACATAGATAAACGTTAGACCATGTCCCTACTTCAGAGAAAAATGGAAAGTACAAGACAAAATGCTTGAGCTCCCTTTTCTTTAAAAAGAAAGCTGAACATTTATCAAGTCCCATAGTCCAATTTCAGAGTACAAAGTCATTTCTGTCTGAAAGTAAACTATCCAGAAGAGCGATCTCTGTGGATTAGCCAGATGTGTGTGTGTGTGTGTTTTCACTGCCTCCATTAAACTTTTCAATACTTATTCCCTACTTTATACATAGGATAAAGTAGAATTATTTTAATTACTGTAAGATTTTGATAAAATATTTCATTGTTGAGGAGGTTGGCACAAAGACACAAAAAAAGAAATTTATTTTATAGGAGATATTATTTGCTGGTATATTTTTTCCTATGAAATTGTTTCTTCTCAACTAAATACCTGCACCCAATTATCAAAATTTCCATACCTGCATCCCCTTCTCACTCTCAGCTGTGGAACTTCCTTTCTATTTCATTGAGAGAACGGAGGCAATCACAAAGAACAACCAGCACTCACCACCATATCCACAAACATATCCAGACCTGTACATGCACCTGTTCCTTCTCACTTCCTGTTTTCATATAAACTGTTTCTGCATAACCTCTTTATTTGAGCACTAGATACCACTCCCTCTCTGTTAGTCAAGAATTTTGTACCAGCTACTACTATCCTTTCCCAGAGGCATAATATTCCTTCGCTACTAGAGCATTCCCATTTAGATCTACATACCTCACCCTCACACACACCATCTGATTCACAACTTGTAGGGGCATTCACCCACCTGTTTCCCATCTGTCTGCACCTAAGTCCAACTTGCACACATGAGCAATGCAACAATAGTGACAACAGTGATAGTGAGGAACCTTCCATTGTATATATATTACAATTCATTTCATCTTTCCTATATCAATGACTATTTTGGTTATTCCCGGATTTTGTTTCTTTGTTTGATTATTTTTTTGTTTGTTAAATCTGCTACTATAAACATTTAAACACGTCTTCTGGTAAACATGCATAAGAGTTTTTCTGGAACAAATACTTAATAGTGATATTACTGGGGCCTAGATCGTGCACATCATCAATTTTACTAGATAGCACCAAATTGTTTTCCTAATTAATTGTATAGGTTTACATTCCATGAACAATTTAAATTGTAATCTTCTCACCAAAGCTTATTATTGCCAGATTTTTTATGTTTGGCTATTTCCTGAATATCAAATGATTACTTATTATGGTTTAATTGGTATTTCTATAATTGTTAAGGACATTAAGTTTTAGTAAGTTTATAAGATATAGTAAGACATGCTGTCTCTCTGTCAAATATGCCTATTTGGGTCTTTGGCTCCTTTTTTCTGTGAAATTCTTTATTTTTCTTATTGATCTTTTAAAGAATTCCATATATTCTGGATACTAATCATTTGTTGGTTACATGTGCTATAGATGCATCCTCCCAGTTTGTGGTTGGTCTTTTTCTTTTTCTATTATAACTATTAATGAAAAAAAGTTTAATTAATTGTACTTAATTTTATCAAAACTTTAGTTTATGGAAATGCATTTGCATCATGTCATAGACTAAGTAATGGCATTATGGTGAAGAGCATAGTTTCTAGACCTGGTCTGCTTAGGGTGGGTCCTGATTCCATATCCTACCAGCTGTACAACGTTGGGTACTTAGCCTTATATGCTCCTGTTGCCCAATCAGAAAAGTAGGGATAATTTCATAAGATTATTATGACTATTAATTGTGTTAATATATTTAACTCATTTTAACTGCATGTAACATTTTAAGTACCTAATAAGAATTGGCTAATTTTATTTAAGAAATTGTTTTTTACTCTCAGGTCATAATATATTCTCATATATTTAAAAAGACTTAAAGTTTGGATTTCAGACTTACATCTTTAACCCACATAAATTTTATATTTCTGTAGACTGTAAGATATGGGTCCCCCAAATATACTTCACAACCTTGTATAACCTCTTTGCTCAGAGATAAGGGCTCATTTCTTTTTGATTGGTCCAATTTTAATATCTATATATATATATATCTATATATATATATCTATATATATAGATATATATATATATAGTAGTGCCAAAGTAGGCGCTCTTGTAACATGTGATGCATTGACCTCTTATTTAACTTACTTATCTAGGCATCCACAACTCATCCTCAATTAAACTCCCTCTCTCTTCAATGACTTCCTCTTCTCTCTTCCCCTGCAGACTCCAGCTTCCCTGATTTGACCTCAAAATGTTAAATTGCATTAGAACTGAATCCTGTTCTCTCTTTTTCTTTTTCTCTAATGCCTGGAAACTGGGACCAAATTACCTAGATTCAAATTCCTACTCTTTCATTGACAAGATATGGAATTAAGCAAGTAATTTTAACTTTTCCCTGTTTCTCCATTCCCCATTGGCAACATTGGTATAATAACATTTCTTATCTTGTAGTGTTGCTATGAATATTAAACAAATGATTTAATACATGTATATCACTTAAAACAAGACTTGGTATTTGGTAGGTACTGAATAAATAGTAACTATTATTTTCTAAAGGATTCTAATTAATCCTATGACTTTAAAAGTCACCCAAATGCTGATGATTTCAAAATGTATGCATTCAGTCTTGAAATCTCCCTAAACTCAGGAGTTAGGAACCAACTGCTCACTTGGCCGCTTCATTTTTAAGATGGAACAGGTATATTAAACCTAGCATGACTCAAGCATAACTAATCAGCCCAATTCAAGTCTATTTACCCAATCCAAAACCCATCACCCTTAATTTATTTTGATATTTTTCTTCTACATCCAGCCCAAGTTCCACCACAAGAAGGTATTCCAGATCTGACCATTGCTCCCTAACTCCACTCCAGCGAGCAACATCTCTCAGCTGGACCACATCACAAATTCTCAGCTGTTCTCCCTTAATCTATTCTTGATCCTACTATGGTCTCCCCTCTATTTAGAAGTAAAAGTAAATCAATCCAGTCCAATATAAATCCAAACACTACCCCCAACCCTGCCTGCTTAAAATCGTCCTATGGCTCCCCACAGCAAACACAATAAAATTCAAACTCCTCTCCCTGGAACAGAGAGCCACCACAGGAGCTCTGGCCTCTGCTTACTTCTCCAAGCTCTTCTTCCTACACTCACCCTCAGTCGCTATGCTCCAACCATATGCCTTCTTTCTGGGTTTTAAACATGTGCACTCATTCTTATCTCAGAGCATTTGCAGACTCCAGCTTCTGTGGGTTTGGAATGACTTAACCTCAGATCTTTGCATGGCTGCCTCCTTCTCATCATTCAGGTTCCAACTCAAAGGGTCACCTCATCAGAGATGCCCTTCTTGACCATCCTAGTTCAAATTGCCCACCTCCAATTGATAATCACTTTATTTTATTCATTATAGTTATCAATATTTGAAATATTTGTATTTATTTCTACATTATATCTATATCCTACTGTATGTAAGTGTTTTGAGGACAGTAGCATTGTGCTATTTTCATATTCCCTAGAACAGTGCCTGACACTCATGCCTATACTCTCAATACCTAATCATTAACTGACTGACTGCCCATTAGTGTTCTAAGGCCTTTATATGCAGAACTTCATTTCATTCCCCACAGAGATATCTAATTTCCATTTTATAAACTATTGAAACGGAATTTTTGGACTGGAACACGCGGTGTTCCCCTGGACTGGAACCCGGATTCTTTGTCCACTGGAGTCGAAGAATGAATCCACAGACAGAAGGTGGTATAGTAAAGGTGGAGATTTATTGAAGAACAAGTACAGGCTCCCACGTGGGGAGGGGAAGGAGTTCCCCAGAATGGACTCCCACACAGGGAGGGGGAAAGGGTCCCACTGAGTTCCTTTTTCCTAAGGTTTATAAAGGCTACAGATCTTGGTGCCTCTGATTGGTCACTATTCCCTTAGACTGGTTACTAGAGTAACTCCTGAGCTCAAAGGTTGAACCTCACATGGGCCATGTGAAGTTATCTCCCCTGCCCCCTACTTCCTTATTGTTTCCCTATTCCCTTTGGGCTTTCTTCTTCTCCTTCTGGATAAGGGGCTTCCTTCTCTTTATTTTGTAAATATAGACCTTTTGCTGTTCCCAGCTCCCTCATTCTATGGAAATGTACCTGTTGCAGCTTTTCACCTCCCCTATTCTATGGAAATATACCTTCTGCTTATCCCCTATTGCTTCGTACATTGCAAAATGTTGAATAAATGTTTGTTTAAAGGAGAGATGTATAAAACATCAAAGAAAAAAATGCAAAGGAATATAAAAAAAAGAGAAAAAAGCTAGAGGACCAATTTTGATCTCCCATACCATCAAATGAATTTTAGCAGGTCAGAATTAAGTTTCAGTATTCACACCCCAATAGGATCTATAGGAAGAGTTGCTACTTCCTGCAAAGGGCCTCAGCATACAATGGTTGTGAAAAGGGCTATAAAAATGTAAAGTTGTTCTTCACACCTTTACTTAGTGCTATTATCTCTGTCAAGTTGCAGCCTGAACAAGACCACAAAGTTTTATATAATTCAAGTCTCCAGATGTATAAATCTGATTTGTCAGAGAAAATTAAAGGAGACTTTCAGAAAGAAATCCAAAATTCAGGATTCCATCTGTTGTGTGCTGTATATTCATATGTCAGAAATCCACGTGGTACCTGGTCCCTATGGCAGGTAGGTGACTTCTCCTTGCCCAGAACCTGTTCCCACCAGGAGCACAAATAACCCAAGTAGGAGCTCCTTTGCAGTGAGTTCCAGGAAAGGAGGTCCCTCCGAGTGCACATAAAGGGCATTGCTGCCCTGAGGGACAGAGATCTGGCCAGCTTGAAAGAGTCTGTTTATTTTGAATCATTACTTTTTTTATAAAATAAAAATGTTTAAACTTTATAAATAAATAATAAATAATAGCATGTGAAATCACTTTCCTAAACCCCTAGCTCTGGTTTTTAAGCCTAGGAGGCTACTAAACCTTCCAGGAAAAGAACTGGGTTTCTTGATCCACTCACTGCCTTAGGTGTGATTGGTTCCCCAGCTGCTGGGTAACTCAGCCCCTAAGTCAGCCGTGGGCAAACTACGGCCCTCGGGCCGGATCCGGCCCGTTTGAAATGAATAAAACTAAAAAAAAAAAGCAGTGGGAAAGTACGTGTTGGTACAAGAGGAACTCTATCCAAAGTCTGCCTTTCATAACATCATGGCTTTGTTCCGGCCCTCCGGTCCAGTTTAAGAACCCATTGTGGCCCTCGAGTCAAAAAGTTTGCCCACCCCTGGTCTAGGTCCATGGCTGCTAATGGAGCCATAAATAATGAGAGACCTGTTAGTGCAAGGGAAACAAGAGGCAAAATGGGGCAGTGGGAAAGTACACGTGTTGGTACCAGAGGAGCTCTATCCAAAGTCCATAACATCATGGCTTTGCCCTCCACACATGAGACTCTTCTTCCTCAGGCTGCCCTCAGGCACATAAGGGGCCATATAAAGTGCCCTTTCCCAAACCTGGGGACAGCCCTACCAAGGGTGGAGAATGGGTGGCAAGGAGAGCTCAGCTTCCTTCTTCAGGTGAGATAAACCCAGGGCTGCCTTACACTGCAGGTGCCCCTCCCATTCGGTGAGTTTGTTGCCAGAGGAAATGGGTCCTTGTGGAGTCGCTAGAAAAGAATCTCAAGGACTTATGTGTGGGAGAAGTTTAAGGGTAGTGGCAAGACTTATTGAGGCAAAAGAAATAAGATGCCCTAGGCGATTAGAGATTGGGTGGGCTCTGGAGGCAGCTGCCCAGAGGCCCTTGCTAAATCCTCCATGTATTTTCTTGGTTTTTTTGGAACAAGCAGACCTTTCAAACTATGCAATCTGTTGCCTGGGTTTTCCTGGGGATGTGCTGGGTCCTCCCTCTATCCAGTCCCTTTCTTGGATCTTCCGGGATTTCATGCCCTCATCCTATCGGATTCTTTTCCCAGACTTTCCCAGGCTTGACTCCTCCCCTTTATGGTAGCCACTTTGGCTCCTACTGAACATGCCTCAAAGTTCTGCTTCGTTGTCACCTGGCTTCTGTGCATGCCTCAACAGAAGACTTTCCTCTTTCCTGCTTTATTCCCTCCCACTGTAATCTGGGTAAATGGGCCTGTGTTTCCCGGGGGTGACTGCCTGCTCCAGGATGAACGTACATTTGACGTAAGATGCAACTGCCCCCTTGCTGTGTCTGTGAAGCTGCCCCTTCAAAGTTAATCCAGCGTTATGTCTGATTCCATGTGCTCCCTTCCTTTGTTAATAACTGCCTACCTACTGTAACAAGTTCATGCCCAAATTTGCATATTTGCTTCACTTCTTCCCCTGCTCTATCCAGCTTTCCCCATTCCCTTGCTGGTTTCTCCTGGGAGTAATACCAAAATATCACTTGCATTCCAGTCCTTATATTAGGGTCTGCTCTGGGAAACCCAGCCTAAGACAATAAACTACCTTAAAGGTTTGTGTTGGGGATTAAATGATACGTTATGGCACCTAGGAATCGTGCTGAGCACATAATGGGCCCTTTAAAATAGCAATTACTTTCTTTTTTTATACACTCAATCTTAACCAAAAGGCCGAGAAGTGATTATCTTTTCCTTCTCTTTTCTTTTCTTTTTTTTTCCAGAAGGGAGCTAAAAGTCTCTCACCTTGGCAGTCTTTCATAAATCTAATTTGGGGCCCTCATATGGAATATACTTGACAAATGCCATTCTTGTCCAGCCAAACTAATGATTCTGATTCTTTCTGAGCAGGCCCCTTGTTGTTGGTCACATTCTCCCAAACAACTGCATGTAGTTAATTTAGATGATAAAATATTACTGTTTTTGGAGCCATGTTTATCTGAATTTTGAATTCATATCTGCCACTTACTAGCTTGGCTGTTTAGTCACAAATAAATGGCTTAACCTCTCTAAGTCTTGGGTTCCTCGTCTGTAAAATGGAAAAGAAAAAAAAAGTCCCAACAATTTTGCTGAGTTGTGAAGATTACGCAATGCTTATCAAATCAGGGACAGCTCAGTGTATTAGTTAAGAGCAAGGATGCTGGAGGAAGACCGCCTGGGCTCCAAGCTCTGCTTCTGGCTGTGGAGGGTCCTCCCCAGGAAAAAACAAAACCAACAGGAGATGATAGATAGATAGATAGATAGATAGATAGATAGATAGATAGATAGATAGATGATAGATAGATAGATAGAGAGAGAGATAGACAGATAGATGATAGATAATTATAAGGAATTGACTCACACAATTATAAAACTGAAAAGTGCAGCCCACACAATAGTCTGAGTCTGAAGGCAGGAGAAAACTGATGTCCCAGTTTAAAGACAGGCAGAGGGGGAATTCTTTCTTACTCAGCTGTCATTCTATTTAGGTCTTCAACGAATTGGATAAGGTCCATCCACATTAGGAAGGGCAATTTTCTTTACTCAATGTCTCATTTTGTTCAAGCTGCTATAACAAAAATACTACAGTCTGGGTAGCTTATAAACAACAGAAATTTATTTCTTACATTTTTGGAGGCTGGGAAGTACAAGATCAAGGCACTGGCAGATCAGTGTCTGGCGAGTGTCCAATTCCTTTTGCTGTGTCCTCAATCCTTTTGCTGTGTCCTCACATGGTGGAAGGGGCAAGGGAGTTCTTTGGGGGTCTCTTTTATAAGGGCATGAGTCCCATTCATGAAGACTCCACACTTATGACCTAATCATCTCCCCAAAACCCCACCTCCAAATACCATCACATTGGGCTTTAAGATTTAACATATATGTATTTGGGGTTGTGGAACACATTCAGTCTTCAGCACTCAAACTGCTGACTCAAAGGTTAATCTCATCTAGCAACACCTTCCCAGACACACCTAGAAATAAAATGTAACCAAATATCTGGGCACCCAGTGGCCCAGTCAAGTTGACAGATAAAATGAACTATCACACTAACTGTGCAAACTGGGAGAAATCAGCCAACCTCTGTGATACTTATCAGGAGACTAAAGACAGAGTAGTTCTGAGAGCTGAACAATTTCAAATATATATAAACTATCTACTAGTAAACTAGTGCTTGACATGTAGTAAGTGTTCATTAAATGAACTTCTACTCTGGCATTGAGTAGAAATTCAGGAAATGTTGGGTCCCTTCCCATTGGAGGTGTAGAAACAACATGGTGACTATAAATTTGAAAAACACTTTTTTATAGACAGTTTGAAGAGAATAATGGCCATAATTTTTATTTTCTTTGAGTACAGAACAAGAATAGTGGGTTTAGTCTTAAAGCAGCACACGGAATTAGTCTAGAGATACAGAATTTTAAGCTGTATTCAGTAGATGTTGAAATGGATTACTGGGAAGGTTATGGAATCTCCTATTGTTACATATCTTTAAACTAAGAAATAGCATCATGTGTCTAGACTAGTTTGAGTCTGATTTTGCTTAGAGGTAGAAAAGAGAAGCAAATTAAAACCCACCCCATGTCCATGTTTCCTTCTGGTAATTTCACTTTCTGTGAATCTGAACAAAAATATTAGTGAATTCTATTTTCCTATTTATGAACATCCTTCCTGGGAGTAATATTTTTTGAAACAAGTAAGGAAACTTTTTCTTTTCAAATCAGAGGGTTACCCCTGGCTGGCACCTATGAATAGAGCAAATAATACTTTAGGTTATTGCTCCCATGCTTGCTATCCCAGACACTTCATACAAGGACCGCATCCCCTGCAACGAGGGAGTTCTTAAGGGATTTTCAAACAGTTTTGTGTTATTGCAGACCACTGTCAGGATCTCTGTCTGGAGAGGTCTGAAAATATCCTTATCCAATGTACACTTCTCTTTGCCATGATCTATTGATACAATGGAAAGCTTTTTAACTCACGAAATGGTGTTGTTGCAAGGATGCCAAGTAAATAGGCTTTTTATTAGAAGGGTTCTCATCAGCTAATATGGGACAATTATGGCAAGTAATGTCAGAGTAAATAATGACAGGAAAAAAATATAGATCATTGAATAAAATGGGAAACCGTAAGTCTATAATTGACTCATGCTCTTAAGCCTTAAAACAACTTTCAAAGACATTAGTGTCTCCATTTTACACATGGGAAATTTGAATTCAAAACGTTTAAGTGACTTTTCCAAACTCAAAAGGCTACCAACTGACAATGTTTTTTTTCTTCTTCTACTTTAAAAAAAAAAACACAAAACAAGACATTCAAACTTAAAGAAAAAATATTAGTATAGTAAAAAAAGCTATCTTCTTCCTGAACTATTGAGAGTTGTTGACCTGATGTCCCATCACTTATAAGTTCCTTAAAACAAGGACATTTTTATTTTCATACATAACTAAACCATAACCATCAAGAACAGTGGCTCCATTAGGTAAATGGAAAGAAGCACCTGTATATAACAGACATTCAGTTAATATTTCCAAATTCCATTGAACAAAATAGAGATAAAATGTAAATATATCTATTGCTAAGCTTAGGTATAATGAGTGATTATCCTAAGAACAAAGAGAAAAGAATATCTCACAAAGACTTGTTCATTGACACAGGAACATATATAAATGGAATCCTATATAACTAATTTGCATGTAAATGTTTATTCATTAAACCACCAAATTAACTTCTAATTTTGTAACTATAAAGATGTAGAAATGAAGGTATGACAATAGTGATATAGCATGTTGCCATTTATTTTATGGATCATTATATACATATAGTGTATGATATTCTAAATACAAGTAATCATAAATTGTGACTGTATTTGTGTCTAAAATAAATTGGTAGACAGTAAGAACCTTAACATTCCTGAAAACTTAACAAACCCTTCCACATTTATAGTTTGACTACCCCAGTGATGGCGAACCTATGACACGTGTGTCAGAGGTGACACGCGAACTCATTTTTTTGCTTGATTTTTCTTTGTTAAATGGCACTTAAATATATAAAATAAATATCAAAAATATAAGTCTTTGTTTTATTATGTTTGCAAATATCAAAAAATTTCTATATGTGACACGGCACCAGAGTTAAGTTAGGGTTTTTCAAAATGCTGACATGCTGAGCTCAAAAGGTTCGCCATCACTGGACTACCCTCTTACATTTGGGGGGGTTAGTAATATTTTCATTTTGAATGTATTTTATACAAATATATGAAAACATCCTATATAATAAAAGGCTAATATGAAAATCAACCGAACGGTGGAACGATCAGTCGCTATGACGTGCACTGACCACTAGGGGGCAGACGCTTAATGCCGGAGCTGCCCTCTGGTGGTCAGTGCGCTCCTACAGGGGGAGCACCGCTCAGCCAGAGGCCCTGAGCCGGGCTTATGGCTGGGGAGCACAGCAGTAGTGGCAGGAGCCTCTCCCACCTCCACAGCAGCACTAAGGATGTCTGACTGACAGATGTCCAACAGGGAGCCAGCCTAAGCCATCAGTAGGACATCCCAAAGGGCTCCTGAACTGCGAGAGGGTGCAAGCCAGGTTGAGGGACACCCTGAGTGCACAAATTTCGTGTACCGGGCCTCTAGTTTTATAATAATAAGTGAAGACTTCAATCTATAGGAAAAGTAAATGAACCATCAAAAAATTTCCAGCCTATTATACAACTGTCAATTAAACTTTGTAATGTCTCAGAGACACAGAAACAGTGCCATAATTCCACTCTCATGACAGTTCCTACTGGGCATGAGCAAAAGCAATTTTTCAGGTACTTATAACCTCATTATTTTTTAATATTTAAATTTATATTCATTGAATTTTCTGTATCCAAGTGTCAGCTTCATTCATGTCAATACTGCTGGATACTACTTCATTGCAAACATAACATGGTTCAGGACTATATTCAACAAAATTCTCTACATTATTTGCCTGATAACTTGTTCCTTTTTAAAGCTTTAAAAAAAAAAACATAGATTAGTGTCTGTACATAAACATCATACATTCTGGAAATCCACAAGCCCCAAAGTACAAACACACATGCAGTACAGAGGGTGAAGGGAAGGAGAGAGGAGTCAAGTGATGAAAGAAACAGAACTTCAGTACCCAGGACGTTGCTGAGTGGGACGCTATAAACAACTCAGCAGTGGGAAGCCAAGCTCCAACTCTAGAATCATAGATTCTCAATGGATCCTCAGAATTTACCATGTGGAGTGTCACATAGGGGGTCATTTTCAAACCCTTAAACAGGTCAGAGAATCTATATATATAAAACCCTAATATGCAAATAGACCAAACTGTGGAACAACCTAACAACCAGTCGCTATGACATGCGCTGACCAACAGGGGGCGTACACGGAACATGGCAGGCATTGGCTGCAGCGGGATGTTGGAGCAGGTAAACAGGGGTGCTAGACCAAGGCGGGGCGCCAGCCGCTGTCATCAGGGCGAGCCTCTGGTGGTTACTAAAAATTCTTTGCTCCCATGCACCGCCTGGTGCTTGCACCACTGCCAGCATCGGCCCCACTTGCACCCTCTGCCAGCGCTCAGCATCGGTCCCAATTGCCTGGGGCCATTA
The DNA here is from genome assembly GCF_000147115.1 of Myotis lucifugus. Classification (NCBI taxonomy): domain Eukaryota; kingdom Metazoa; phylum Chordata; class Mammalia; order Chiroptera; family Vespertilionidae; genus Myotis; species Myotis lucifugus. Next base: position 155,890 of record NW_005871319.1, read on the forward strand.
GCTGGTGCGAGCAGCGGCTGCCAGCCCTGATCACCCCTGAGGGTTTCTCCACCTCTCCCTGCTCCTGAGGAGCAATTGGGGCAGTAGCCGCCACTCGCACCCACTGCTGGCACTGGCCTCAGTTGCTCCACACTGTCAGCAGGTACGAGCGGGGCTGGTGCCGTCAGCATGTGGGAGCTGCAGCAGCGGGAGCAGGGCTGCAGGCAGAAAGGGAACCAGGGGCCATAGGGGGAGGGTTCCAGGTGGGGGCACCAGAGGATGGGCCGAGACCTGCCTCTGTGTGCACCACAGCCCACAGTTCCTTTCAAGGTGCATGGATTTGTGCACTGGGACACTAATAGAAAATAAAATGAAAAGAAGGAGAGGTGCACTGAAAATCAAAGAAAAATTCTACAAGATCAATTAATTTACTAGCAAAAAAATCAACAAAATCAGGATGAAAAAAATCTGTAAGGAATAAGATTCTAGGTCAAAATCAGAATAAATCCACACTTCCATTCTGAGAAGTGTGGATTGCACTTTAAAAGTCATATAACCTCTCTTAAATATCTATGCATGTGTGTTTTAATTTCAAAAAAGTATCATTACTTGGGGGCAAAATGGTCTAGAGCAGCATTGTCCAATGGGAACATAATTTAAGCTGCACTTATAATTTTTAATTTCTGATAGTCACAATGAAAGAAAGCAAAAGAAACCAATGAAATTAATTTTAACAATGTATTTTATTTAACCCAATATATCCAAAATAATATTATTTCAATATATAATCAACATAAATATTATTAATGAGATATTTTATTTTCCTTTTTATTATTAAGATTTCAAAAACCAGTGTCTGATTTTCTCTTACAATCAGCACATATCAATTTCACAGAAGCCATATTAGCCATAGATCAAGTAGAACAAAGATAGTATAAAATTTTGCTGGCAAGACCCTGATTTTTTTGTTTATATAAATTTTAGGTTTACAGCAAAATTGAGAAGGTGGTATAGAGATTTCTTATTATCCTGACTTACATATGAATAGTCTTCTCTATTATCAACATCACTCAACAGAATTGTCTATCTTTTACCAAGGAGAGACCTACATTGACACATTCATAACCACCCAAACCCCATAGTTTACCTTAGGCTTCACTCTTGGTGTTGTACACTCAGTTGGTTTGGACACCAGTATAATGACATGTCCATTATTATAATATCATACAGATAATTTTCACTGCCCTAAAAATCTTCTGTGCTCTACAGACTTTTCTCCCTCTACCCCCAAACTCCTGGCAACCACTAATCTCTTTATTGTCTCCATAGTTTTGCCTTTTCCAAAATGTCATATAGTTGGAATCATACAGTATGTAACCTTTTCAGATTGGCTAATTTCACTTAATAATATGCATTGAAGTTTACTTTATGTCTTTTCATGGCTTGATAGCTCATTTATTTTTAGTACTGAGTAATATTTCATTGTCTGAATGTACCACAGTTTATTTATGCATTCACCTACTAAAGGACAGTTGGGTTGTTGCCAAGATGTGTCAATTATGAATAAAGTTGCCTTAAACAGCTGTGTGCAGGTTTTTGCACAAATATTGTTTTCAACTCCTTTGGGTAAATACTAAGGGGTGCAATTGTTGGATCACATGATAAGAAGTTTTGTAAGAAGCTGACAAACTGCCTCTAAATATTTTGCATTCCTACCAGCAATGGATGAGAGTTCCTATTGCTCCACATCCTCATCAGCATTTGGTGCTTCAGAGTTCTGGATTTTGGCCATTTAATAGGTTTGTAGTGGGATCTCAATGTTGTTTTAATTTGCATTTCCTTAATGACATAATGATGTTGAGCCACTTTTCATATATTTATTTGCAATCACTGCATATCTTCTTTGGCAAGATTGTGTTAAAGTCTTTGGCCCACTTTTAAACTAGGTTATTTGTTTCCTAATTGTTGAGTTATAAGAGTTTTTGGTATATTTTATATAATAGTCCTTTATCAGGTGTGTCTTTTGCAAATATCTGATCCCAATCTGTGGCTTGTGTTCAAATTCTCTTTCACAGAGCAGGCATTTGTAATTTTAATGAAGTCTAGCTTATCAAATATTTTTTTAAGGATAATGTCTTTGGTGTTATATCTTAAAAGGCATCACCATATCCAAAGTCATCTAGGTTTTCATTTATGTTTTCTTCTAAGAGTTTTATATTTTTGCAGTCCTGACCTTTTTTTATGATGGTAGAATTAATTGTGATTACTATTCAAGTATGGAGATAACTTGAAAGAAAAGATAACCAAATATTATATGTTCATTTCACCACTTTTTTTCAGAATTTAGACATCAATTTTTTCTTCATGTTCTCATCTAAACAGGATGAAAGGATTGATGGATGAATGAATGAATGAATGAATGAATGAACAGAAGAAAGACTCATGTTTTACATCATGCCAACATTTTCTGTTTCACAATAAACATTTTTAATGCAGCATTCTTGAGTTTTTGGTGCATTTTTTGAATCATTAAGACATCTTTCTTTTCTTTTTTCTGTGATTATAGTTGTTAACCCACATGGCCACACCCTAGTGTTTTATTTTCTTGCTGCCATTTATTGTAATCTCTTTTTTTTCTCACTCTCTCTTTCCCTGGCCCTACGCTAATCACCCCACCAGTGGAAACATTTAACTAAATTGGATTCTCATTGTGGCAAACAATATATTTTTAATAAAGTAGTATAATAAAAATTTACTGTTATAATTAATTATTTTAATATACACTAGATGCCAAATTGGTAAAGAAATCCTTTGGGAAAATTTCAAGATGAATCCATCTTATACCAAATGCCAATTTTTAATAAAGTGGAGTAATAAGCTTCTGAAGAGGAGCCAATCAAATAGCAGAAATGCAGCATATAATGCAGATTTAGACCTCTGTACTAATAGTAATATGCATCATAATAATTCACTTTTATATTTTGAAAATAATAATTATTATTATAGGTAGATGAACCTACATGTTCTCTAGGCAGGTACCTATGATCTAGGTACCATAACACTATATGACTAACATAATAAGTCTATGTCTCCTTGGAAAATCTATAAGGTGGGCCCTAGCTGATTTGGCTCAGTAGATAGAGCATCGGCCTACAAACTGAAGGGTCCCTGGTTGATTCCAGTAAAAGGCACATGCCCAGGTTGTGGGCTCAATCCCCAGTAGGTGGCATGCAGGAGGTAGTCAATCAATGTTTCTCTGTCATCATTGATGTTTCTATCTCTCTCTCCCTCTCCCTCCCTCTCTGAAATCAATAAATATATATTTTAAAATAACATAAAATAAAATCTATAAGATAGAGGTCCTATTATATTGCAGGTATATTCCAGGGACAATAAATATGTGATTTTTAAATTTTACTTAGCAAAGACCCTAGACTGCAACTCAGCCCTAAGCTTTCTTTGAGACCTAAGAAAATTGCTATTTAAAACTTACAGTGGTTAGCCATCATTATAGGAAGAGATCTCAATTCACCTTTTGGAAGAGAATGAAAACCATTTGGTGGGCAGGGCTGGGAGGACTCTTAAATGAGCTATGCTTCTGCAAATGTAAAGCCAGGACACATATAATTTCTTTAGGGAAAAATGTAAAATATTCACTGCCATGAATTCTATTTGGCAATGTAAATTGCCCTGCATAAAAATTGTGTTCCTGCAAACTCGATTACTGGACTGTGTGTGAGTTAAGAAAATACTATTGCTCATTGGAACTGTGTGTGTTCTTGAGCAGCTGAATAAAATATAAGGAGCTGAGATGGAGAAAACTATAGAAAGAACATACAAATATGGTTTTCCCCTTGAGATACTTTTAGTTGACTTTAAAAGTATGTGATCCAACTACACCATTGATGCTCTATAGGTGATGTCACTTGGAAGGAATAATCCAAATGCATTCATATTATCTCATTCAGGCCATTGAGCAAGACTACATCTATTTTGTTTAAGATGAACTTTCCTCTAAAGTGAATTGGTATTACTACTGTCAGCCAAGCTGGGAGAAGGAAGCTTCTGGGGACAGGAAATGGGTCATTGGACGATAGATCTTAGGCTGGGATGAGAATGGAGTATCTTCACCTCACTGAGCCTTGAAGGACTTGGTTCTCAGTCACAGAGCAATCTCAATGGCATTCTCTTTGGGGAAGGTAAACTGATCCTTGCTACCTACATGACAGCCAACTGATTTATAGACATCAAAACTCTGTACTCATCAGGCCTTTATGGGAATGCTTCAGAGAGCTCCAAGAGTAGTGCCAGTATATCAAATAACACAATGACATCACCATCGCTTCCTTCTACCAGGTCTAAAATTTCAATAAAATTTGTTAAAGGTTGTAGCCTGATCTTGTTCTGTGGGTGCTCATTTTATGCTTGGAATGAAGCAGCAAAGGGAATGGTCCTGTCATAGTGTCTCTCAGGGCAGGGGCAGCAGCAGCTGTAACCAGGGAAGCTCTGTGTGGAGAGCGCATTTTCAGGCTTGGCCTCAACAGAGGCACAAGCAGCCCACCTTCCTAAGAGGTCTCACTTTAAATGCATTTCCTTTCATAGGGTACTCAAACCTACCTGGCAAGACTAGCACATTTCCTTATAAGCGGACATTCCCTCACTCCTCAGTAACTATTTCACATCTTCTCTTCTCTCCTTAAATCCTTCAAAACCCTCTTCCTCCCTGCTCACTCTTCAATTATAGCTTTACCTTGTACTCCACTGATCTGATGAAAGTAATCAGATGGAAATGTCTTCAATGTTCCCCTATCAGGGATAAGGACCTTTTTTCTACCAAGGGCCATTTGAATATGTATAACATCATTCACAGGCCTTACAAAATTATCAACTTAGCCTGCTATATTTGGTCCAACATTTAACTAACTCACCCCTAATGCCTTGGCAGGGTCAGACGAAATGATTTCGTGGGTCTTAAATGGCCCTTAGGCCAGATGTTCTGCACCCCTGCACCTAAAGGTATCTATACCCTCTGCTTTCTCTTTTCCTTCAACTGAAGACCAGTCACTATCTACCAAATGCCATGCAAAGCTCCTATGATCTATAGATATCATGTCTAGCCCTGTCAAAGATTTCACTTTGGGAATGAACCATGAATTTATTTTTCTGTAAGGGTTGTTAACATTGGCAAATATGTAGGCTCTAGGTCTGCCATTTGGAAAACAACTCACTGGGTTTTTATTCTCTATACTCATGTGAAATAGCTCTTGTCAAGATCTTGTCAATGACTTCCATGTTGCCAAATTTTATAATCCTTTCTCTGTCTCATTTTGCCTTCCTTCTCAGCACTATGTCAAATACTCTTGACTTTTTGAAACAGTTTTTTAAAAAATTTCAGAACATTATGCTTATCTCATTTTCCCCAACTTCATTGACTCTTTCAATCTTCTTTCTCCTCTTCTCTAACCAACATCTAAATTTTAGAGTATCCTAAAGATTAATCCCGTAATTACTTCTTTCACCTAGCGTTCATATTCCCCAATAACTCCTCCAGACCCATTGCTTTAAATAACATATGTATTTTAAAAACTCTCAAATTTAAATCTCCACCGTTCTCTCAACCCTGAATTTCAGATTAACATCTCCAATAGTATGCATAAGAATAGCTTATAAAAAAAATAGAATTTGTGCTTTGTACTGCACTACCCAGGCACCAACCAAACAATTATTTTATACCTTCTCCATGTCAAGAAATAATAACTAAACCTGAATCAAATCTGAATCCTTTTTGTCACTCCACCTAATCCATCAACAAGTCATGCTGGTGCTACATCAAACAAAGCTGAACTCAAATCCTTCACATCTCTCTCTCTCTGCACTTCTACCTCTAAACCCAGCCAACATCTTCTCTCACATGGACTATAATAATAGCCAAAATATTTTCCCTGTTTTCACCATTGTGCCCATATTCTTACTCACCTACTAGTCATACATAATTATCTTTTTTTGGAAAACAAATTAAACTATATGGCTTACCCGCTTAAAACTTGTCAATATCTACCGATCATTCTAATTGTCCTCCAATAACCTGCAAAATCATACATGATCAGGTCCCTGTACAACTCTCAAATTCACCTTGTACCACTTCATCCCTTTCTCATTGTTTCAGCTGAATTCCCTGTGATATTGTGGTTTATAATAAGAATTATGCATTTGGTCTTAGTCCCTGTTTCTGGCACAAAGCTCTATAACCTTGGAATTTCATGTGATGATAATGACAAAGGGTCTTTTGTTATGTTAATGAGGTGAACTCTGGCAAGCCCTTAAGTCACCTAAGGATGAGGGCTGGTCACCAGAGGAGCCAACCTTGTGACCAGAGGGTTGGAACTGTCTTCCTGCAACTCTGGCCTTTGGGGTAGGGGAGAGGGGCTGGAGCTTAAAACAATTGCCAATGGCCAATGATTTAATCATGCCAATGAAATGAAGCCTCCATAAAAACACAAAAGAACAGGACTCAACTCAGAGAGCTTCCAGACTGTGAACCTGTGGAGATGCTGGGAGAGTAGTGTGCTTGGAGAGGGCACGGAAGGAAGCTCCTCACCCTTTTATTTTTAATTTTTTTTACTTTATTCTCTTTATAGAGTTGCTTCCTTTCCTATAACATGATTTTTTAAATATATTTTTTAGTGTTGATAATATTACAGATACTCCCTTTATTCCCCTCCTCCTAGTCCCTACCCACCCTCCCAGGTCTTCACTATCCTATTGCCTGTGTTCATGGGCTATGCATTAAAGTATATAGGCTATTTGGTTTATCTCTTCTCACCCTCTCTTTATACCATGCCCTATGCATCTCTTCATCTGGCTGTTAATTTGTATCTTTTGTTATTCTTTGTAATAAACTGGTAATCTAGTGAGTAAACTGGTTTCCTAAATTCTGTAATCCATTTTAGCAAATTAATCAAACCCAAGGAGGGAACCTCTCATTATTCAGTTGGTCAGAAGCACAGATAACAATCTAGCATCTGAAGTGTGTGTGTGTCAAGGGGAGGGGAGGGCAGGGGGCAGTCCTGTGGGTTTGAACCCTTAGCCTATGGAATCTGGTGCTGTCTCTGAATAGATAGGGTCGGAATTGAGTTGAACTGTAGGCTGCTCAGCTGGTGTCACAGAATTGCTTGGTGTTGTGGGGAAGAAACCCACATGTTGGAATTGATGACCAGGATCATACTCCTCTTGCACTGGTTGATCTAATTCAGTGGTTCTTTCTCAGAATGTTGTATTTGTTGTTCCTTCAATCTGGAACATTCTTCCCCTGCCCCTGATCTTCACTTAGTGGGTTCCATCTCACTATCAAGGTCTGGGCTCAAATTTCAACTCCTTAGAGAAGACTGTCCTCACTACCATCTCTAATGTTGCTCCCTTAATACCAGCTTGCCAGTCAATTTCTACAAGATCTCTCTGTTTTATTTCTTTCGCAGTATTTATCCTTATCTATATTTTGTCTGATTCCCTCAAATCCCACCTGCCATCATCTGTAAGTTTAATGAAAACAAAAACCTTGTCTCTCCTGATCACCACACAGCCCATGTGCTAGAAAAGTTTCCAGCACAAAATAGGTACTCAGTAAAAATAGTTCTTATATAAATGAGTATCTTGGGAGCTTGTCAAAAGAAGGACAGAATGAAGAAACTGAATGAATCTGTTCTGAGCCCATGTATAAGAAAACCTGGTGTTATTTCCAGAAGTAAAGAAGGCATGTTTTGTGGGGTTTTTAAAAATATTTTTTATTTATTTCAGAGAGGAAGGAAGAGGGAGAGAGAGATGGAAACATCAATGATGAGATAATCATTGATCGACTGCCTCCTGCATACCCCATACTGGGGATCAAGCCCTTGACCCAAGCATGTGCCCTTGACCTGAAACAAACCCAGACCCTTTAGTCCCCAGGGTGACTCTCTATCCAGTGAGCCAAACCAGCTAGGTCAGGAAGGCATGTGTTAAGGGTATTCATCATTCCAGTATTAACTCACCATTATAACATGGATATTAAAGGAAATTGACCTCATTTTATATTCACAGACAGTCAAAGCCTGGCAACAATTGGGGCAGGGGAATATTATTAGCTCCATTGTAAAATACCATATGAGGCCCAGATAGATATAATAATTTGCCCAAGTTCACATAGCAAATAAATGGCGAAGCTGGGATTCCAAACCCCATGTGCTTGAGTCCAAGGTCCATCCATGTTCTTCCTTGTATTCTAGAAATATTAGACCACAGAGCACATGGTGATGCATCTTCTTTTCTGAAAAAATTTATTGCTATTCATGAACTCAAAGAGGAGTTAAAATGTGAATATAGAAGTTGGTCCACAGGGTTAGAGGGGGAGGAAAATAAGAAACTGTGTGTATAAAAATGCAGCTGATGGGTGTCTTTTCAAGTATATAGAGTTTCAATAGGGCCTGTTGAATCACACATATACATAATCAGTGTAATTCCAGGAGCAAGCCCGCTTGGCTCAGCAGTTTTAATATACAGATCAATTTTGTATTACCTCCTTCTGGCTTTGAGTGCTCATAGAAGGAGGTCATAAAACATTTATTGGGCCAAGGATGAAAATTGAGCAAAGAGTGAATCTTCAATCTGTGGACAGGCTCTTGAAAGAGACTTGTCAGATGAGTCTGTGATGAGCATTTTCTCTGTCCTACACCCTATAAAAATTTTGTTTCATTTTCTTTAAAGTGTTCACCTCTTTAGGGGGTGAAAATTTAGATAGATAGATGATAGATAGATAGATAAATGATAGGACTATAATATAATAAATCACATGCTATTTATATTTTTAAAATAAAAATGCAATATGAGAACAGTTATTAGAAAACTAAACTTGGAATATTATGACAGAACTTTGACAGAAATTCTCCATTTATATTCTATGAGTAAAACAACATTTAAGGATACAAAGGAAGTATACAGAATGCGTGTTAATTTCTACCATGAACTAGACTCCAGGCCAGGATATATATTGTAGCACAATATCCAGATAACCAGTCAATCAATGGTATAGGGGGATTTCAAGGCCTGAATTTGAATTCTGAGAAGTGAAGCAACAACCAGAATAACTTCCATACTTTTTTGTTACATTTAATTACTCTCAGGGTGGCATGGCCTGCTGCAGCCCATCTCAATCCATCTTAACCATTTCTCCTAATTCAGCTAATGACAGATGAACAATGGCTCACCATAATGGAGTCAGTCATCTTGGCACACAGAAGGCCAAAAAAAAAGAGAGAAAGAAAGAGAAAATGAGCAACACTAAAGAAAGGATGGGGAAAAGGCATTTAGTAAATCTAGCTGATCTAGTTCAACCCTTGAAAACCCTGTATGCATGTAGAGTTTTATTTATGGCATAATTTGAAGTTTTCCTCCATGAAACCTCACCTGCCAGCTTCAGCTAGGAGTGATTGCCTCCTTTTCTAGTCTCCTGAGAATTTAGGTCCCCAGCATTTTTTGGAACAAACTGTGGCTACCTTATATCATTGTTTTTCTTTATTAAGACAATGCCCTGGGTAATAAGCTAAAAAAAGGGGGTAGGATATATCTTATATTGTTTTTATTTGCCTAATGGCTGACTAATGTGCTACAACGAGCAAAAACTTAGTATTAGTTCATGAAGGTGATACTTAATTTGTGTTTATATTTCTCTCTTC